>NC_044562.1:134329526-134629526 GCF_007565055.1 Rhinopithecus roxellana | reverse complement strand
AGTAGTGTGTGAACTGTGTGCCACTGGAAAGAGTGAGGAAGTCACAGCTGAGTGCCAGTCCCTCCTCCATCCTCCTGTCCAACTCCTCCCTGCAGTTGCTGTTCTCGGTGGGATGTATGCTGTCTTCTGTGGGACGAGAAGATGGTTAAGTGTACGTTTCAAAGAACTTGTCTGAATCAAAAGTAGGTTTTCAGGCTGGACACAGTGGCTCATGCCTATAATCCCAGGAGTTTGATACCAGTCTGGGCAACACAGTGAGACCCCCTTCTCTATTATGTGTGCGTGTGTGTGTGTACATATGTGTGTGTGTGTGTGCATTTGTGTGTGTGTGTGTAAATCTATATCCAGGCATGGTGGCACATACCTGGCCTGTAGTTCTAGCTACTGGGGGCACTGAGGTGGGAGGATTGCTTGAGCTCAGGAGATCAAGACTGCAGTGAGCTATGATCACACCACGACACTCCAGCCTGAGTGACAGAGAAAGACCCTGTCTCTAGAAAAACAGAAAACAAGACCAAAGAAAACAAAAAACACTAAGCTTTCAAAAAAGAAAAGACTCACAGAGTTGCAGTAGCATAAAGTAAGTCCCACAGACAAAGAGTAAGGTGCTGAGAAAGCAAACAGCTTGTTGGGCTTAGGAGCCTCGATAAACTTAAGAGCAAAATTTGCAGTGGACGAGCCAGATGATTTACACATCCCAGCTTTCCCAGCTGTGTTCTGAATTCTCCCCAGGAGTGGTTGCCTCCACCTTTCCTGCGGACCAGGAGATCCTTGCAGGCAAGGGCTTTGCTTTACTCGAATCCCCGTTGAATCCCCATTGTCTTGCCCCATTCTCCCCCACGGAAAGTCCTTGTGTGGCAGGATTGAGTTAGTAGCAATGATGAGCATCCCTGGTTTTGGATTTGCAGACTGGAGCCCTTCCCCGACTATGTGACGTGCTGCAAGTGCTGTGGGAAGAGCAAGACCAGTGCCTGCAGGAACTCTCCAGAGAACAGACAGGAGACCTGGACACCGAGCAGCCAGTGCCAGGTATGAGGCTTGCCACAGCCCATGTCCTCTCTTGGGGGTGGAGCATGTCCAGTCCTGCTGGGCAGGAGGAGCTTGTCCTGGGCCAGGATTGGATGTGGGAGGCTGGTCCAGCTTTATTTACTCAGACAATCAGCTGGGGGGGGGCCAGGGCTGGAGTGGTTCTGGTGAGCAGATCACATGGACCCCAAAGCCACAGCCTTACCACTCTTCTTTTCCTGGGCAAGTGAACATAGCCAGTGTTTTCCTACCATCAGCTTCTGCGTGCTGACTTGGCCAACTTAAGAGCTTGGTGGGAATTTCTTTGCAAAGCAGTTTTCCTCTCATTCATTCTCCCACCTCCCTGCCAGCTCCATGAGTGAGGTAGTAGGAAAGGCAGCCTGGGTCCACAATAGTGTGGGCTGCCTACTGGGTGACACTCACTGGCTGTGTGAACACAGGCAAATTATTTAGCCCTTGGAGTCTCCATTTTCTGATTTATAGAATGGAGGTGGACAGGCGTGGTGGCTCACGCCTGTAATCCCAGCATTTTGGGAGGCCGAGGTGAGTGGATCACCTGAGGTCAGGAGTTTGAGACCAACTTGACCAATATGGTGAAACCCCACCTCTACTAAAAATACAAAATTAGCCAGGCTTGGTGGTGCACGCCTGTAATTCCAGCTACTAGGGAGTCTGAGGCAGGAGAATTGCTTGAACCCAGGATGCAGAGGTTGCAGTGAGTCGAGATGGCGCCATTGCACTCCAACCTGGGCAACAAGAGCAAAACTCTGTCTCAAAAAAAAAAAAAAAAAAAGAATGAAGTGGTGATCCGTTCTACAGCATGGACAAACCTTGGAACATAATGCTAAGTGAAACAAGCCAGATACAAAAGGACACACATTGTGGCTCGGCGTGGTGGCTCATGCCTGCAATCCCAGCACTTTGGGAAGCCGAGGTGGGCAGATCACTTGAGGTCAGGAGTTCAAGACCAGCCTGGCCAACATAGTGAAACCCCATCTCTACTAAAAATACAAAAATTAGCCAGCATGGTGGCGGGCACTTGTAATTCCAGCTACTCAGGAGGCTGAGGCAGGAGAATCGCTTGAGCACGGGAGGTGGACGTTGCAGAGATCATGTCATTGCACTGCAGCCTAGGTGACAGAGGGAGACTCTGTCTCAAAATAAATAAATAAATATTTAAAAAATAAAGGAACACACTGTATGATTTCACTAATATAAAATGTGCAGATGAGCCAAACCTATAGAGACTGATTAGTGCTTACCAGGGCTGAAGGAAGGGACGATGGGAAGTGATTGCTTGAGGGGTACAGGTTTCCTTTTGGAATTGGTAAAAATGTGTTAGAACTGGATAGAGGTGATGTTTCCACAATATTTTATTGTGAAGGTACTAAATCCACTAAACCGTACACTTTAAATCGTTAATGGTTAATGTTATGTTGTATGATTTTTCTTCAATTTAAAAAGAGAGAGGGAAAGAAAAACAGAACCCAGGTTTTTAAATTAGAACAGACTGATCTTGAACAAGGCCTCAGTTTTCACATCTATTTTATGGAGTTGGTGTGAAATGAAAAGCATTCATTCAAAGAATGCTTATTTAGCACTTAGTGGTGTCAGGTGAGTGGTGAGAAAGGAGCGTTGTCGGCTGTGTCGGAATGTGTTTTGTGGTGCGTGGCAGGAGCTTAATACCCTGGCTTCACCAGATAGCAATTTGTTTGTTGCATATTACAAAAAGAGCTGGAGCAAAGTTCCAAGATGTCGCCATATTCCGGATTCCTCTCTTTTGCCTGAATGTGTGGCGTCTGTTCTCATGGTCATATAATGGCTGCTGTACCTCCAGGGAGGAGAGGAGAATACCTGCATTTCTGGCAGGAAGAAGAAGAAAGTCACTAGAAGGAGGGTTGAGATACACTGGGAAGCCAGACTTTCTTGACACTCTCCCGGTGACTTCTGCGTATACTGCATCAGCCGGAATAGGACTGCATGGCCACCCCAGCTGCAATGGATACTGCAGGTTGAGTTTATAGCTGTGCATGTAACCACCTGGAGCAAAACCAGGTCCTCCTCATAAGAAAGAAGAGAAGGATGGCAGTGGGCAGGCTTTGCCATTGTCACCACGACTCAGCCTGGTGAGGGAGACATGGATCAAGTGATTAGAAATTCATGGCCAGGCGCGGTGGCTCATGCCTGTAATCCCAGCACTTTGGGAGGCCGAGGCAGGTGGATCACCTGAGGTCAGGAGTTCGAGACCAGCCTGGCCAACAAGGTGAAACCCCATCTCTACTAAAAATACAAAATTAGCCGTGTGTGGTGGTGGGCGCCTGTAATCCCAGTTACTCAGGAGACTGAGGCAGGAGGATCACTTGAACCCAGGAGGCTGAGGTTGCAGTGAGCCAAGATTGTGCCATTGCACTCCAGCCTGGGCAACAAGAGTGAAACTCTGTCAAAAGAAAGAAAGAAGGAAGGAAGGAAAGAAGGAAGGAAGGAAGGAAGGAAGGAAGGAAGGAAGGAAGGAAGGAAGGAAGGAAAAAAGAAAGAAAGAAAGAAAGAAAGAAAGAAAGAAAGAAAGAAAGAAAGAAAGAAAGAAAGAAAGAAAGAAAGAAAGAAAGAAAGAAAGAGAAGAAAGAAAGGAAAGAAAGAAAGAAAGAAAGAAAGAAAGAAAGAAAGAAAGAAAGAAAGAAAGAAAGAAAGAAAGAAAGAAAGAAAGAAACTCATATAAAATGATGAGATAAGAGCAGTATGTGGGTCTGCCTGAGTGTCTAATCAGGAGGCTTGACCTGGCCTGGGCCTCCATGAGGGCTTTCTTGAGGAAATGATGTTTGAGCCAAGGCCTGAGCCTGACTGGTGGTTACTGAGCACAGACATGAAGGATCCTGCTGCAGGAAGAGCACACAGGGGCTCATCGGCCCTTGGGAGATTTTCATCCTATCCTAAGAGCGGCCAAAAGCCCTGGAGAGTCTTAGGAGGCCAGGGGTGTGACTGTCTGCATTATGAAAGATCACCTCTGCCACAGTGTGGGAGGTGAACTGGAAAAGGACATGAGTAGTTCAGAGAGACCCGCTGGGAGCCCGGTGGTCTAGGCAAGAGATAGGATCATTGGGACTAGATAGGATGTCATTGTTTGGATTCCCCAGAAGCAGGTGATTCCAGGCCAGATCAGTAGGACTGGGAACCAAGACAGGGAAGGGAAGAAAGCTGGTAAATGTTGCGTCATCACTGTGGGCACGTGTGGAACACATGCCTCCAAGTCTCACAGGAGCTGGAGGATGCATCCACCAGTGTCCCATCAGTCAGAGGCGGGGCTGCTTCAGGGCACACAGCTTTCATTCCCTTGCACTGCCAGCCTGCTGTGCTTAGGGACAGAATTGCCTCCAGTAGCTAGAGAAAGCCCCAGACAAAGAGATACCGGGCCAGTGGGTGAAAGTGAGATTGGTTACCCCCAGAAAAGGTTAAGGCTAAGGAGTTACAAGCAGGTCCCGCTGCGAGGGCTGGAGAGGCGCACACCCATAGCAGAGCTGTGTGGGTGGGAGACACTGACCACACATGGTGATGAGCTGGGCTGGGAATGAGGTGAGAGACGGAGAATCCAGGATGGCCCCCAGGTGTCTGACTTGAGCAATTGGAGGAAGAAGTAAAGGAAGATCAGTATTTTGGAGGAGAGGAGATAAAAAATCACAAATGTAGTTTTAGACGTGTAGAGCTGAGACTTCAGAGTGGGGATGAGGGCTGGGGATAAACCTCCGCATAGGCGCAGGTGAGGCAGAGGTTGCACCAGGACAGTACAGGAGCGGGAAGGGAAGAGGACCCAGGAGCCAGTCTGGAGCCCTCCCGGTCCTCATTTGTCAGGAGCAGCTGGAAGCAGAGGAACATGAGGGCGTGTGAGCAGCAGAGGCGGCAGCGTGGATGTGGCAAATGTGCTTTAGCCCATGCACTCGGCCACTGCGCGAGGGACAGGGACAGAACAGACATCTCTCCCATGGTGTGAGCCTTTGCTTTCCCTCTACCTGACTGCACTTTCCCTGTGGCTCTGACTGCACTTGGGGAGCCAGACCATGGTCTTATGGCATTCACGGGGGCACCAAAGAGAGCCTTCTGATTTCCTGCTACCCCCGGCAACTGTGTCTGGGACAGGAAGAAGCAAGGTACCAACAAGGCCAGTCTGAGGTGCAGCCGAACCGCGGGTGCGCCCCACCTCCTCTCCGCAAGGACAATGCCTGAAATTCCAATGCCAGCAGCCCTACGACATAGGGCCTAGAATGCGGAGCCGCTCGGGGGCTGATGGTGAACTTTCGTTTACACTGAGAAGTAAGGGATGGTTATTTTAACACGAGATGTGTTTAAAATGTCCCACTGTGGCCGGGCGCGGTGGCTCAAGCCTGTAATCCCGGCACTTTGGGAGGCCAAGACGGGCGGATCACGAGGTCAGGAGATCGAGACCATCCTGGCTAACACTGTGAAACCCCGTCTCTACTTAAAAATACAAAAAACGGCCGGGCGCGGTGGCTCAAGCCTGTAATCCCAGCACTTTGGGAGGCTGAGACGGGCGGATCACAAGGTCAGGAGATCGAGACCATCCTGGCTAACACGGTGAAACCCCGTCTGTACTAAAGAATACAAAAAACTAGCCGGGCGACGAAGCAGGCGCCTGTAGTCCCAGCTACTTGGGAGGTTGAGGCAGGAGAATGGCGTAAACCCGGGAGGCGGAGCTTGCAGTGAGCTGAGATCCGGCCACTGCACTCCAGCCTGGGTGACAGAGCGAGACTCCGTCTCAAAAAAAAAAAAAAATACAAAATACAAAAAACTAGCCAGGCGCGGTGGCGGGCACCTGTAGTCCCAGCTACTCGGGAGGCTGAGGCAGGAGAATGGCGTAAACCCGGGAGGCTGAGCTTGCAGTGAGCTGAGAGCCGGCCACTGCACTCCAGCCTGGGCGACAGAGCAAGACTCCATCTCAAAAAAAAAAAAAAAAAAAAAAAAAAAATGTCCCACTCTTCTGCAGTGGTTCCAGGATGAGGCCCAGCTCCTGATGTGGCCCCTGTCCACATCTCCACCCCAAACATGCCAATCAGCTCAACTCTCAACCAAATTGCTTGCAATTTCCTGCCTGTCCATTTCTTTCCTGCCTCCAGCTTTTGCACATGCAGACCCCTCTGCTACAACACCATTCTCCATCTTCTTCCCTCTGAAACCACCCGCCTTTTCAGACTCCTCTAGGAATGATGTCTGAATGCCCATAGCTCCTCTGGCCAAGCGAGTCACCCCGACTCCTGCAGGAGACTGTTTCTCTCTCCTCGAACCTCTGCACTGCACTGTAAAGGTGTGTTTCCTGGACTCTCCCTGCCCCAGCCTGAGGCAGCAACAGTGTCACCTTCCTTCTTTCCCAGTGTTTTTGACACAGGGCTTGCCAGACCGAGTATTCACTGTGTGTTTGTTGACTGACTTACTGAGTGAATGAGGGCAGATACATGACCGAGAACAGGGAGAAAAGAGAAAACAAAAGACCGCCAGCCCCAAGGAGAGAGTGGGAGATGAGATGGAGCCTTGGAGGCAGGCGAGGCCCCTGCAGAGGACACAAATGCCCCCAGCTGCCCAACTTGTCACAAATTAGCTGAGGCGAGCAATGTGGTCCTGGTCACCGGTGGAGGGATGCCCTCCAGGGTCTGGCTTTGGGGGAGAGAGGTGAGTCCCTGTTTTCCCTGGCCCTCCGCTATGGAGTGGTGAGCCGGCTCTGCCTGCCTCACTCAGGCCCTGACTAGTGACCATGCTGGCTGGGGTTCCTGCTCCCCTCTGGGCACCCAGGATTCCTGTTGGGCTGTCACAGTTCGAGGAAGAGACTCTCCCCACCATGGTGGGAGAGGGTCTTCTATGAGGCCGCTCACGGCTGGATCTGGTGAGATGAGCAGGGCTGAATGCCAGGCAGGAAGCAAAGAGAGTCAGCCGGAGTCGGTGCCACTCTTCCTTTCTGGGGCTCTTGGGTAGAGGATTCTCCCCACTCCTCAATGTGCCCATTTTAAAGTGGGGAAAATAATCGGATCAACTTCATGATGCTGTTGTGGGGAATAAGTGAATTACTACCTGAAGAAGGCAGAAGCTCCTCTCATGGCCTCTGTCCCAGCCCTTTGGTGCAGCCAGGCTGACCTCTGCCATGAATGGCTGGGGTCCAGTTAGGCGCTCAGCCCTGCCTGTGGGTGGTGCCTCTTCTGCGAACCTCTTGCCCAGTCACCTTACCAATGCCAAGTGCACATTCATATGTGGGTGGGAAGTTGCACCCACGTCCATATCTCAATTCTGAGTCGACTGATCTGAGCAGAATTGGTCATCTTTCTTCCCTAAGGCTCCCCATGCAGTGCAGCAGCCCTTTCTGCCAGGTCCTGACTGTGCATCCAGGGCTGAGAAAGCTCATTGGGGATTCCTGCTTGACTTCTGCCTCACACTTACTGGGGGACCTGGGCAAGCCCTGACCATACCCCTCTCTTCCGGACCTTATTCTCCCTGAGAAAAGGGCTCCCCTGGCTTTGCAAGAGCTGCGGTGTCTGGCCAGGCCCTGGTGGCAGAACCAAGGAGGGCCAGCATGCAGGTGGGTGAAAGGGTGGCTCAGCTGACTCTTGCATCACAAACAGCTGTCACTGGGATCTGTTTTGCATATTGACCTTCTGCGGGGTGCATTTAGAAAAGGGGATCTGTTACTTTGAAAACATGGTTTTAAAGCCCTAAAGATGTCCAAGTACTCTGCCTGCTGGAAAAGTCTTCAGGTCTGCCGCACTGAGGGGGTCAGAAGCCAGGGCCAAGGGCTCCATCTGGGACTGTGGAGCGAGTGTGATGTCTTAGGGAAAATCCCCTAAAAGACTGAGAGGAGAAATGGCCAAGGCCTAGATCTGGTGCCCAGGGGGCCTCTCTCAGCACCGAGGCTCTATCATGGCACCTGCGTGGGGGAAGGCACTGCTGGGGCTCTCCGTGGAGGGTGCGGGGTTAATGGTTAAGCTCCCTGGGGTAGAGGTTAATATTTGAACGCCAGAGGAGTTACAGGAAACACCACTCAAGGAGCTGTCACCGAGCCCGCCACACTTATCACAAATAAAAAATTAACTCTTCAGCTATTCCGGGTTAGGTGGCCAAGGTCTCACTGGCATTTTGTGGGAACATTTCACGGTCACCCTAATAACTGCATGGCCTGCCCCACAGGGCTATTTATTACTTTGTTTACAGAAGTCAATACCCCCTCAGAGCTGGCTGGTGGAAGGGCCATGACTCTCCCCAGGGAAAGAATGTTCCAGAAGGACAGTGTGGTGACATGCAAGGTGTGGGTTCGACAGTCAGACAGACCTGGGCGTGCGTCCTGCTCTGTCACACAGGTGCTCTGTGACCTTGAGCAAGACGCTGGCCCTCTCTGAGCCTTAGTGCCCTTGCCTTCAAGTGGGGTCATGTCATCCCCTTTTCCTTCTTGTCTGCCTGCTGGTTGCCCACTCCCCAGAGCACGGGTCCAGGAAAACAGGCTTTTTATTTTGTACCTTTTTTATTGAGGTGAAATTCACATAGCATGAAATTCACCATTTTAAAGTGAGTAATTCAATGGCAGTTAGCACATTCATAATGCCGTATGCAGCCACCAGCTCTATCTCATTCCAAAATATCTTCATCACCCCAAAATAAAATCCCTGTACCCATTAAGTCATCATTCCCCTCCATCCCTCTCTCCAGCTGCTGGCTATTACTAATCTGCTTTCTGTCTCTGTGGATTTGCCGGTGCTGGACATTGCATATCAACGGAAGAATTTGCTATGTGAGTTTTTGTGTCTGTCTGCTTTTGCCGAGAATAATGTTCTTGAGGTTCATCCATGGTGTAGTATGAATTAGTTCTTCACGCGTGCTGGCTGTTACTGCAGTTTTCTCTAACATTCCTAGCTCCTAGCTCCTTTCTGGAGTCTCCTGGCCCCCGATGCCCTCTGGCAGCCACGCCCTGGACCATCCTCCACGGCTGCCCACAGCTCACCTCTGCCCATTCTTCCCTTGGCACCACTGATCTTGGCTCATTTTTCCAAAATATGTTAGCTTATGTTTGTATAACATTCTAAAAATTTACATTTTTAGTTCTTAAAACAGCTGTGCAATAAGCACTATAATTACTCCCATTTCATAGATGAGAAAACAGGCTCCAAGGGGCCCAGGATCACACAGAGCTGAAACAGGACTCCGCTTTGCCATCCAGTCTAATCAAACACAGCACAACTGAGCTGTGAATGACTGATAACCTTACCCTCCCGAGAGAAGGGTTTTCCATTAGAGAAAACAAACAAAAAGACAGAAATTGCTGCTGGCAATTTATCCTTAATTCACTTGAAAGGTGGTGTGAAATGAAGAGCTTTAGGTCAGGTGAGGAAGAGTTCTTCGGTGGATGAGGAGGGTTCCGTGAGGGTGGCACACACTTTGTGCAGCCTCTGGAAGGGAAGGGACTTAGCTCCCCATGCTCAGAAGCTGGCCTGGGGCTGGCCTTCTGGACATAGGTGGGTCAGCCTGCTCCAGAGAAGTGGCTGCTCGGTGTCAGGGCTGGAAGGGTTCTTCATCTCATCTAGTGCAGACTTCATTCAGTGTCTGATGCTCTTCCCAGTCTCCTAATTCCATGACTCTCTGCTTGAATACTTTCAGTGATGGGCACCTCATCACTCTCAAGAGAGTTCATCCCATCAGACAGCTTATGATTCCTGGTTCCAAGACTCTTTAGCTGTTTCTCCTGTGATGTGCTTTTAAATACCTTTGTTGCCCTGGGATTTCAGCTCCTCTAGCCCCATCCTGACCACAGCTCCTGTGTGTCCAGCCATCACAAATGACAGGGGCACCCTCTTGACTTAAGACTGTAGGTCAAGCCATTAGCAAAGTTGAGGAAAACTCACCAGGCTGCCCCTTGGATGGCCTGGGGATGGGGCCAGGGCTGAACCAAGAGAGGCAAAGGGAGACACGATGCAACTGGGAAACAGGCTGCTGTGCAGAAGCTCGTCCTAAGCCACTGTGGGTTCTGGGGAGGAGAAAGGGATGAGTGGGGGTGAGCAGGGGTGGAGGTGCCTAAGAGATGGATGTGGCAGTCCGTAGGCAGAAGAAAGCAAACACCAGCAGAACCAGAAGGTAGGAGAGGACAGACACAAGGGCAAGACAAAGAGGAGCTGTGGCTTCCCTAGTGACCCCATCAGCCGACGAAGTGAGCACCAGGGACATGGAGGGGTGTGAGTGGCCCAGTTCAGCATGGCCCAGCCTGGCTCCATGCCACTGCAGCCTGACACATTGCTCCAGAAATAGTCCCAGATTTTTATCAGGCCATCTGAGCTTATTTATAAATAGAGGACTGTAGGATGGAGGCTCCACGCCAGGTAGATGCAGGGCAAACTCCCAGGCACTGTCCTGCCCTTTCAGATGGCCCTTTCCCCTCTCTCAGCCCTCCTCCCACCCACCCAGACCTGCCTCTGGGGCCACCTCTCTATCTCTGTGGGCAGGCCAGAGGAAGCTGACATTGCTGGGTCTCCTTCAGACTAGGGGCTCCACAAATATAAAGACCATGAATCTTTATCTATAAACCCCTTTGGGTGAAACTAGAACTTTCTCCATTTTCTGACTTTAATTCTGATTGCATTCTCCTGGGATGGCAGACATTTCTGGATCTTCCCCTGCAGTTTTCCCAGGGGGCTAGAGATTCACGTAGCACCACCGTGTTCAGGGGGATCTTGCCTGCGGCTGACAATGCTGTCAGTCACAGGTGGGGACTGGCAGAGCCATCTATCCTGGGCCACTGGCCCCTCGTGTGCTTTGCTGGGAGGCATGGGCTCGGCAAGGCTGTGTGTGGTCTGCCCATCTAGACCTGCCCCCACAGCCGTTTCTCCTCTGGGCTATCCCACCTCCTCAGGGCTGGCTGGGCAGCAGGGTATTTGCGCCCCTTCTAGAACCTTCCATGTCCCAACTCATCACTTCCCCTCCATCTCTCCCCAGCCTGTGGGAATTCTTGCTCTTTTTCTGTTTTTCCCAAGTGCTTTGATTATTCCAGAATACCTCTTCATCCCCCAGAGGTCTTTGGAAACCCAAGCCAGGAAGTTTTCCTGCCTTTCTCTGTGACTTCAATCTGAAGAGGAAGGAGAGAGAAAAAGCAAAAAAAAACAAAAACCAAAAAAACAGAAACAAACAAACAAACAAACAAAAAAAAAAAAAAACAGGAGAAGAAAAAAGAAGAGATGGATGGATCAGAAAGTACTCCACTGTACCCACGCATCATTTAATTCTCTCAAAAATCCTGGGAAATATCACTGTGCCCATTTTATAGATGAGGAAACTGAGGCTCATGGAGGTTAAGTGTCATACCCAAGGTAGGCTTGGGTCCAAAGCCCATTCTATCTCCACCACACCACCTCCCTCAACCTGGTATCCCATACCGTCCTCCTGGGCCACGGGCACTGGGGCAGGCAGCCCCTCCTCCCCAGGCGGTGTTTGTGGGCTGGCATTGTCTTCTCTTGGTTCCCCACTTAAACTTCCCAGCCTTCCATCCAACCCCCTCCAGCCAGACAGCTGGTGGCGGAGGTGGCCATCAGAGACAACAAGGGGTGGGGAGGTCTGCTCTTCACATGCTTTGGATGTGCCTGCCCACACAGCTAATGTATATTTCTTCTAGCCCTGGCTCTCCTGGGGCGGTGACCCCTCCCTCGTGGCTCAGTAAGTGTGGCACTATTGACAAAGCTCCCCCATCCCCTATCTCAATGAATGCCGCTCACCCCCGAGTCAGGCAGTGAACTGTGCTGCTCTGGAACTAGAACTGCCCAGGGTGACCCCAGTCCTGGGTTGCGTCCCTTCCCTGCCATGGCTGCCTGGGAAGGCCAGAGCCAGGACAGGTATCCGAAGCTAAGCCAGGAGCGCTCTCCCCTGCCTCTCATTCATGCTTGGCTTGGGGGACTGGGGAGTCCAAGAGTGGGGTCCGAGATGCTGCATTCAAAGCCTGGAGACAGTGCAAGGCAGCCTCCACCGAGGAGGCCACACGGACTGCCCGGCTCCCCCAAGCCACATTCCCTCCAGCCCGGCTATAGCCACACGCCTCCTGTACTATGGTTTCCTTCGTATGTTTTCCTTTCAATCAATGGACTTTTAAAAAACTTAGCCTCATCCTAAACAATAGTAGCTATAAAATCACAGCTGTGATATGCTAGTTTTATAATGTCTCTAATACACATTAAATTTTCTTTTAAAAAGTGCAACTATGAAAAAATGTTCAACCATATACCAGCCAAAAGCACAGGCCACCAGTGAGTGGTGAGCTCACTGTATTATGGGAAACCCTGGGTCTATTCTGTGCCTTCTGTGCCCAGATGGTGGAGCCAGGGCTGGCAGAGAACAAGGCAGTGTCACTGGTTCTCAGGAAACGAGCAACGCTGTGTGGGGCTAGCAGCCAGGTCTTCTGCCACCGAGGCCAGCCTGGAGGAGGCAGCCTGTCCCAGGCTGGCGAGATGGGAAGGCTGAGTGGGATCCCAGCTCCGTTATCACCAGCTCTGTCACCCACACTTGTCACTTCCCCCTCTTGGAGCCTCAGCTCCCTCCTCTCTGCTGTGGGGCAGTGACCCTACTGACCCTTGGGCTGTTGTCAACCTCAGCTCTGATGTGTGATGTGCATCCAGCACAGGCCTGGCATGGCCTGTCCCCAGGCGTCCCTGGGGGCCCTGCCTGACATGACCCAAGTTAGGAAGCTTCTCAGACGTGCTGGCACCGTCCACATCTGTCTGGCCAACCAGCCAGCCAGCCAGCCTGCGGCTGGTGCCCTGGCTGACCTGGCCAGTCCAGCCAGGGCTAAATGTTTTTCCCCAAGTGAGGCAAAAGTCTCCTGCCTTTTTTCATGCTCTGGAAATGCCCCAGCTGCTTCCAATGCAAGAGAAGCTGACCCAAGCTGGCAGGGGAGCTGCAACTTGAAACGAGGCATCCTGCTGCCACCCTGAGATGGCCGCAAAGGGAAAGAGGGCCCTGGGTCAGCCTCCGCCTCCCGAAACTCCAGGTGCCAGGTTAGGTCAGCATGGAGACAAACAGTGGGCTGTCCGTAAAGGGTCCTCAGGACCAAGTCTCCATCCCACAGGCATCTGGGTAGGCCCAGGGTTACCTGGTGGGCCTGCCGAGTTCCCGAGACCCTGCTCAGGCCCAGCCAGCAGCGTCCACAGCTGGAATGTGAACAGGCAGCCTCAGGATAGTGGCGGAGCCCTCCCCGGGGAGTGCGCAGCAGAGAGAAGCTCCCGCTCCTCCTCGCAGGTGAAGCTTCTGGAATATCCAAGGGGTTCCTCATCTCCCATTTGCCTCCAAGGACACAGACCCCTGCTCCTTGGCCTCATAGATGCTTCCACTGTCCTATGAAAGCCCCACCCACACACGGCCTTCTGTGTCCCTCTCCAATTCTACCATACCCTTGCTCATGGCCGCAGCCTGCCCTTGTGGTTCCTGGGACTGCCCCACCTCCAAAGCCCCCACAGGCATCGTGATTTCAGGACTGGGTTCCTTTCTGGGCCCTCCCACTTCTCCTCTCCCACTAGGGGGCTGGGCCTCTCTTCAGGGAGAAACAGGCCACACCTGCTGTGGCTTCCCCGCTCTAGGCCAGTATCCTCCCTGACCCAGGCCCTGGCCCTGCCCACCCTACCCTTCCCCACCCCCCCCTCCTCTCTCCAGTTCCCAGAGCCTGGCTTGAACAAGGAGGGCACTAGGCAGCTGGGGCCAGTGTCATCTGGAGACAAGTCAGGTGGGTGGAGGGCTGGGTGAAGATAGCTTTCATCCCCTCCATTCCCTGGTTGTGTGGCCTGGGAAACCGCTTCTGGCTCTGCTTGATTGCCGCGTTTATAAAGTGGAGGTAGAGCCAGGCACCTCAGGAACTGGGGGCACTGCCATGGGATTACATGAGCTCAAGTGTGGGACGCACAGGGCTCTTCCCCAGCAGCGCCACACCAGAGCTGACAGGCCCTGAATGCAGAATGTAGAAGTCAACTGGGTGTCAAGGTGAAAGCCCGTTTACGAGGGATGCCTGGCGAGGACTGGTGCAGGAGGCAGCGGTTCCAGCTGGCGTCCCTTCATTTGTTCATCTGCTGTGTTTGCTGAGCACCTGTGCTATGCCTGGCCCATCATAGGCCCAGGAGCCTGCTCTCCTGGGCTCTCTGCCTGGTGGTGGCGGAGGCATCTGTACCCAGGCACCAAGGTGAAGACACAGCTGGCAGTGACCCCCACTGGTAGGTCTGTGACCGCCTGTCTCACTTTCTGTGAATTACTCCTGGGAGCCAGGGGGAGCGCTGAGCCTAGAAATGAGGAACGCTCAGCTGTGAGGAGCAGGGAGGCTCAGAGTGGAAATTCTCAAAGCAAGTCCTGGAACCACTGCAGCAGCGTCTTTGGGGAATTCTTAAAATGCAGATTCCTGGGTCTGGCCTCACAAGGAGGATCTGGGGCCTAGAGATCTGCATATCTCTGACAGGCACCCAGCTCATTCTGATATGGACAGGAGGCTCACGCTTCTGCAATGAGACAGGTCGCCAGGGAGATTTCACTTAGGGAGGATGACGGGGCCAAGGACACTATGGATGCTCTGGGTCTGGTCAGATTAATGCCTGAAAATAGATTCTTGCTCCTTAAAAAGCTGAGCATTTGCCATCTGCGTACTCCCGCGACATCTGCACACCGCATCCATGGCCCAGTCCCCAGAGCTAAGAATTGCCACCATTCAGGAGACCCAGCCTAGTCCAACCTCCTGAGTCCAGATGAGAAAGGAACAGGCCCGGGGAGGCCAGTGGGAAAGGGGTTGCCAGTCCCAGTGCCTGCTCCAGGCAGGCTTTTGAGGTGGGCTTTGAGCTCTTCCTCTGGATAGCCTCAGGAGGGAGGGGCTGGTCCTCCCAGAAGAGACGAGCAAGTGAGCAGGGCAGCTGGCAAGGTGGGGCGGGCCTGGAGCCCGGGTCAGCCGACTCGAGTCCAGGCTCTTTCTTTTTGGGCTCTGCCCTGTGCCCTCATGGGTGTCCCTCAGCTCATTTCCAGCCCCTTCCAAGCCTGGCCCCAGCGATGACCTCTCAGAGGGCATGGGTTCCAGAAGTCTGTCTCAGGAAGCAGTTTCCCTGCGTGGCTGCCCTCGGATCAACTTTGGGAGAATTGGTGGGTGGTTACGTGAAATGATGTCTTAAAAGACAGTACAGTCACAACTCACACGCAAATATAAAATGAATACCTGCTGAACAGCTTGTTTAATTTGTGAGGGAGTCAGTAAGATCTGATCATTGGTTCATAGAATTCAAAGTCCCTGACATGGTTTGGCTGTGTCCCCACTCAAATCTTGAATTGTAGCTCCCAGAATTCCCAAGTGCCATGTGAGGGACCTGGCGGAAGGTAATCGAATCTTGGGGGCAGGTTTTTCCCACGCTGTTCTTGTGATAGTGAATACGTCTCATGAGATCTGGTGGTTTCATAAAGGGGAGCTTCCCTGCACGTGTCCTCCTGTCCTCCTGCCCACTGCCATGTAAGAAGTCCCTTCGCTCTTTCTTCGTCTTCCGCCGTGATTGTGAGGCCTCTCAGCCATGTGGATTAAACCTCTTTCCATTAAACCTCTTTCCTTTATAATTACCCAGTCTCAGGTATGCCTTTATTAGCAGCATGAAAACAGACTAATACAGTACCATACCTAGAAGACAGAATGGCAATATGAATTTACAAATAGATGCAAAGCTGGCTGAATACACAGGGAGGGAAGTGAAATTAACCGTATTTCAACTGGACAATAATTATTGTGCCTATGGACGAGAATCATTCGCATTGCTGCCAATCATCTAGAAGTTACAGAGTTGCAGAAAAGCTCGAAGACAACAAAAGGCCTGACACCCCATTGAATCAGATAATCCAGAAAGCTGTACTTAGACAATGCCTAGTTTTGCACTGAAAACACCCTAGTGATTTTTTTTTTTTATTCATCTTAAAGTCTTTCAGTTTTCAGAAGTGGGCCACACATCTAGCTCTGAGCTTCCTAGCAGCCAAATCAAAGAAGAAACCAGCTTCAAATGCAGTGTCTATGTATACTAGCTGTTCACAGTAAGTTCAGCTTCTCACTGCATTGAGACCAGATTCTCCTTCTGGGAGGGGCCTCATCAAGGGAACTCAAGTGATGTAGAAAGCAACATCCTCAACAATATTCTTGCCGCAAATAAGTGGTGACTGTTGTGGAGCTGTGTCCACAGGCCAGGGCAGTGGCTCTGAGTGTGGTCCCAGCACAAGCGGCATCAGCATCACTTGGGAACTTGTTAGAAATGCAGATACTCAGGCCCCACCCCAGACCTACTGAGCAATCTGTATTTTAATAATCCCTCTGGGTGATTCTAATGCAAGCTGAAATTTGAGAACCGTGGGACAAGAGTTCTCAACCCTGCAGTCAAACGTTAGAATTACCTGGAAGGCTTTTAAAGGACATGATGCCTGGGCCCACCCAAACCAATTCATGCAGGATCCCTGTGTGCCACACCGGCTATGTCTATTTCTAAAGCTCCCCAGGTAGTGGTACCATGCAGCTAGGAGGGAGGCCCACGGCTGCTTAGTCGTTTAATGCAAACTGATTGGCCGACAGATGTGTCTTCCTTCTTTCCTTCTCCCCTTCCTCCCTTTCTTACTTTCTTCTATCTTCAACACTGAGCACTACCATGTAGATGGCAGAGTCCAAGGGCCTGAAGAGGAAAAGGTGCATTAGACACAATTGGTTCTTGATCCCGAGGAGTCAGCACCTACTGGGAACTTTGGAAGTAGTCTAATGGGAAGTCCAGGCAGGCGAGGGTGTCAGTGATGTGAACAACATGGTAGGGAAACCCTCGGTCCATCCCCCATCCTTGTCTGATGCTGCTTTTCTTGGCAGGTTGTGAGGGGATGTGGGACAACATAAGCTGCTGGCCCTCTTCTGTGCCTGGCCGGATGGTGGAGGTGGAGTGCCCGAGATTCCTCCAGATGCTCACCAGCAGAAATGGTAACCACTCAGCCCATGGGGCCTGGCGGAGAGGCTGGGGGGTGGCCCTCTGGGTGGGGCCTCGGCTTAGAGGCAGAAGGCCAAGGAACCTTCTCTGAGGACAAGTATGGGTACAATGATGGGGGGAGATCACTGCAAAGAATCGGAAGCCTTGCTTGGGAATGTGGGGTGGACTCAATTCTCAGGGTCTCAAGCAAGGGGGCGGGAGGCAGTGCACTGGGGAAGGCAGTAGGGGAGCCAGCCTGGGCCTGCTTCTGTCTTCCCCAGGCCCTTCAATTAGGAGCGCTCTTCCTTCCTTCCATGTTTCTGTCCCCTTAGCAACTAGGGGCCTTGTTCCAGTCCCCATGTCTGGATCCCCTCCTGGCAGTGGCAGGCTCCCTAATGGCCTGGCCTTCCAGAATTCTTCCTTCCTCTGTCAGGCCCTGCTGAGAAACTGGCTCCCTGGGAGCCCCTGGCCTCCTGGGGCAGGGTGTTCTCTTACCAGAGGACAACTGCAGTTTTAAGAATTTTCCTAGTTGACTCACATTGATTAGAAGTCGACCACGCACTGGGCATTTTTATATTAACACATGGGCTCATTTAATCACCATAAACCGCCCTGCAGATCACAGGCCTTTTCCCTTAATCCGGTAAAGAGTAATAATAACAGGAACTGAGAAAAGCTGTGCAGCTGCCCCTGTTTCCTGGTCCATGCAGGACAGGAAAGCTGCCTGATGAAGCCTGAACAAGAACAGGTGATTTAACACTAAAATCCACCAGCCTTTCAAAGTCAGGCAAGGCAAAGATGACCATGGGTCAGAGACTGTGGGAAGGCAGTGGAGATTCTTCTCACCATAATTCTGCTGTACATATGCACATGTGTGCACACTCACACACATATTTGGGGAACATGCTGCTCCCTTGAAGCCTCACTCAACACCCTACGCTATGGGAATTGGGGAGGTTGAGGTAGACAGGCTTGAACCCCGCTCCTCCACTTCCTGGCGTGGTAATGGTGGCTGCTGTAACAGACAATACCCCACATCTCAAAGCCTTCATGCAAATTTGTCCACAGAAAGTCCAAAACAGGCCGGGCATGGTGGCTCACGCCTGTAATCCCAGCACTTTTGGAGGCCGAAGTGAGTGGATCTCCTGAGGTCATGAGTTCGAGACTAGCCTGGCCAACATGGTGAAATCCCATCTCTTCTAAAAATACAAAAATTAGCTAGGCGTGGTGGTGCACACCTGTAATCCCAGCTACTCAGGAGGGTGAGGCAAGAGAATCACTTGAACCTGGGAGGCTGAGGTTGCAGTTAGCTAAGATCGTGCCACTGCACTCCAGCCTGGGTGACAGAGTGAGACTCTGTCTCAAAAAAACAAAACAAAACAAAAAACAAAAACAAAAACTCCAAAACAGGAAACAGGTGTTCCTGATTAGCATGCAGCTCTCCTCCACACAGTGACTCCAGCACCCCACACCTCACAACTGTGGCGTCACGCAGTTTCCAGGCTGACTGGCAGAGGGGAAGGGACCCTGAGGACCACATGGCAGAGGTTCATAAGGGGCTGGCCTGGGAAGGACCCCACTCTGCCCACATTCCTTTGGCTAGAACTCAGTCACATGGCAACATCTAACTGCAAGGGACTTGGGGAAATGTCTTTTAGCTGGGTGCCAGTCAGCCCCAGGATCCAAGTTGCACACTGTTGCTGAGCCTCAATTTTCTTGACTGTTAAATGGGGAAAATAAATAGACCTGCCCTGTAAGGCTGTGCTTGGAAATAAATTTTGTCCAGATGTGGGGGACCTAGAGCCCCAGGCTGGTCAGGTGCAAGGTCAGGCCCAGACTCGGCTTTCTGACTCCCCTTGGCCCTCTTTCTCTTCCTACTTAGTGAGGATCTGGCCTTAAAGCTGCCATGTTTTCCAACCTAATTAGGGTCCCGGAGCCTTTTGAAAATCAGATAAAAGCTTCGGACTGGCCTTTCCCCAAACTGCATATACACACACACACACACACACACACACACACACACACACACACGCACAAACATCCTTTCGGGGGTCCCCTGCGGTGCACACTGGCCTGTGCCCAGTTAAGGTTCCCTTACCTATTAGGAATTCAGCCCTGGGGAA
Source organism: Rhinopithecus roxellana (assembly GCF_007565055.1). Classification (NCBI taxonomy): domain Eukaryota; kingdom Metazoa; phylum Chordata; class Mammalia; order Primates; family Cercopithecidae; genus Rhinopithecus; species Rhinopithecus roxellana. The sequence goes on along the minus strand of NC_044562.1, from coordinate 134,610,424 downwards.
GTGGGGAGGCAGCTCCTCTGCAGCTCCGCAGAGTGGAAGGCGGGGGCCCTGCCCTGTTAGCAGCTCTGGGCACCTGGCCTGGGTCACATGCAGCATCTGTCTTGGGAGTCCTGCTGGGTCAGTGAGGAGAGGGCCCCAAACAGGCAGGCGTGCTGCCCTGGGCGAGCCCACAGGGAGCCCAGCCTCTAGGCATGCGCTGTCTGATAACCTTCGATTCTGGCCTTGGGGGAGTTTGTGTTCCCTTAAATCGCCTTCCCGTCCACTCAGCCTAAATTTGACCACCGTTGTTTCCCATCTGACAACCTAACTCCCCTGATTTAATTCCAGAAACCTCCCCACCCCTCCCCTAAATTCCAAGATTCCAAGCCCCACCCACTCCTGCCTATTTTAGAAAGGCCAAAAAGAGAGGGGGAATGATGCCTCGGTGCCCGCTCTGTGCCTGGCACCAGCCTGGGCATTTTCCGTGTGCTCTCATGTTCCCTGCTCACTCTTGCAGTGTGGGTGATTATTTTGTGGCACAGAGAAGTGACGCACCGAAGGTCACACAGCGACCAACAGGCTGCACTGGGTTTCAAACTCAGATCTGGCTGCTTCTAAACCCGGGCTCCCGGCCTCCTGAGGCTTCACAGGGCAGGCATGCCCGGATCTCAGAGGACATGGTTTCCTGGCACTAACGCTGCCCCTGAGACTTCAGGAAGAGGGCCCGGTGGGAGGGCAGAACAGTGATGGCATACACTGTGGCTGGGCACCATAGCCCAATTCTGGGCCCTGAGGTTCTGGCCTGTGAAATGGGCAGCAGCACCTCCCTCAGTGGGGCACTGTGAGGATTAGACCCTAAACCCTGTGAGCCAGGAGCCCAGTCCGTGGGGTCTGTGTAAAGGAGCATGCCACGCTCAGCTGGGGCTGTTAAGGCTCCAGTGAGAGCAAAGGGGTGGCAGGGCTCCCACCCACAGGACTTGGCCATCACCACCCTGCACGCTGCAACACCTACACCGAACCGAGCTGGGGAGCCAGATCCCAGCCCTCCTTGGCAGCTTAGAGTACAGAATGCAGCCGGGCCATTCTGCCCGAGGAGGGAAACTCCTCACGGTGGCCTTCCAAGACTTCCTTCCTGGCTGGTGGTTCCCTTCCGCAGGCTGGGCTCCTGCTGTAAAAGCTCCAGTGGGGAAGCGCTCTCCTCTTCCCTAGGAGAAGAGTTCAGGGCAGGCTCTTCATCCCCATTCAATTTGCCTTTCTGTCCAGCCAGCCAGCCCGCGTTTGATAAGCTGAGGCTCTGGGCCAGGTACTGGGGAGGCGGGGCAGTCATGGCCCACGTGGTGAGAGGGCCCAGCATGTGGCCTCGTGCCAGGGGTGGGGGGCAGTGAGCAGCTGAACTGGAGGACTGTGGTGGTCTCACGATCTATTATGCAGAGAAATGCAGAGGGGTAGCCTACAGGTTGTGGCTTAAGGACCCTCCACCCTTCCGTGAGGGGCACTGCCTGGAGGGGTTCATCTCAATGGCACTCTGGTGGGTTTCTTTTTTTTTTTTTTTTTTTTTTTGCGATGGAGTCTCGCTCTGTCACCCGGGCTGGAGTGCAATGGCCGGATCTCGGCTCACTGCAAGCTCCGCTTCCCGGGTTCACGCCATTCTCCTGCCTCAGCCTCCTGAGTAGCTGGGACTACGGGCACCCGCCACCTCACCCGTCTAGTTTTTTGTATTTTTTAGTAGAGACGGGGGTTTCACCCGGTTAGCCAGGATGGTCTCGATCTCCTGACCTCGTGATCCGCCCGTCTCGGCCTCCCAAAGTGCTGGGATTACAGGCTTGAGCCACCGCACCTGGCCTCTGGTGGGTTTCAAATGGCTACATGAGCAGGGCGTGAAGTTCCATTTAAAACAGAACTTCCGTGGAGCAAGATGAGTAAAAATAGGAGCCTGAGAAAAAAATCACGATGGGAGTGTCCAGGTGCTGGGCAGCCACCACAGATTCTCCGGGGAACCCGCCTGTTAACCGGTGGCAGGGTCTGGGGTCAGGAGCAGCACCCAGCTGGGGCTAGAAGGGGGATTGGCATGTGGTGTATGCTTAAGAGCGTGGGCTCTGGAGCCCGAGCCCCAGGGTTCAAATCACTTTCCCCCTATTCACTGGGGTGTGGTTTGGGGGCAAATTCCGGAACTGCTGTGTGCCTCGGTTTCCACACTATAAAGTGGTTGTAGCAGCTCCATGTTACAATAGATGTTACTGTGAAAATCATAGTGCCTGGGCCCACAGCTCACCTACAGGACTCTTGGCACCCACAGGATCCTTGTTCCGAAACTGCACACAGGATGGCTGGTCAGAAACCTTCCCCAGGCCTCATCTGGCCTGTGGTGTTAACGTGAACGACTCTTCCAATGAGAAGCGGGTAAGCCTATCAACCTCCACCCCACAAACCCAGGGACAGGAACCTGTGGGGTGAGGAGGCCCTGGGAGAGGACAGGGTGGCGCAGGCCTGGGACAGTGGTCAGGATGTAAGGGCTGCCCCCTGTCCCCCCGCCTCCTACTCGCACAGGTGTCAGTGGGTCTGCCTCACTGCCCTGGTCTATCGACCCGGAGATGAGGGTTAGGAGGACCCCAGGCACAGGTAGGAACTGTCACATTCCACCGCGAGACTGGGGGTGCTGTATTAATTCAACTGAAAGAGACACTAACATCGTGGCTAAATGCTCAGAGCCAGGCTGGTGCATCTGAATTCCGACTTTGACCTTAGTGGGACTGGGGAAGATTTAATCACAATGTGCCTCAGTTTCTTCATCTGGGAAATGGTGTTAATAATGTTGACAACGTAGGCTTGCCGTGAGAACTAAGTGAATTAATGTATGTGCATGCTGAGATGGGTGCCTGGTCACAGCAAGTGTACGGTAAATGTTTGCCTTTGGCTGGGTGTGGTGGCTTACACCTGTAGTCCCAGCACTTTGGGAGGATGAGGTGGGAGGATTGCCTGAGGCCAGGGCAACATAGTGGGGTGACATAGTGAGACCCTGTATCTACAAAAAATGTTTAAGAATTAACTGAGCGTGGCGGTGCGTGCCTATAGTCCCAGCTACTCAGGAGGCTGAGGCAGGAGGGTCGCCTGAGGTGGGGAGTTCAAGGATGCAGTGAGCAGTGATTGTGTCGCTGCACTCTAACCTGGGCAGTGGGGGACAGAGTGAGACCCTGTCTCTTAAAAGAAAAAAAAAAAAATGTTTACAGCATTTGAAGGAGTCTCCTGGCTGCAGAGCTACCCGAGCTGAGAGGATGCTGCCTTCAGCAATTGGCTGACCTCTTCTGGGGACCTCCAGAGGCTTCCTCTGAGGGTGGCCATCAGGGCCCTGTCTGGGCTCAGCTCACTCTGCATCACTGTCCTTTCCCAGGATGGCCCTGTCTCTCAAATCTCATATACACCGTGCCATCCTGCCTGCCCCCTGGGCCTTTGTCCCTGCTAGGGCCCCTTGCCTGGAGAGCACTTTCCTCCTCTCTTTTCCTTCCTGATTCTTATACATCCTTCGAGACTCCACTCGAGCCCATCAATGCCAGCCCTTTCTTCCCCTCCTCACGGGAAGGGCTCCCTTAGAGCTCGGCGGTGGCCCCCAACTATTACCTACCATGTTACATTAAAATGATCAGCGTGTGCCAGGCGCCTCCACCTCCCTCACTACAATACACGCTCCTCAAAGGCATTCATTCACTCTGCTCACTGAGGACCTGCTATGAGCCAGGGCTGGGTCTGGGCAAATCAGAGAGTCTTGTTCGTTTCCAGGTCCCAGTGCCCAGTACAATGCTTGGCACCTATGGGCGCCCAGTAAATATTTGCTGTGCACTTAAACATCTACTGAGTGCCTTCCTGGCTGGTGGCTAGTATTAAATCCTCAAAATAACCCTGTACATTCATTGTTTTTCTCACTTTGCAGAAGAGGAAACTGAGGCTCAGGGATTAAGGAAGATGCTTATAAAGTAGTGGAGGTAGGATTTAAACCAAGTCTAGCTCCAAAAGCGCCAGGGCTCCATCCTCTGTCTTCTGATGCCTCCCCATAAGGTGTGTGTCCCCCCAAGGAGTACACTTTCAGCAGGTCCCATTAGCTAAACTTCCTAGAAGGAATATGGGCAAGCTTCGCTTGTCCCTAGGAGGGTAGGGTGAGGTCATGGGAGAAGGCATGGGTGGAGAGTGGCAGAATTCAAGGAGAAAGGAGGAAGTTGGGTGGCAGAGCACACCCTCTTCTGCATTTCGCAAAGACCCCTCTCTCTCTAGCGCATCAGCCTTGCTCTACGTGAGGAAGGACGAGCTCCAAGGGAAAGGATGCAGTTCCTTCCTTCCCAGGGCTTGTCATCCCATTGGGAACATATATGAGGTCTTCAGATCTGGTCAGAGTGGGACGATTTAATAAGGAGATTTGACAAGGAGTGGGCACTTGTGGTCTTGGAGGGATGGTGAGTGGGCTCTGTCTTTTACAGAGGAACAGTTCTATCATCGATTTATATGAAAAGAGGGGACTTATTTGCATCAAATTTGTAAAATCCATAAAACTAAAAAGGAATGATATCTTGATGGGTGGCAGGATGAAGGTTCGTAAGAAGGCTTTGTACTGCAAATAACACGCATTTCTAACTGGTTTAATAAGCACATGTGGCTTGCGTAACTGGAAATGCAGAGAATGGGCTTCAGGAGCAATCAGGTTGAGGGAGGTTGAGGCTGCAGTGAGCCATGATTGTGCTACTTCAGCCTGGGTGACAGAGTGAGACCCTGTCTCAAAAACAAACAAACAAACAAAAAACTAATGACCAAAGGTCACATGAAACCTCCAGGGAGCAAGGCTGTTTCTGGATGGCTGAGGGCTTATGGTTCCTGCTTTACAAGGCAGGAACGGGTCTACATGAGAGGCGGGCTGGTCACCTGGCAGGCAATGGCCACAGCTGCAGGACAGTGCAGAATCTTCTGCCTGACCCCACCCTTGTCACCCTGTGCCTTTTCAGGCTCTTGCAGGCTGGTCTGGGCATCCCCAGGAGTGAGGCTGATGCCCTCCACAATGCGGCTCATCTGTAGATGGCGAGATTACAGGTTAACACAGTGGTCCTCAATTTTTTGACATTTCACAGGTCTTTGATGTCCCAAAGCCCAGGAACCACTAATTGAAGGCAACTCACTGCCCTTCAAGGGGCTTCCTCTCATCCTTGATAGGTGACTCCTGGCTCTCAGGAGAGCAGTTACATCAGTGAGGAACTCAATGTCACATGGTAGCCTTCCCATCAAAGGCCACCTCCCACTGTCAGAAAATTTTCAGTCACCCCGAGTCAAAAATCTACCTCCTTTCTGGAAACTTCCCCCAACTGGAGCTCACACACAAGGTCCGGCCCTTCCTCTACATGTCATTCAGTCTAACACTTTCCTCCTCTAAGTGTATGTTTTTCCCCTCCAGGTGTCATGGACCCAGTTTTTTCATGTACTCTTCAGATAACACAATCACCCTCCTCCAGAAATACTTCAGTTTATTAATGTGACTCTTAAAATAACATGCCCAGCCTCTCCAAACCTTCCCATGTGGCCAGCTGCCCACAGCACTCCATCAGTATAACTGAGAATAGAGCTAATTTTTGAGCTATTTCATGCCTCAGAATTCATACCATCTCAAACTGCTGACTCATTTTGAAGGAGGATGGTGGGGTGGGGACAAATTAAAATTACCATACACTGGGTGCTTCCTACATGCCAAGGCATTGTCTAGGTACTCTATCTGACACTGTATTTGTTCTTCCAACAAGTTTGCAAGGTAGATACTATTATTCCCATTTTGCAGATGAGGAATATGAAGCTCAAAGAAGTTAAATAATTTGCTCAAAGTCACACAGCTGGTGAGTCACAGTCCAGGTCTGGAACCCTTGTCTCCTGGCTCTGAAGCTTGTGTTCTTTCTCTACAGTACACTGCGTGACACCGTGGAGTTTGGGCCTTTCTAACCTCAAGGTTATCTTCCCATGAAGACTGTCAGCCAGGTTTCCCCTATTCTATTCTTGTGCCTTCTTAAAACATTAATTACCCTTTTCTTTTGGTTATAAATAGCCTTATCTACTGTAGAAAAAGTAGAAGTATAGAAAAATCATAAAAGAAAATAACAAGTCTATTTGCAAGCCTATAATACAAAGTTAACCACTGTTAACATCGACCATATCTCTTTACGATCTTGTTTCTCTATATGTATGAGATTGAACCACATGGAATGGCTGATATTCAATTTTTTAATTTTCTTTATTTTTTCTGTTGATATTCAATCATTTTTGATCTACAAAAAAGGTAATTTCATATAATTCTTTTTAAAATGTATTTTTTAAAAAAATTGTCAGCAGAACCCATTTTCGTATAATTCAACCTAATATGTTTTCACATATAGCTGGAATCACATTGCACGTGTAAAGTTTGAATTCTGCCTTTTCATGTAGTAATATATCAGCATGTCCTGACTTATTTTAAACTCTTGGTAAACAACATTTTATTAGTGGTATAGCGTGAAAGTCATTTGTATTTAAAATAATGGATTTAACTATTCTACTGTTGGACATTTGGGTTTTTTAAATCACTAATACTTTTGTGATAAACGTCTTCATGTATAAATATGCTTTTAAATTTCTGATTATTTCTTAGAATCAATTCCTGGAGGAAGAAGGGAGGTCAAAGGGTCATATTTCAAAGATTCTTGATATATATTTATATATTACCTTCCAGAAAAATTGAACCAGTTTTTAGTCCCACTATACCCTCACCTGCAGAGAAAATTATTACTTTTAAATAGTTGTTAGTTTGGTTGGTAAACACTGTTCTTTTAATTTTTATTCCCTTGATTCTTTTTGATGCCACTTTATTTTTTGAACCTAAATGCAGATCTTTTAATTTTTTTTTTTTTTTTTTTGCAACAGAGTCTCACTTTGTCACCCAGGCTGTAGCACAGTGGTGCAATGTCAGCTCACGGTAATCCCCTGCCTCCTGGGTTCAAGCAAGCCTCCTGCCTCAGCCTCCCAAGTAGCTGGGACTACAGGTGCACGCCACCATGCCTGGATAATTTTTGTATTTTTGGTAGAGACGGGGTTTCTCCATGTTGTCCAGGCTGGTCTCGAACTCTAATCTCAAGTGATCCACCCACTTTGGCCTCCTAAAGTGCTGGGATTACAGGTGTGAGCCACCACGCCTGGTCAGATCTTTTAATTTTCTGACCAATATTCCACTTAGATCATTTTGACTCAAAGATGAGCCAGTAGTGTGAAGTGGCTGCTGGATAAGTGAATGCCTGCTTGGCTGCATAGGCACGCAATGTATAGATCAGGGGAGATGGGAGGTGATGGACCCCTTCTACCTCTTCCTGGTCAGAGAATGCTTCTGGAGCTTTTCAGCTATGTGGTTCTGGGGGTCTTATTTAAGAAGAACATTAACAAACTGGAGCATATTAATTTAACTAATGGTTGAAGGATTGTGGAAAGAGGTTGAAGACACAGGGAATATTTTTGTATGTATGTATGTATGTATTTATTTACTTGAGATAGAATCTTACTCTGTCACGCAGGCTGGAGTGCAGTGGCTGGATCACAGCTCACTGCAGCCTTGACCTCCCGGGATGGAGTGATCCTCCTACCTCAGCCTCTGAGTGGCTGTGACCACATGTGTGCACTACTATGCCTGGCTATTTAAATTTTTTTGTAGAGACAGCGTTTCACAATGTTGCCCAGGCTGGTCTTGAACTCCTCAGCTCAAGCAATCCTTCCTCCTTAGACTCCCAAAGTGCTGGGATTACAGGCATGAGCCACCGCACCTGACCTGACACAGGGAATATTTGACATAGAGAAAATGAACGCGATACAGATGGGCAGAATAGCTGTGTTAAAAAATGGCAGGCCTCCCTGTATGACCTTTGTAACTTTGCTATATAAAACCGGCCTTATATAAAAGACAAATCCAGTTTAAGTGGCTCCAGAAGGCATAAAATGGACCAATAGGTGGTGCAAGTAATATATTTTAACTTCACATAAACAAAATCTAATATTGTGTGCTGTTTTACACCAAATCACTTTCTCAAAGGGCAGTGAGCACTTTGTCTCTAGAGGTATTCAAGCAAAGGCTTGAATTCAGAGAGTTGGAAAGGGGCCCTGTACATAAGGTGGAAGTTTGAATTGGCATCAGATGATCCCTAAGGACTTTTCCAGTGCCAAGATGTTACGGTGTTATGTGTCTGTGTATTGGCGTCCTTGGGGTATGGACAGAATAGCAGCGTTGGTGGGGTTCAAGCTGCCTGAAGCGGGTGCAGTGAGGCACAGAAGGGCAGAGCTAGCCAGGAGGGCCGCCAGGGCTGACACGTGCCTCTCTCTGCAGCACTCCTACCTGCTGAAGCTGAAAGTCATGTACACCGTGGGCTACAGCTCCTCCCTGGTCATGCTCCTGGTCGCCCTTGGCATCCTCTGTGCTTTCCGGTGAGAACACACTGCCAGCTCTCCGTACCCCAGCCCTCCGCAGACACAGACTTTGGGTCTCTTCTCAGCCACCCAGGACAGAAAGAGGAAGGTCTGAGTAAACTATCTTGTCATCTCTTGATCTAAAGCTGACCTATGGCAAAACATCGATGTTCCTGTCACCTCATTCATCCCTTTATTTGTTCAACATTTACTAAGCACTACTGAGAACTTATGGCCGGTCGCTTTATATGTATTATTCTAATTTTCACACAATGCTATGGGATAGGTAACAGGAACCCCATTTTACAGGAGTACTAGCGAGATTCTGTTGCAAGAGACAGAAATCCACCTCGAAACAGCGTAAGGAAAACAAAGGCGACCTGACCCACATAAGTGGCAAGTTCAGAGGCATCTGCTGTAGGCGTGGCTGGATCTAGGTGTTCAGCGGCATCAGCAGCGCTAGGTCTGTCTCCCTCCATTCCTCTGCTCTGGGTTGGCCTCATCCTCTGGGAGGCTTTCTGCAGAAGTGGCAGAGACAACCACCAGTAGTTACTGGCATTCATCCCGCTAGCTCAGCAACACCAGGGCCAACGAGAGCCCCTTCCCTCCTGGTTCCAGTAAAAGTCCTCCGAGTTCTCATAGGCCAGGCCTAGGTCACATGCTCAATTCTGAGCCAATCAATATGGACAGTGATGGAGCACTCTGATTGGTCAAGTCTGTCATGAGGGTGAGAAGGGTGGAGCCCTTCCAATCCAGAGCTGGAATGGGTTTCCCAGAAGAAAGCCTGTTTCCGGTTCCAGAAGAAGCAGAACAAGTAACTGACTTCTGTCCCCTGCAGCAGAGGAGGACGCTGAGACTCTGGGAAGTGGAAAGGCTTGCTCAAGGTCACATAGCTGCTAAGTGGCAGAGCCAAGGTCTGCTTTCTCCCCGCAGCCTGTGTTCTTTCTGTGCCCCTAGCCCTCTCCCGTTCTGGTTGCCATCCTCACCCCTCCCGCAAAACAATTCTGGGAGCTGGAGATGGTGGTAGTTCAGGGCAGAATAAAATGTTGCCCCTACAGCCCCAGCTTTATATTTATTCATTTAGAGACAAGGTCTTGCTCTGCTGCTGGGTCTGGAGTGCAGTGGCAATGATAGCTCACTGCAGCCTCGAACTCCTGGGCTCAAGCGATCCTCCTACCTCAGCCTCTTGTACAAGGAATACAGGCAGGCACCACCATGTCCAGCTAACTAAAAAAAAAAAAAATTTTTTTTGTAGATACAGAGGTCTCAATACGTTGAATTCATGGCCTCAAGTGATCTTCCTGCCTTGGCCTCCCTAAGTACTGAGATTACAGGTGTGAGCCACACTGTGGCTGGCCTTTTTTTTTTTTTTTTCACTACAGCATGTAGCAAATTATACTGGTCATCTGGGGACCCACGTCCTCATTCAGGTTATGCTCACAGAATGTGTTACCCAGAAAGAGCTGAAGTCTAGGGCCTCAGTTTCCCCAGTGCACTGGGGGCAGGTGGGCCTGGCTGAGTCCCAGCCCCTCAGCGGGCTCTGGACTCTATGACCCTACATTCTCTCCCTGCAGGAGGCTCCACTGCACCCGCAACTACATCCACATGCACCTGTTCGTGTCCTTCATCCTTCGCGCCCTGTCCAACTTCATCAAGGACGCTGTGCTCTTCTCCTCCGATGATGTCGCCTACTGCGATGCCCACAGGGTAATAAGCCTGGGTGCCCTGGGGTGTCGCCAGGCCTGCCTACCTTCCCCAGCCTAGCTTTGGAGAGGGAAGTAGCCTAGTTGTCCTTCCCCCAAGCCCCTGCTGAGGCTGCACTTAATACCAAGGATAAAGTGGCCAGTGCTGATGCTGGGCCAGGAGGTTCAGGGAGATTCCACAGCCACATGTGCACAATCTGGGTCACGTAGGAGAGAAGCTTGTGGGGGTTGCCGTAAACTCCCAGTGTCCAGGAGTGAACTAGCCACTCTAGCAATTAGATATATAGGGAGACTCCTCTTTTCCCTGCTTCTGCCAGTTCCTAGCTGAAGAAAGATGACCCAGTCTGGAGAGGGTGGGGGTTGGTCATAAAAAGAAAAGAGTGAGCACGGGCCAGTATGTCTGTATAAACGCATTTGTGATAAAACAGTTGTGTTTTCTTAAATCTAACCCCCTTTCTCCTTCCAAATGCCCAGATGACTCAATTCATTGCAATCACCCTGTGTGTCAATTGGGATTCCTTTTGCTGCAAATAACAGAAAACTATATATTGGAGTCTTAAACAAATGGGAGCTGTTTCCTATAGAAGCAGTCCACAGATGAGGCGGCGCGATGGCTGTGTGATGCCATGAGGAACACAGTCTTTTTCCCTGTTTCTGCACTGCCATCCTTAGAGTAGGCCTTTGATGTCATGCTTTACGTGGTAAAAGGTTAAACATTTTTTTTTCTTTTGGGCAGCTTTGCCTTTCTATTGAGAAAAGGTACCCTCCCCAGAAACTCCTACCTGCATCTCATTGGCTAGAGTTGAGTCATGTAACCACACTTAATTGCAAAGGAAGCAGAGTGATTGAGTTTTTTACTGTCACAGTCTCTATAGTAGAGGCGAGCAAGGGAGAAAAGAGATTGGAAATTGAGATTAGTTCAGCCAACCTGCCTGCCATTTCCTACCACTCATCTGTTTGTATTGTTCATAGTTTTGTGTGTGTGTGTGTGTGTGTGTGTGTATTTTTTGACTCAGACTGAGAGGTTCTTCAAGTAGGATCCATGTCTCTCAAGGAGGTCTCCAGGATGAAACAAGAGTACCTGCTGGGAGTCAGGAGCGTTAAATCCTAGCCACGCTTCATTACCGACCAGCAGTGGACAAGGCCAGCAACGCCCCAGCAGGGAACTTTCTCAAGTTTTACTAAACATTAGACTCACAAGTCAACAATGGGCCTTGCCTGGAGTCAGAGCCTCTGGGAAGGCCATAAGGCAGGAACCACCACTGTCTCACAGGCAGCACGGGTGCTCCTCCTTCTCCGGCTTGTCTTTACGGCAGCCCTAGGGCTATCCCAGGAGCTGTCCCATCCTCAGGGGACAGCTCAATGCAAAGAAAAGGACAAAGGCCCTACCATGGCAGAGGTACAGAAGCTGTGCTGGTGTAGAAACCTGGTGCCCCCCAATTCTATCAGCATAACTTCCAGGGATCCCTGCAGGGGACATGCCTGTTAAAAGAGTCAGTCACTGCATCCGGGAAGTCCGACTCTATGACATTCCCATCGGATATGTGGAGAGTGCAATGTACCAGCCAGGGCCATTTTTGCCATTATCAGTGGTGCCTCCTAACAGAGTTGGCACATCCCTTCATTATGTGTTTGCAAGGGAACTGAGCTTAGAAAAGATTTTTTTAACCCTTTGCTCAGACATCTCTTCCCTTTCTAGGCCTTGGTTTCCTCATTTGAAAACATGAGGGGGGCCGGGCACGTGGCTCAAGCCTGTAATCCCAGCACTTTGGGAGGCCGAGACGGGCGGATCACGAGGTCAGGAGATTGAGACCATCCTGGCTAACACGGTGAAACCCCGTCTCTACTAAAAAATACAAAAATCTAGCCGGGCGAGGTGGCGGGCGCCTGTAGTCCCAGCTACGTGGGAGGCTGAGGCAGGAGAATGGCATGAACCCAGGAGGCAGAGCTTGCAGTGAGCTGAGATCCGGCCACTGCACTCCAGTCTGGGCGACAGAGCAAGACTCCGTCTCAAAAAAAAAAAAAAAAAAAAAGAAAGAAAACATGAGGGGATTGGGCAGTATCCGACACAGTTTTGTAGTTGAAGGACTGTCTCCTCATCTAGCCTGGCAGCCAGTGCTAGCATTTGAACCTAGTTCCTGCTCCTGTGATGGCTCATTGGCCAGCTTGACTGAACTCATTAGGCCTGTGGACTCCCACTCTCTAGAAAATACTGCAGGCCTGATGGAGGAAGGCCACAGAAGATGGCCTTGAACCCCAGAGGCCTGCTCTTGTGGCCTGGCTCCTGCCCCTACAACACCCTCTTGCTCCCTTTGGGGCCACTCACCAGAGGGAACCCCACTGCCACCCGGCCTGGGCTCAGCTGCCTCTCTCTGTCCAGGCGGGCTGCAAGCTGGTCATGGTGCTGTTCCAGTACTGCATCATGGCCAACTACTCCTGGCTGCTGGTGGAAGGCCTCTACCTTCACACTCTCCTCGCCGTCTCCTTCTTCTCCGAAAGAAAGTACCTCCAGGGATTTGTGGCACTCGGATGGGGTATGTTTCTCCCTGGGTCTGGTACTTGCATGGTATGTGGGCGCTGAGTCGAGAGTCAGAGGGTTTGGCTACTAGTTCCAGCTCCACAATTAACTAACTTGTGTAATCTTTTTGTTGTTGTTGTTGCTGGAGTTTCACTCTTGTTGCCCAGGCTGAAGTGCAGTGGTGTGATCTCGGCTCACTGCAACCTTCATCTCCCGGGTTCAAGTGATTCTCCTACCTCAGCTTCCCAAGTAGCTGGGATTACAGGCATGTGCCACCACACCCAGCTAATTTTGTATTTTCAGTTGAGACAGGGTTTCACCATGTTGATCAGGCTAGTCTTGAACTCCTGACCTCAGGTGATCCACCTGCCTCGGCCTCCCAAAGTGCTGGGATTACAGGCGTGAGCCACCGCCTCCAGCTAACTTGTGTAATCTTAGAGAAGTTCCTTGATGTTTAACCCTCTGGTCTCAGTTTACTTATCTGTCAAGTGGGAAATTTAGCCCCAGTTTCTGGCATCTAGATGTTTTTACAGTTCGTTCCTACCCAATACTCGTTGCCTCATCTGCCTTTAGGCGGTCCATTCCTACATCCTCTTTCTTGCTTCCTTTCTGCATTAGGATGCTTTTGACTGCTGGCATCAGAAAATCTGTCAAGCTTTAAACATAAACGAAATCAATTGGCTCATATAACTGAAAAGTCCAGGGATCGCCAACTTCAGGAGAGGCTGAATCCAGCAGCTTAACACTGTTCCTTTCTGTCTCTACTTTGCCTTTTGTAACATCGGCTTTATAGTTAGGCTGCTGTTTCTAGTGGAATGGCCAACAGCTTCTGGGCTAGAGACTTCCTTGTACCAAACTCCAGTGAGAGAAAGAAGAGACTCTGTCCAGCATTCGCAGCGAATATTCTAAGGTGCACTCTGGTTGGACTGCTTAAATCTCATAGACGCCTTGAACTAGTCACAGAGGCCTGAGAGAATGAAATAGGTTGATTGGCCTAAGCTACTGAAACCACATGACTTCCCAAAGGAAACTCAGGATTCATTGTCTAGGAAAGAGGGGAAATGAGAGCGAGACAGCCAAGTGCCGGCCCCCATTCCATCTCTCTCCCTTTTCCTTTCCGGTCAATGAAGACGATAAACAACTTCCATTTTGAGGGCACTTGCTGTGTGCCAGGCATTGGATTCAGCACTTTACATGTATCATTTAGTCATCGCAGCAATCTTCAGGGGCCTCTCAGAGACCTCAGCTCAGAGACACAACATAACATACTCAACTCACACAGTAAACAAAGACAGACCTCAGGATTCAAGCCAAGACTTGTCTGTTTCCAAAGCCCTGTAACTTTTACCCTGCCATTAACATCCATCTATCTATGCATCCACCCATCCATCCATCCACCCATCCACCCATGCACACATCTACCCACCCTTCCATCCATTCCTGTATCCATTCATCCATTAGTTGTTCATGTGGTAAATGTGAAAGTTACCCTAAGGAGTTCTAGACAGAGAGCCAGGTTCCTGTGAGTGACTCAAAGGCTTACAGAGATAGTCATGTACACCTGGCATTAGCTTCTTTTGGTTTCTTCCTGGTGCCTTTAAGAAGTGTCCCTGCCAGGAGTGCCCTCTGCTGCCTTTTCTGCTGGTCTAAATCCTTATTTGCAAGGGCCCTGTCTCCCCATCAGGGAAGCTGCCTGAGCTGGCAGAGCTGGCTGAGCCCTCCTGCTTCTGAACCTTGGCAGCCCAGTTAGCACCTGACCCTCGGCCAGCGGGAGGTTGTAGGGTTATGCCAGTGTCTCCAGAAGTCAGCAATCCCAGAGAGCCTGGGGACCAGGGACTTGCCTTATGCAGCTGGCTCTGCCAGGAAAAAGCACCCAACTCCCTGAGCCCAACTCACTAAGCTTTAAGTCCCAGATATGCCAGGATTCTGCTGTATGAACATGGACAGTTTCCCCATCTATAATACCAGGATCGTAATTTATTCAACATTCTTTGAGCACTTCCTGTGTTCAGAGATTACAAAGCTGCATTGTGATAACATCTCTGTCACAGGATTTTAAGATGTTTGAATGAAATAATAAGAACGTTCCTTTATTCTTCAAATCTTTATGGAGCATCTACTATACGCCAGCCCTGTGCTGGGTGCTGAGAGTTGAGTAACATATAAAACAGCAATGGTTCTCTTCCTCCTGGCCTGTTTGCTTGCCAGATACCAAAGGGGTCCCTGGAAGGCCTGAAGCCCCTCTATCTGTAAGAAGCTTTTTTCATGCAAAGGTAACGGCCCCTGCTTGAAATTATACTGACTTCCCCAAAGATAGGTTGCTTAAATGGGTACACGCTTACTGTAAAACCTCGCAAAAAAAAATTTTTTTAAGTAGAAAAAAAATTACCCTATTCCCACAGATTGAACTTTTTTTGAGATTTCCTCCCAACCTTTTTTTCTACTTGCAGTTTTTCCTCACATAGCTGTGGTCATTCTCTATGAAGAATTTTGAATTTCGCTTCTTCCCATTAACACATAAGCATGTTCTATATTATTTCAACTCTTTCATAAACATTTTAAACTACCATATAGATGGATAGATGTAATATAGATGTATTTAACCACATACCTACTGTTTGGACATTTAGGTTGTCTCACTATTATAAATAGCACAGTGATGAATACCTTTATGGGCAAAGCGTTTTCTGTATGTAATACAGAATCCCAGGATATGGATTCCTGAGTGGAAAGGAGGGAGCACGCTTAAGGTTTTTAATACTTACGCAAAGCTTTGACTTTTTCAGAGCGGCTGAGGTCTGAATCTGTGCCCAGAAAAGAGTGATAGTGCAGGTTTTATAGAAGAGCCAGGCTGCCACTCAGTGACTGAGAGTGAGTGGCTGGCGCTGGCGGTTCTGCCTCAGCATGGGTGAGGATCTGCCAAACCCAGCTTGCTGCACTCCCTGCCCAGAGACTCTGAGGCAGTGGGTCTGGGGTGGCCGGAGACTGCATTTCTGACATTTTCCCAGGTGATGCTCATGCTGTTGGTCCAGTGGCCACACTGAGCCACCAACTTAAACCATTACAAATTTTTCAAACTTTCCCGCCAACTTGGCACCAAGGATGGAAGATAATGAAGAAGTGCCTCTCAAAACCCATGTTCTTTGCCCAAAGCACCAAGAATTGAGGCAAGATTTTTTTTTTTTTTTTTAAGATGGGGTCTCTCTTTGTCACCCAGGCTAGAGTGCAACTGTTCAATCATGGCTCACTGCAGCCTCAGCCTCCTGGGCTCAAGTGATCCTTCTGCCTCAGCCTTCTGAGTAGCTGTGACTACAGGTATGCACCACCGTACCTAGCTAATTTTTATTTACTTATTTTTATTTTTTGTAGAGACAGTGTCTCACTATGTTGCCCAGGCTGGTCTTGAACACCTGGCCTCAAGTGATCCTCCCGCCTCAGCCTCCCACAGTGCTGGGATTACAGGCATGAGCCACCACACCCAGCCCAAGGCATTTGTTTAATTGTTATTCTTATCAAAGTCACTCATGTAGTTGGTTTAAATAATAAACAAAAGACTACAAGGTTTATAATAAACAAAAGCCATCTCCTGCCTTCACTTTTTATTCCCGAGCTCAGCCCTCCAGAGTTAATGCCCTTTTACTTTTTTAACTTGTTCCTCCTAAGATTGACTCTTGTGTTTCTAAACAATACACTACTATTTCTTGATTTGTCTGTTTGAAGCATTAGTTATCGACTCCTTATGGTGGAAGATAAGAATATAAAATTATTTTTTCTTTTCTGAGAGAATCTCACTCTCTTGCCCAAGCTGGAGTGCAGTGGTGCAATCATAGCCCACTACAACCTCAAGCTCCTGGGTTCAAACGATCCTCCTGGCTCAGCCTCCCAAGTAGCTAGGACTACAGTTGCATGCCACCACATCTGGCTGATTTTTTACATTTATTATAGAGACAGGGTCTTGCCATGTCTCCCAGATGGGTCTTGAACTCCTGGGCTCAAACGATCCTCCTGCATGAGCTTCCCAAAGTGCTGGGATTGTGGTTGTGAGCCATTGCACCCGACCAAGAATATAAAATTCTTAATCCTTTACCTCCATTCCTCCATTACAGTTTCTTATAATTTTTGGTTAAATCAGATTCAGTGTATACATTATCATATCTATGTAAATAGTGTTTACTACTGAGACAAGTGGTATACAATAATTTTACTTTCAATCTTATTTAACTTTTTATTTTCCTGGAATCATTTTTCATTTGCTTTATATATATATATATATATATTATAAATATATAATATATATATATATATTATATATATATATTGCTAGCATCAATTCTCTCAAATTCTCTGGACAACCTTCCAAAGCTATTTATTTTCCAAATCATCAAATGCAATAGGAAATCTATCAGTTCGTATTTGTTTGTTTCCTGCTATATTAGTTCCTAAGGTTATCTTAACAAATTGCCACAAACTTGGTGGCTTAAAACAACAGAAATTTACTCTCTCACAGTTCTGGAGGCCCAAAGTCTGAAATCAAAGGGCTGGCAGGGCTGGTTTCTTCTGGAGGCCCTGATAGAGGATCCGTCCCATATCTCTTTCCTACCTTCTGGTGGTGGCTGGCAATGCTTGGCATTCCTTGGCTTGTAGTTGCATCAGCCTCATTCCTGCTTATGTCTTTACGTGGACTTCTTCCTCTGTGTCTTCTCTGTCTGTGTGTCTCTCATGGCCTTCTTATAAGGATGCCAGTCATATTGGAGTAGGGGCCCACCGTACTCCAGTATGACTTTATCTTAACCAATTACATCTGAAAATACCCTATTTCCAAGTAAGGTTATAGTCTGAGGTGCTGGGTTGACATGAATTTTGGGGAGACACTATTCAACCTGATATACTTGCCAGTGTTTTTTCTAGAGCTTTCTGCCTTCTTGTTTGACTTGGGCTGGCTGTTCTCCAGATTCACTCAGTTCCCTTAGCTTTCACCTGCTTCCATAAATCCCGTTTCCTTTCTTTCTCGTCTCCCTGTCTTTGGTTTACTCTCTAGTTGTGTTGGAGCACATCCTCCAGTATCTGTCTGACCAAGAGCACCTAGAAGGAATTTTCTTTAAATTGCACGTCTGAAGATATCTTTGTTCAACCTTCACACCTAATTCATCATTTTGCTGGACATAAAACAAGTTGAAGGCCGGGCACAGTGGCTCACACATGTAATCCCAGCAATTTGGGAGGCCAAGGTGGGCAGATCACTTGAGGTCAGGAGTTTGAGACCAGCATGGCCAACCTGGTGAAACCCTGTCTCTACTAAAAATACAAAAATTAGCCAGGTGTGATGGTGGATGCCTGTAATCTCAGCTATTCAAGAAACTGAGACAGGAGAATAGCTTGAACCCTGGTGGTGGAGGTTGCAGAGAGCTGAGACCACTGTAATCCAGCCTGGGCAACAGAGTGAGACTTCATCTCCAAAAAAGAAAAAAAAAAAGGTTGAAAAATCATTTTCCTCAGAATTTTGAGGGTCTTTTGTTTTGGCATCAGCGTTATTGGGAGTGCCATGCCATTTTGCTTCCTGAACTTTTTACTCCTTTCTACATAAACCGCAGGATCTTCTCTCGGTGTTCTGAAATGTCACAGGGATGTGCTGTGATGCAAATCTTTTTTCATCTCTTTTCCTGGCATACGGTGTCCCTTTCATCTGAAAATTCATGTCTTTCATTTCTTGAAAATGTTCTTACATTATCTATGTAATTGTTTCTTTCTTTCTGTTTTTTATCCTCTGTTTTCTGAAACTCCCTTTAGTCTAATGTTGTACATCCTGGAATAACCTCTAATGCTCGAATTTGTTTTTCCTGCTTTTCATTCCGCTGTTGTTCATTCTGCTGAGAGATTCCTAGTCTTTATCTTCCAACCCATCTATTGCATGTTGAGTTGTGGTTATCATATGTTCCATTCCTAAGCCCCCTTTCTTGTTTTCCGAGCACTCCCTGTTGACAGCATCCTGTTTGTGTCTTGTAGATGCCACCTTTTATCTCTCCTTTTATCTCTCCTACGGAGTTCCTTAGAGTTGTTTTGTTCAAGTTCCTTCTGCTTCCTGTATGGTCTGTTTCCTCTGAGTTCCTTTTCTCTGATTGTTTTGGTCTTTGTCTTTTATGTAATAAGATGTTGGTGACCTTGGCTGTCTGTTCCTATTTAAGGATGAATCACTTCAGAGCCGGCTAATGGCTGTCGGGGGTGTGGGGCTTGTCTCTCAAGGGACACTGGGCTGGAAGTGTTGGAGGGTCCCCCCATGGCTATCTATAGGCCTTTTGTCTGGGGCTGTTCAGTTCCTCTAGAGAATCCTTTCATCTCCAGCCTGCAGTGGCAGGGAGGCGGGCAGAGGGTAGAGGGTTGGGGTAGGGGTAGAAACCTGTTCAGTAGAGGCCTGAAAACTGAGCAGCCCCAGGCCTGGGGCTTTTACCATTCAGCTTGAGCATGTCCATTAGAAATAGAATCTGATTTAAGTATTTCTGCTTTAAAAAAAAAGAATCTGAGCCATACATCTAGCTTAAAATTTTCTGGTAGCCACAATCAACACAGTAAAATGAAACAGGTGGTATTTGTTTCAATAATCTATTCTGCTTAACCCAACACAACCAACATAGTATCATTTCAATGTATAATGAATATAAAAATTGGTAATGACATATTTTACATTTTTTTTTTTTTTTTTTTAATTGAGACAGAGTTTCTCTCTCGTTACCCAGGGTGGAGTGCAGTGGTGCAATCTCGACTCACTGCAATCTCCGCCTCCTGGATTCAAGCGATTCTCCCACCTCAGCCTCCTGAGTAGCTGGGATTACAGGCATGAGCCACCACGCCTGGCTAATTTTTGTCTTTTAATAGAGATGGGGTTTCACCCTGTTGGCCAGGCTGGTCTCGAACTCCTGACCTCAGGTGATCTGCCCCTCCTCGGCCTCCCAAAGTGCTGAGATTACAGGCATGAACCACCGCGTCTGGCCATATTTTACATTATTTTATTTGTACTAAGTCTTCAAAATCTGGTATCTATCTTGCACTTAGTGCACAACTCAGTAGGGACCAGCCACATACCAGGTGCTCAAGAGCCACCTTGAGTGCTGGTGTAGACCATCACTCCATTCCTGCTCAGCTGAGCACCCCCTCCGGCCCTCTGCTGGGCTGCAGCCCTGTTCTCCTTGGCTCAGTTTTTGCAGAGAATAAACTATCGGAAGTTAACGGGTAATGCTGGTCGCCTCAGGTGCTTATCTGTTTCTTATCCAGACTTCAAACCATCCTATTGCCCCAGCCCCACCCTGCCACCTGCCTCCTGGGTACCAAGTGCCCTGGCCCTAGAGCATCCTTGGGTACTTCCCCAGCAGCATTGCCCCAGAAAACACTTCTGTTTCAGCTTCCTCTGCTCGGGACATCAGCTGCCACTCCTCTGCCAACCTTCTGTGTGCCTAAGCCTGTTGCTGTCTCTCCTCTCCTCTGCCCTTCCTTCTCAGTCTTTGTCCTTATAGGTAGGCTTTTACCGTTTCTATTTCTTTTTTTTTTTTTTTTTTTTTTTTTGAGGCTGAGTCTCGCTCTGTCGCCCGGACTGGAGCGCAGTGGCCAGATCTCAGCTCACTGCAAGCTCCGCCTCCCGGGTTTACGCCATTCTCCTGCCTCAGCCTCCCGAGTAGCTGGGACTACAGGCGCCCGCCACCTCGCCCGGCTAGTTTTTGTATTTTTAGTAGAGACGGGGTTTCACCATGTTAGCCAGGATGGTCTCGATCTCCTGACCTCGTGATCCGCCCGTCTCGGCCTCCCAAAGTGCTGGGATTACAGGCTTGAGCCACCGCGCCCGGCCCTCTATTTCTTTATTATCATTTTAGAGGGGCTTCAGGGCAAGTAGGGATAAATGTATAAGTTCAGTTTGCCATGTTTAACTACAAGTCAGGAAATGTTGTTGTATTTTCTCTTCTAAATTCTTGTGGACTTGATCTCATCTCTAGTCCAAAATATATTTTTGTTTAAACATGACAGTGATGGCTTACCTTAGCCGTTAAATGGCCAAGCTTTTTACAAGCCAATATTTGAATAAAATCAACATTTCTTTCATGAGCTGTGTCCACCCCTTCTCCGCTTCCTCCTCCCCGTTGCACATGGCCAGGTAGATCGCAGTATGAGAAGGGGGATCTACCAGCTGCCTCCATAGGTCCACGAGCCTGCCCAGGAGTCCCAGCCCCTCTATACTTTGCAGTGGTCCTCTGGAGTCCAGCCTGGGTTACCAGGAGACCCCTAACACCAAGTGACCTTTGGGATCCTTTTGATTCTGCCGTAGTCCCCAGGGCATGCCCGGCACCCTTGAGGCACATGGTGCCACATTTATACAAGATGGCACAAGATGGCAGAGGAGTTTCTGTGGAAACTTAATCTTGGCACCTGCTCAGTAGCTGGGGTAACTGATTGTCCTGTTCTCATATGTGTGTTGAAAATTGAGTCCTCTCTCCTTTGCCCCTCCCTTTATTTTTAATCCTCAGGTTCTCCAGCCATTTTTGTTGCTTTGTGGGCTATCGCCAGACACTTTCTGGAAGACGTTGGGTAAGCTAATGGAAGGAGGATAACAAGAATGTCTCTGACATCGTCCAGCTTTTCAAACAGCATCGTTACTTCTTTGGAGCGATCTAGAAAAGGCCTTTTTCTCAAAATAGAGGCCACAGATGAGAGGTCCTTTAACATGTTCCATTTTTCCTTGTGGAAAAATGAGCTGGAGCAGAGCTGTGGCTGTCTTGGACAGGGCACATACTCCCCAGTTTGCTAAGTACTCTCCAGGCCTGATGTCCCCGGATCCTGAGGTCGCATGTCAGCCATCCATCACTTTCCTTACTGATGTCATCTTCCTGGCCTCTGTTGGTAGCTGAGTTTGCCACCGTGCTCGCTGGTGAATTCTGACAGTGAGCTAACTTTTGGATCTGGGAGTCTCCCGGCTCTCAGGTTCTTGCAGGGAGATAGGTGGCTATTCCCTCAGCCTCAGCAGTGCTCCTGGGTGGCAGGAGGGGCGGGGTTCTAATGGTACTGGGCACACCACTGCAGGGGCTCAGTGCCGCAAACATGGGTCCTTCATACCAAGGGCCACCTCAGGGAACATGTTCTTGCTGGTCAGCCCAGCTCCCACTCGTAACCATGCCCAGCTGTCCCTCCCTTAGGTGCTGGGACATCAATGCCAACGCATCCATCTGGTGGATCATTCGTGGGCCTGTGATCCTCTCCATCCTGGTGAGTGGCCCTCCTCTCCCGAGCTGGGGATCAGTGGGAGAGACGGAAATGGTGACCAGCCCACAGGGGCAGAGGGTGGAGGGACAGGGCTCCCTGTAGGTGCCAGGAGGGATAAACCACAGTGTTTGTGATGTTGGTAAGCAGCGGGGGGTGTGGAAGCTCTGCCCCCCTACAGAATGTTGGGGAGTGGGATGAGGGATAGGCTGGAGGCAAGAGCCTGCGAACCTGGTTCTTTCCCACGAGCAGCAGCTCAAGTGTGGTGAGCAGAGCTCCTTGTTCTAAACTGGCTGGCTCCCATTGGCCTGAAATTCCACCTTCACTGGTTCAGACCTGTGGGCCTTGAGCATTTTTCTAGGGATTTGCTCGTTAACCTGGGATGAGTCGCTAAGCTGACATCTGAAGAGGGTGGGAGTGCAGATTGGGGAAGCTCAGTGGGGCCGTGGTCTTGGGACTTTGCAATGCTGCGAGTGGGTTCAGGCCTGGAGGGGCGGCCCCAGGGAAGAGATGCTGGGTGGCCATCTTGGACAGGAGCTTGCGGGTGTCAATCCTGGTGGCCCTTTCGAATCACCTGGAAGTTTTTTAAAAATACTGATAGCTAGTGATTCTATTTCTTTTTCTGGCAAGAGGCCTGGGTAGTTGTCCCCAGGTGATTCTGCTGTGTCCAGGGTAGAGTCCTGTAGCCCAGCCCATGGGTATGGTTCAGCACAGGGGGACAGATGAGGGAAGGCACATGGGGACACATGGGAATCATCTCGTGGATGGAAGCAGTCCCTCGGCTGGAAATAACGACCACACGGACAGCTCAGGGATGCCCAAGGCTGCAGAACCAGTTGAAAGCAAATGCCCTGTGCAGGCTCGTTGGCATGGGGTAGGGGGAGAGGGCACAGGACAGGGCCCCTTCTCTTCCAGTAGCTGCCTGGGTAGCATCTTGGGATTGGTTGAGAGGAGGGGGCCATTCTATGACAACCTTTTATTCTTTTTTAAGTATATAATCTGAGCAAAAAATGCAAAATACAAAATTTTTGTTTTGGTTTTACTTTTTGCGATAGGGTCTCACTCTGTTACCCAGGCTGGAGTGCAGTGGCGCAATCATGACTCACTGCAACCTCCACCTCCTGGGCTCAGGTGACCCTCCCACATCAGCCTCCAGAGTAGCTGGGACTACAGGCTCCCACCACCACACCCAGCTAATTTTTTGTAGAGATGAGCTTTCACTGTGTTGCCTAGGCTGGTCTTGAACTCCTGGACTCGAGTGATCTGCCTGCCTTAGCCTCGCAAAGTGCTGAGATTGCAGGCGTGAACCACTGTGCCGGGCACAAAATGTATTTTTTAAAAAGGAAAAAAAAATCATTCATCATTCTCCCAGCTACATATATGTTATGACCATGTGTTTTCCTTCCTATCTTTTTCTTTGAGCAGACATACTTTTCTTTTTCAAAAGCCTTAATTAGGTTTTTGTTTGTTTGTTTTTCACTTAGCAATAGATGTGTGCTTTCCTGTTTCATGTGGAATTCCTTGAGAAACTGATTTGCCATGGCTTCATAATATTCATGCCGGAGGCTGTTTCCTCATTTAGTTAAGCCAGCCCTGCTGTTATTCTGGGACTTGGACAGCCCAGCCCAGGACAACCCTGGATGAAGGACAGCCAGCTCCAGTGTCCGGGGCTGGTTTCAGAGGACTGTAGTTTATTCAGCAATTGAGGATGTTGGATGAACACTCTTGATGCAAAATATCTCCCTATCAACCTAGCATGGGGCCTGGAATTCTACTATTTAAAAATAGACTCATTCTTGGGACCTTAAAGATTTCTTTTCTTTTCTCTTTCTTTCTTTCTTTCTTTCTTTCTTTCTTTCTTTCTTTCTTTCTTTCTTTCTTTCTTTCTTTCTTTCTTTCTTTCTTTCTTTCTTTCTCTTTCTTTCTTTCTTTCCTTCTTTCTCTCTCTCTCTCTTTCCTTCCTTCTTTCCTTCCTTCCTTCCTTCCTTCCTTCCTTCCTTCCTTCCTTCCTTCCTTCCTTCCTTCTTTCTTCCCTCCCTCCCTCCCTCCCTCCCTTCCTTCTCTTTCTTCCTTTCTTTTTTGCCTTCCAGTGCTCCCTATTAAATTAAATACAACTCTAAGGCAAACAAAATTAAACTAAATAGCCTTAATGAGCTGACAGCATGCATAGCCAGCTTACAACAAGTTGCAGAGAAGCAGGGTTCCCCGAAAAGCAGTGCTCGGCCAGGAGTCCTAGACAGCCACTAATCCTGTGTCTTTTGGCAAGCGTTCCCAGGCCCCAGGCTGCTTGTGTGAACAATGCGGGTGTGAGGCTGGGTGATTCCACTGATCCCTGCTTCTATAAAATGGAGCAGGTGGGTGAGGGAGGGAGAGATGCTACCACGTGGGCAACTTCCTAATGTTGTTGGCACTGGGCACTGGGGGTGGGGGAGGGACACCAAAATGAATAAAAAGACTGCATTTCTGTCCTTCAGGGACTGGCGGTTGAGTTGGCAGATAAGTAGGCACATACATGTTTGACAGACACATGCATTTCGGCTTTTAAGATATTTTTATCACCCAATCATAATTGGTAAGGAAAAAAAAAAGATATTTTAAGTGCTCTTAAACAGTAATATTATCCCTAAATACAGTGAATCAGCAAAGGGAAGTAATCAAGGGTGGCTTCTTGAAGCTGGCGATTGAGCTGCAAACTGGTCCTCACACCAGCAGCTTCAGCATCACCTGGGAGCTTGTTAAAAATAATAATTATTGGGCCCCACGCCAGACTTACTGAACTATAGCCTATGGGGTTAGAGCCCAGCAATGGGTACCCTAAACTTTGAGAACCACTGCTATAAAGTCAGTCAGCTTTGGCATTGTATTACCTGGGAGCTTGTTAGAAATGCAGAATCTCACGTCCACCCCAGACCTGCATTTTAACAGTATCCCCAGGGGCATCCAATGCTCTGCAAGGGTGAGTGATCTGCCCTGCAACTGATTAGACCTTAGAGCTCCTGCAGCCCAGGGTAGGAGGGAGTGCTGCCTCCAGCCATGGACTCTAGACAGTTTCACCAGGACTGGGGGTGGGGAGGGGATGGAAAGGGGGGGCAGCAGTGGTGAGCCATCCTGGCTCTGATGTCTGCAATGTCTTCTCTGCCCTCAGGTCCAGGGGACAGGGCCAGGAGAGGTGGCTGGAAAAGCAAGATACTTTCAGCTCCACCTCTGCCTTGTGTTTTGCAGATTAATTTCATCCTTTTTATAAACATTCTAAGAATCCTGATGAGAAAACTTAGAACCCAAGAAACAAGAGGAAATGAAGTCAGCCATTATAAGTAAGTGAAGGGCAAAGACTGAGGCATGGTCAATCAGCAAGCATTTACTGAGCACCTACTGTTTACTCAGCTGGTGCTAGCTATTGGAGATGGAGGAAAAGTTGCAGACCTAGTCCTAAGAAGTTTACCAGGTACATGGGGGCGGTTGGGGGGAATGGTCTGACTGCAGAGCTTCAGACACTGTATGGGGGTGGAAACACTAAGGCGTCTCAGGCAGGAAGCCCGAAGGCAGAGAGATCTTATCCTTGGGGCAAGGCTAGGGAGTCTCCACATGGGCTTTAAAGACTGAAATTCACACAAAGGTGTGTAGGAACAGTATGTGTATTTTTCAAAGGAGGATGACCTTCGGTTTCATCAGATTTTAGGGAAGTGTGTGATCCAAAAATACTTAAGACCTTTCAAATGTCAGAGAGAAATATGTTGTTTTCTAGGGCTTCTGTAACAAAATATCGCAGACTAGGTGGCTTAAACAGCAGATACGTATTTTCTCAGAGTTCTGGAGGCTTAAAGTCCAAGATCAAGGTGGCGACAGGTTTGTTTTCTTCTGAAGCCTCTCTCTTTGGCCTTTCTGGCTGTGTCCTCACAGGGCCTTTGCTCTGTGTGTGGGCATTCCTGATGTCCCTTTGTGTGTCCATATTTCCTCTTCTAAGGACACCAGTTGATCGATTAGGCCCCACTCCACCCTCGTTTTAACTTAGCCTCCTCTTTCAAGACCTTTCTCCAAATGCAGTCACATTCTGAGGTACTGGGGGCTAAGGCTTCAGTGTAAAAATTGGCAGTGGGTGTGGACATAATTCAGCCCATAAATTATATTAAAGACAAATTAGTGGCCAGGCACGGTGGCTCACACCTGTAATCTCAACACTTTGGGAGGCCAAGGTGGGTGGATTACCTGAGGTCAGGAGTTTGAGACCAGCCTGGTCAAGATGGTGAAACCTCGTCTCTACTAAAAATACAAAAATTAGACAGGCATGGTGGAGGGTGCCTGTAATCTCAGCTACTCTGGAGGCTGAGATAGGAGAATCGCTTGAATCCGGGAGGCAGAAGTTGCAGTGAGCCGAGATCCCGCCACTGCACTCC
Organism: Rhinopithecus roxellana; assembly: GCF_007565055.1. Classification (NCBI taxonomy): domain Eukaryota; kingdom Metazoa; phylum Chordata; class Mammalia; order Primates; family Cercopithecidae; genus Rhinopithecus; species Rhinopithecus roxellana. Next base: position 134,584,151 of record NC_044562.1, on the reverse strand, counting down.
AGCCTGTGCAACACAGCAAGACTCTTGTCTCAAAAAGAAGAAAAAAACAAAACAATAACAGGACAAATTAGTGTCCCCCAGAGACCTTCTCCATGGTGTTTTGTGTTTGAGAATCTGGCAGTGGCTTGGATTACCTGGTGTCAGATTCCTGGGGGCCTGGGATGAAGTTGCCAGGTAAAATACAGGATGCCCAGTTACATTTGAATTATGGATAAACAACAAATCGTTTTTCAGTATCTTTACCCCCACGCAGTGTCCACTGTTTATCTGAAATTCAAGTTTAACTGGGGATTCTGTATTTTTATTTGCTAAGTTTGGCAACTCTAACCTGGGAAGCAAATACAAGAATTTATCCTTATAGATATTTATTATCTAGCAAATGAGAAAGCCGGCTTTGCTTATATGATGTTAGACATAGAGTAGCAGTGATATAGGCATGTAATTTATAAAGTTAATGGTGTAGGTACCGATTTTTTTTTCTTTTTACTGATGGAGTTGCATGATCAGAAAGTTTGGGGCTTTTCCATGAATCAAAAATTGTCGTATCTGAGTGATAAATACGTGGGAGTTAGAAATTTTCTAAATAAAAAATGAAAACAAAAAAGTGTGGGGCACTGCTAGCCAGCCTCAGCAGTCAGTCCCGAGCTGGGAGTGGCACAGCTGTGTGCCCGCAGGAGGAGAAGGGCACAGGGAGGCAGAGGGGAGGCTGCAGTCTCTGTGTGTCCCCAGGCGCCTGGCCAGGTCTACTCTCCTGCTGATCCCCCTCTTTGGCATCCACTACATTGTCTTCGCCTTCTCCCCAGAGGACGCCATGGAGATCCAGCTGTTTTTTGAACTGGCCCTTGGCTCATTCCAGGTAAGCTTCCGGGACTGGGGCTGCCTGCTGAAAAGAGGAGTTCTCTCTGTGCTTAGGGAGAAGTGGAGGGCATAGAGACAGCGAGCCAGATGCCTTATCTGGCGGAGACCCAGGGGAAGAAGGGGTCGGACCTGACAGTGCTACGGGTCCCTGAGAGGGACCCCTGGTCCCCACCAGTCAAATGGAAGTGGGAGATAAAACTAAGACAGAGAGACTGACTTCAGGGAAAATAAAAAGGAAAAGTAGCCCCAGTACACTATATTGTACAACTCTCAATAGCATATGCATGGTCAAAATAACGTAAGCGCAGATGGCTGAGTCATCAAACACTGAGGCAGGAAGATGAGCCTTGCAAGAGTGTGGGGCGGATGTTTGGAAGAGAACACTGTCGTCATCTTCACACTGGGAAATCCATAGAAAATGCCTTAGACTGAAAACTCCTCAAGTAGCGACATCAGCATAATTTTTAGGAGCAGTTAAGAGAGTTCCAAGGAGTAGTCGCATCTGAGGAACAGGAAGTGAGGGCGGGGCGTCAGGAGGCTGCTGGTTCTGTAACAGGAATCCTTTGATTCTTTGAAACCATGTGCATATGCAAATTATTAAAACTAAAAACTGACTTTAAAAAATAAAGTGAGGTGGAAAATCACTTACCTACTAATTCAACAAGATGTTGTGAAGTTAAAAAAAAACAACAACAGTAAACGTGTTTGGACAGAGGAAGCCTGAACATGAATCCCAAACTTCACAATGCCGTTTTTTAATTTACTTATAGCTATTTCCTTCCAAAAATAATGCAGTGTCGCTTTTGGGAAAAACATACAAAGGACAAAAAATAAGGAGATGAAGGATCAGTGAGAAAAAGAATATATAACTGCCTGGGTTGCTACACAGAAACAAATACGATAAACTTCTATACAGGAGGGAGAGATGGGTCGTAAGTGTGGTAGGGAGCTTCCCAGTAGCCAAAGCAAAGACGAAACAATTGTTTCAGGATTTCTCATATCCATAAGACAAAATCAAACTAATGGCCAGGAGAAGCCAGTGATTATAGGCTCTAGGGCCTGAGACAAAATTCTCCCAGTTGGTTTTTTTTAAAGAACTTAGTCCTTAATAACATTTCCACAGTAGGGCAAGACTGTCCAGCCAAGCCTTCAATGGGGTGGCCTCGGCCTGTGAGTAGGGGCTCAAACCCTCCCCTCATCCCCAGAGCTCTGTTCAGGGTAGGGTCTTCCTGTTACTTAAAGGTTCTAGGGAGGATGCATCACTGGGGACCCACCGAGTGGAGTCAGGTCTTGCCCTACCCACACCTTCAGACCACACCCTCCTCTAAGCTGGCTCTGCCCAGTAGCCCGTCAGTGCCCCAGACCTCCAGAGAATTCAGCCTCTGGCTTAATCCAGGATTCTTTTCCTCTCAGCCTGGGGGCTAGGGAGCTAGCTTTCCCCACCACTGCTCTTGTAACGTCCAGGGAGGCTGGGCACACGATGGCCTGTCTAGCAGGTAGAGGATCTGAGGACCAGTCGGGTGGAAGGACTTGACCTGGCTCAGAAACGGACCATGCTGAGAGCTTGCACCCGGGTCTGCCTGGCCATGGATAGAGACTTCCTGTCCCTCAGAGTTGGGGCTAATGGTTAGGACTGTGGACTACCTCCCTGGGAAAATGTCTTGTCAAGAGAAAACCAAAAGCACTTTTCTGATGTTCTCATAGGAATGTTGTTGAAGGAAAAGGATCTTTTAAAGTTTTATAAATATATATGTGTGCATATATATTCTTATATATACACATAAAAATGTCTTTCATATACGAAAGTGAAGAGAGTAGGACAATGAACCCCATTACCTATCCCCAGCCTTAGCAGTATCCACTCATGGCCTGTCTTGTTTCATCTCTGTCCCTACCTACTACCCCCATCTTTTTAAGTAAATTCAAAACATCATGTTATTTCATCTGCAAACACTTTAGTATGCATTTCTAAAAGGCGGGGCTTAAGAAGAACACATACAACTGTAATAACAGCATCACTGTCACATACTCTTTAAAAGTATATTTACAGCCGGGCACGGTGGCTCACGCCTGTAATCCTAGCACTTTGCGGGGCTGAGACAGGCGAATTGCATGAGCCCAGGAGTTCGAGACCAGCCTGGTCAAGATGGTGAAACCCTGTCTCTACTAAAATACAAAAAATTAGCCAGGCATGGCGGCGTGTGCCTGTAGTCCCAGCTACTCGGGAGGCTGAAGCAGGAGAATCGCTTGAACCTGGGAGGTGGAGGTTGCAGTGAGCTGAGATCGTGCCATGGCACTCCAGCCTGGGTGACAGAGTGAGACTCCATCTCCAAAAAAAAAAAAAAAAAAAAAAAATGTATTTACTCTTTCTGATTGTACAAATAATGCTTGCTCATTGTGAATAATTTGGGAAATAAGGAAAAGTTTTTTAAAAAAAGAAAAATAATAAGAAAAAAAAATCAGGCCGGGCGCGGTGGCTCAAGCCTGTAATCCCAGCACTTTGGGAGGCCGAGACGGGCGGATCACGAGGTCAGGAGATCGAGACCATCCTGGCTAACACGGTGAAACCCCGTCTCTACTAAAAATATAAAAAAAACTAGCCGGGCGAAGTGGCGGGCGCCTGTAGTCCCAGCTACTCGGGAGGCTGAGGCAGGAGAATGGCGTAAACCCGGGAGGCGGAGCTTGCAGTGAGCTGAGATCCAGCCACTGCACTCCAGCCCCGGCGACAGAGTGAGACTCTGCCTCAAAAAAAAAAAAAAAAAAAAAAAAAATCTAGAATCTCATAACCCAGAAATAACCTCTGTTAAAATATTGGTGTGTTTACTTCCGTCTCTTTTCTGTTCACAAAGACACACACACACATAATTGGGATCATGATGTGTATGGTTTTGTATCTTGCAAGACCCCAGCCTGCTTGGAGTCCCTCCCCTGACAGAGCTCCACACCAGGATCCTGGGGGCACCATCAGGAAATCGGGAGCTCCAAATACCAGGGAGAGAGGGTCTTACGGGCACAGACCTCACCACACCAGGGAACATAAAACTCTGAGCATGGAGGTGCACCCACCTGTCCATTAAGCAGGGAGGTCCAGCCCTACTCACCACTGGCTGGCTGGGACCTGTACAAAGTTTGTTCTGCCTACACATTTGTTTTTCAATTTGAATTGGTTATCTACATTTAAACATATTCAGATTTCCAGCTTATCTTGAAACAAGACCATGCAGGGCCCAGGTGAGACCCTGGGCCGCCTACACCCCTCCCAGCAGAGTGGGCGCACTTCAGGTGCCACCCATCCCCGTGGCTCCCAGGTGAGCTTCCTGAGCCCGGCTGACTGGGTTAGCAGCCCCTACTGACCTGTCCCTGACACCACATGTGTTCAAAAGGGAGCCTACCCTTGGCTGCAAGGAGTTCACAGTTTACGCTGGATGAGCCAGCACAGCCAGGGGCACTGTGGGCAGCCCACAAGAGGTAGCCTAATTCCCAGTGAGGCAAGAGAGGTGGGGAAATGAGCCTGTAGCTGGTGATTAAGAGACCTGGGGAGGGTGCAGCTGGTCAGCTGGTTCAGGTCACATGCTGAGCACCTGAGCTAACCCTGCTGCCTCTGTTCGTCTGGCAGGGACTGGTGGTGGCCGTCCTCTACTGCTTCCTCAACGGGGAGGTGAGTAGTCTCAGGTCACCCAGGTACCCAGGAGAGCTCCTAGCCATTGGATTCCGGGTCAGAAGGAGCTACCTGGGAGGGGTGGTAGGAAGGGGGATGGAAAGAGTCAGAGGGAGTCCTGGATATGGTGGCAGGGGGCTTGGCCAGTTTTCTTATAAGTCTTAATGGGAGCAACAGAATCACCTGGAGGGCTTGTTAAAACCATGGCTGGACCCTGTTCCTAATTTCTCATTCCACAGAAATAAATTCTGTAGGTCTGGGCTGGAGTCTGAGAACATGTTTTTTAACAAGTACTCCTGGTGCCGATGTTGATCTGTTCGGCAAATGCAGGAGGAGAAAGTTCAGCAGAACCCAGGTTCCTGACTGCCCTGCTGCTTGCTCAATGGACGATCTCAGTCACTGCCCTGCTCTGGGCCTCAGTCTGCCCATATGTAAAATGGGTGACTCAGAACTGTCTGCAGCTCAATCCTTAGGGACCTCTAGATGAGCACTGACTCCTTGGGAGACTGCATACTCACTTTGAGGACTCGAGCCTCACACAGAGCATTTGGGTCAGGACGCCAGGCTCAGCATACAGAGCTATGTAGTCAACATGAGCTAAGCCTTTCTGTGACTACTGACCATCTATCTGGTTTGTTGCACTTGAATGGGGATGACCTTTGATGTTTCCCAAAAATCAAACATCAAGCCTAGCTTCAAACGTTCAGCTGCTGCAGCTGGCGCTTGTGAAGGAAATTTAGAGTGACTCCCTGGGCCCCAGATAAGTTCTGAGCTTGGGTGGCTTCACGGGAATAAGTATCCACTTGTTCCAAGGTGCACAAGTCCTTTCTTCAGGACACGATGTAATGAGATTGTAGGTGCATGTGCCCAGGAGAGAGGTGACCCTCAGTAACTACTGGACATTAGGGCTGGAAACAGTCAATCTGCGTGGCCTGCAGGCTAGGGGACAGGACAGCTGGGCAGGAGCGGCAGGGCCTGCATGGAGTCCCCGGGGGCGTGAGCAGGGCTCCAGGCACAGAACTGTCCTCTCCTCCTGGGCTGATGGCTGGTCTCCCGGGCAGGTGCAGCTGGAGGTTCAGAAGAAGTGGCAGCAGTGGCACCTCCGTGAGCTCCCACTGCACCCCGTGGCCCTCAGCTCCTCCTTCAGCAACAGCACCAAGGCCAGCCACCTGGAGCAGAGCCAGGGCACCTGCAGGACCAGCATCATCTGAGAGGCTGGAGCAGGGCCACCCACGGACAGAGACCAAGACAGGTCCTGAGACGGCTGGGCACTGCTGCGGGACAGCGCGTCTTCCCAGCAGACACCCTATAATATACCCTCCTTCAGCTGTAGAAGCCCCTTCCCCGGCCTTGGACTCTTCCGAAGGGATGTGGGGCACTGTGGGGCAGGACAAGGGCCTGGGATTTGGTTTGTTTGCTCTTCTGGGAAGAGAAGTTCAGGGGTCCCAGAAAGGGACAAGGAAATAAAGGGTGCCTGGGATGAGATTTGATCTGTATTTGTCCATCCTTTTGCCTTGACACAAGGTGAGGGTGTATGCTCTGGCCTGCTCCCAACCCCTTCCCGCAGGAGGAGGGCTCCTCACTGGTCCCCCAGCTCAGTTACTCAGGGACAAGATTAGAAGGCCCAGCCAACACAAAATGTTTGCCGTCGGCGGATCCTGTCTGTCTCCTACTGTAACTCACCTGGTTAGTAGCTCTTACCCAAACCTTCAGGACAACAGCTAAAATAATAGGATAAAGTCACCATGGAGGTCAGGGAAGCCCCAGGGCCCCCAGTCCCTTTTACTATCCCCAACAGGGTGTGAGGGGCACACCCCTGTTTTTCCTGCTCTTTCACACAGATGTCCTCAGCCTGAGGCAGACACAGCAGGAAATGGGGCATGATCGCATTTCATAGAAGACAGGTCCACTAAAGTCCTATGACTTGCCCAAGCTACTAAGCAAAGAGGTGGCGGAAGTTCAGTCCAGGGCCTTTGACTTCAAATGCCCATGCTCCAAGGCTGTGTCTGTGCTCTCCCTGCTGCCCCTCTAAGCCCCTGGGGACTTCAGTCTCACCCTCCACTCTCGTTCTCGGTTCCTTTGAATATCTGTGCTCCCTGCCCCCATGAGAGGATGAAAAAGGACTCAATTTTTGAATGCTTTTACAAAACCAAACCTACTAGTGCTCAGGGGGTAGCGTTCTGGAGAGAAGTAGAGAAACTCCCCTCCGTGTCAAGGAAAAGGCATCCTGCTGGTGGGTGGGTCAGCTCTACTCCTGGCTTTGGGTGACCCTGGACAAGTGCATCCCTCTCTGGGCCCTGACTCCCCACCGCCACACATCCCCTCCCCATGAAGAGACAAGGGGGTTACGCATCCCCTTTGAAACTTGTAGATTGCTCCAGGTTCCCATTTCCCAGGCTAAGATGCCGCCTGTGTGGTTGATGAGCTCCGTACTCCATAAAACCAAGCAATTCACGGAAACCTTTCTGGGATGATCTCCATGGACTCTGGGCATCTTGATAGTTCAACCTTAAAGTCCATGGCCTTACATCCTACAAAGCAGACTGCTTCATGACTCCATGCATCCTGGAATAAGAATTTTAAAACATCACAATAGAGGTAGGTACAGGTGCTCAGCCCAGACCAGGAAAGGAACCTGCAACAGTGACAAGAGCGGGGCAGAGACCAAAAACCCACGCAATTGCTGGGAGCCAGAATTCACCAGGTGAGGGAGGGGGAAGGAGTCTGTGTAGAAAGAAATGGGCTGAGGGCAATAACCTCACCTACTTCAATAACCTCACCTACTTCTGGGCAGAAAAAGGACTAGAAAGGGAGCACTTTAATGAACAGAAGTACAGATGTGCTGGCAAGGATGGAAATCTCCACTGGTTCCTGGCCCCCTTCACCTCCATGCATCCCCAGCATGGATGTTAATCATTACCCAAGCTCTCACTGCTCCCCCTCACCTCCTGCAGAGTCCAGCAGATCTAGATACCTGCTCTGTGAAATGTGTTCTGGGATTAAAAATGGTGCCCTAAGGCTGTCTGGCCCACACAGAAGACAGGCACGTGCACACACGGGCCTTGAGGAGGGCTGTGTATTAGCAGTCAGGTGGGTCCTCCTGGGAGGGCTTGCTCAAGAACTCTTCTCAGAAAGAAACCCACCTTAAGGTAGGGTTCTGAAAGGCAGAGCTCCCAGAGGGGACAGCCAGCTGCTAGAAGCTGGGGTTATCCAGGGTTTGAAAGGTTCAAACAAAGGGCAGGGAGGCAAACCGAGTCAAATGGTTTGAAAACCTACAGTGTGCAGGGCGTTCTGAGGGAATCTTGAACTCTGCCTCTTTGGCATGACCAAAGCTAAAGCCAGGGACACGCATACAAAGGCCCTTTGAGCTGGTGGAAGAAAGTCCTAGGAACTGATTGGACCCTTCGCTGGAAGAACGATCCATTCTTAATGACCCTGGGAGCCCCACGGATTCTGCAGCCCCTAACCCAGCACGTGTCAGTGAAACAGGCGTGAACTATCCTTGGCTGTGCAGCTAGATCGGGCACCAGTTAACGCCGCTGCTTCCAACTCTGTTCCAGTCCAGGGAATAAAATTCAAGAAGGAGCTTTAAAATGTTTTTTTCTTCTTCTAAAATCAATATCTGGCTAGGTCTGTGCAGCTGGTGGCCCTGAGGCACCCTCCTGGCCTCTGGTCCTGCACATCAGCTGCAGAGGTCCCCCGGCCATTTCTGGCTGGCCACCCACAAGTCACTGGCAAAGAGGCAGCCGTTTCAAGGTACTTGTCCCACCTCAGCCCCACCAGAGGCCACATGTTGGAAAAGCCCCATCTTGACCACACTTTCTTGTAGAATCTGATGTCCCTGGAGGGGGCTAAAATTTCCATGGTCGTTCCCAGGGATGGGTGATGCTGTTGATGTGAAGGCCGCTGATGGCGTTCAGGAAGAAGAGGAAGGAGGCAGTGAATTCGCACCAAAACATCAGGGTGAAGCCGATAAGTGTGACTTGGTTCCTGAGGAGGATCACAAAACCCAGGAGCCCCCCGGAGGAGAGGACGAAAGAGACCAGGAGGAGGATGGAACCCAGGACCCACTTGCGCCGTGAGTGTTTGTCCTCACACACCTGGGACACCATGAGGAGCTCCAGGCCAAAAATGGCGGCCACCACGGCCAAGGCGCCCACGCTGCGCACCAGGCCCATGCCCACGGCCAACCCAGGCACGTGGGCCTGGCCCAGGTCTCTGAAGCAGATTGGTGCACTCGGGTTGGTGGTGATGCAGAAGTGCCAGAGCCCAAAGACGTGGTCCTCAGCTAGAAGCCAGTGCCCGTCACAAATGGAGACCGAGGACAGGACCACAGTCAGGGCCACACATGTGATGATGAGGGTCCGGATGAAGGATTCAAAGAAGGACCGGCGGGGCTGCCTTTGGCCCAAAGGCCTCTGGGCCTGGAAAACACCATAGGAAGCACCCTGTCAGTCACAGCCCTGCCATGCCCCCAGGAACCTCTGCAGGGAACACCCCTGAGGCCTCCTTCCCACTCCACACAGTCCTATTCTCTGCTCCGGTCTCCTGTGAACCCCGGAACAGACCAGATCCACCGTTTTTGGGGAACCCTTCCACCCTTCTAGACCTGTGAGCATTTGCCATCCAGTATTCACCGGGCACTAAGAGTTCCCTGAGCTTTCTTTCTTTCGTGATCTTCACAGTGGGTGAGAAGTCCAAACCGACTGACAAATCTGAGTCAGTTCTGAGTTCAGAAAACCTGTCGTGCCTGCCTCCCATGACCTTGAGCATGCAGCCTGCCTCGGTTTCTTTGTACGAAAAACAAGAATACGGCCTGGCAGAGCTGCCAGGGTTCTACCAAGCACTGAGACATTAGCACATCAATACACGGCTCTGTTTCCCTCCATCTGCCCAGGACTCACAATTTTGTCCTAACCTCCACCCACCTGATCATTCTGAGCTGTCCACGTTCAGCCCAGGACTCTAGGTTATTGCCTTGTTTTTCTTGGTACTGAGAGTGATGTTTGCACCTTGCCCTCAGACTTGTGCGGCCCGTACCCTATCCAGAGCTTGCCAACCCCATTGTCTGCTCCTGCAGCTTCTGGGCATGGGAAGGCCATTGCAGCTCTCCTCCACTTCTGGTTCAGCCTTGGAAGGAGGTGCCCCCACCCCGGTCTCCAGGCTAGGTGTCCAGTGAGGTGTCTCATCTCACAGTTCAAGGATACCACCCGGACACTGCACCCAAGCCCTGACCCAGAAAGCAAATGAAAGACTTCAGGAACTCTTTACACTGCCCACAAGCCCCTTACAATCCGCTCCGCCTCCCTACCCAACCTCAACTCCCAGCACACTCCCCTCTCCCCATGTCTAGAACTTTCTTTCCTCAGATGACTGGCTCTTCAGCCTGTAGAGGCTCTTCTGCAGCTCCTGCCACCCCGCCAGGACAACACCTCTTCTCCATTCTTCATGTCTCAGCTTAAAGTCTACTCCACAGGGAGCGCTTTCCTGCCCCCTCAACCCAGAGTCAGGCCCCTCCTGGTATTCTGTGTCAGGCACCTGTTCAAATTCTTCACCATTCTGAGGACAGTTTGTAGTTACATATTATTTCTGTCTCATTCCAACACTGTGTGCTCTGGGAAGGCAGCCCCCGACCACCACATCACCACATTCTGTGTTTATGCACTGCTGTGTCCCCAATACCTGGGCATTCAGTGGGTGCTCAAGGGAGAGCTGTGAGATAAGTCAAAGGTCGTTTGCAACCACTGTCACTTCCGTCTGAAGCTCCCTTTAAACCGAGTCTCCTGCACAGTCACACATTAAATGACCTGCTTTGAAGTGTGTTTAGAAGATGCCAGGTTACACCTCAATTTGGGAGGTAGACAAAACAGGCACGCATGGCGGTCACTGCTAGGACCCAGGAGAATGGAGCAATGAGGAACACAGGGTGTGTCCTAGGCCGTGGGCGAATGGAGGCTTCCTGAGGCAGGTCTGGGCCACTCCTCTCTGTGTGAGACATAAAATAAAGCCCTGCTTCTGGGAGACTCCTGGTCAAAGAGCCCAGCAAGGGTATCTGCTCACATGCCCCAGACACAGGAGCTACCACTAATTTCAACCTCAGGGGTACAGGAATAAGGATGCAGTTTGCTTTCAGCACCTCTGCCTTAAGTAGGATCCTATTTTATTCTCAAACTTATGAGGCTGATAAAGTAGGAGGCTCCATGGTGGGTGTATGGAGAAGGAAACCATGTGGAGGGCAGGTGACTTGCCCAAGATCACTCACCTAAATTGCAATGAAGTTTGTTATGGTTGCCCAGACAATTATATGATATACAGGAGGTGGAATCCATTCAGTGAATAAATACTGACTAGGGCCTTCTAAGGACAGGGCCTTTGTGCTAGGGGCTCGGTACTGAGCCCTTACAGCCCTCCCCACATGGGCTGTAAGCTCCTGGAGGGAAGGGACTGCACTTGGTCTGTCCCAGCACGCTGCCCGGCCGGGATTCCAGACATGCCCCAGAACAAAGGGGAGGAATTCCCTGCGCCCCATGCCCGGCTTGGTGAGGAGAAGGTGCATGCAGAGGGATGCCTCAAGGGCCATGCCAGAGCTAGGACCAGGTGCTGAGATGAAGGCAGTCTGGGTGCAGTCAAAACCACAGAGCAATGCGTATGGGCTGTGCTTCTCAAACTGTGTCCCCTTGCTCCTGGTGGGGCTTCCAGTGCTGAAGCCAGGTGGGCAGGGAAGCTGAGCAGGCTGGCGCTGCACCCCCTTCCTCACTTCAACTGAGCCCTGTACCTGCTTGGGACACTGGGGGTCCAGGAGTCTGTATTGCATTTTATTACACACACAAAACAAATCTACCGGTAAGAAAAAAACCAAAGGAAATTTTGAAAACCTATGTCTACTCCACAAACCATTAGAGGTGTTTGTCCTTGGGCAGTTTCTTCACTTACTTACACAACGCCGTCTCTATAAAAATACAAAAAATTAGCCGGGCGCAGTGACGGGCGCCTGTAGTCCCAGCTACTCGGGAGGCTGAGGCAGGAGAATGGTGTGAACCCGGAGGCAGAGCTTGCAGTGAGCCGAGATCGTGCCACTGCACTCCAGCCTGGGCAACAGAGCAAGACTCCGTCTCAAAAAAAAAAAAAAGAAAATGAAGTTAATGACACTTGCAGGAAAGTCGTAGCCATGAAGGCACCTGGCAAGGTTACAAGGTCCCTAGAGAATGATAATTGGTCCTAAAAAGGAGGAGCACCACATGCAGAGAATAAGTCAAAGGACCCAGAAACCTTTTAACCCTAGACAGCATGCTGGCTGGAAAACAGGCACGTCCTGTCCCTTCCCCAGCCCCACCTGTCCTAGGCAGACTGGACTTTAATCTCCAGGCCCTTAGATGTCACGTCTGAATCAGAAAGTGAAGACAGCTGACCTCATCTCGTTTCCTCCCGCTCCTGCCCCAAAGCAGAGCTTCATTGAAACTCTCCAGCCACCACCGAAACTCCCAAGAACCAAATGAGATCCTGTGTATAAAGATGCATGGTACACGGACTGCTCCCAACTCATGGTAGCTATTAATATTAGTAACAACAACACATATTGAAGTCTTCATTCCTAACCACCCGGCACCTCCGCCAGTTTTCAGTGATGCAGGGCCTGAAATGGCTCCTGGAGGGCAGCTGGACAGGTATGCAGTGGAAAAGAAGTTACGGGAGAGGGGGGAGCCCAAGTCCTGCCCCTGACCTAGAGGACCCCTGCAGGGTACCTTTAGGCAATCACTTAAATCTCTCTGAGCCTTAACTTCTCCGCTAAAAATGTAAGCATTTTCCTTTTTCATCTGTAACCCTGAATGATTTCTTGTGACCTATAGAATAGGGTCACTTGACACTACTGGGGTACTGAGTCCAATGTCATGGTCTTCCTCCTCTAACTCAGGGCCTCATGTGTTCCCCTTAACCAAAGCACCCCCAGGTGGACAACCTAAGCTCCTCCCAACTCATTCGCCACATCCCCAACATGTCTCCAGTATTTGCTCCCCCTCATCACCCACTTTCCCCCTGCCGCCCAGGTGAGGCCATGACCATCATCAACATCCTGGAAGTTCACAGCCTCTGATGAGCGGCCCTGCCTCTGCTCCTCTCAGCCCCAGCTGGGCCCACCCCTGCCTGCATGACCCAGAACTTGCTTCCTACCTGTGTTTGCCCCCTGGCAAGTCATGGTTGTAGGGATGAAGAGTTATTACCCCAGAAGTGGCCGAAGCACCCACCCTTCCCCTGGAGCCTGTGGCCTCCCCAGCTGAGCTCTCACCTTGCTACCAGGCTTCCTCCTCTTCCCCGGCTGGCAACTTTTGCACCTCTTAATTGAGCATTCGCTCCCTCCATGCCCTGTTTCCAAGTCTCTCTCCCCACATGGGCTGTAAGCTCCTGGAGGGGAGGGACCACACCTGGTCTGTCCCAGCACGCTGCCTGGCCAGGATTCCAGACATGCTCCAGAACAAAGGGGAGGAACTCCCTGCACCCCATGCCCAGCTTCGCCCAGGTGCCTAGGTCCTGGCTATGGAAGAGGTTTTGGGGGTGGCCTGTGGATAGGGTTTCTCCCGTTAGGTAAAGGCAGGAGAAGCCAGTGGGATTTGGAGTCAGAAAGCCTGGGTTTGAATCTTGATTCTGTTCCTCGTCCAGCCACTGAGGGCACGTTACTTCCGACTCTCGGTTACCTCATCCATAAAATGGGCGGAACAGTATCTACTAGGTCAGTGTTGTGGCTGAGCGTTTCAACACGAAGTCAACGGGCCCCTGTAATCCCGGGGACAGTCCAGCGGCTAGACTCTGCAGCGGGCGAGCTGGGCGGAAAAGAAGCTCGCCCGCTGGGGAGCGATACCGCCACCCACTGACTTCCCTTCGGGGAGCAGCAGACCCGAGGGAGCGGGTAGGAATGTGTAGGTTCTTAGCCAACATAAACATCTTGCACTCCGCTAAGGAGAAGCCAAGGTTTCGGAGACACGGGCTTCTTCCCTCCCCAGAGCCTTTCCCACAGGACTCGCGCCTCAGCGAGTCCACCCCCAGCCCAGCACCCCAAACGCAGCTTTGGGGAGGGAGACAGTCTTCCTAACCTCCACCCCCAGAAAAGTCTAGCTTCCCGAGAGACGCATCCTGTTACATAAGCCTCACTTTGCAAGTCGATTCTGTTCCTCCACCCCAGATGCGCCTCATTTCTCACAAAGGGGAACCCTTATAGTAAACCGACCAGTAAGTCACTGGTGACCCCAAAGAGAAGAAATATTTCTCAGTGAAGTTTGGGAGCCTCGGGTGCTTGCAAGGCCGCGAACAGAGGCAGCCAGAGTCCGCGCCCCGGGAGCAGCTATGCGAGGCAGGCTCCTCGAGGTTGCTCCCCGCCCAGCCTCCTCCGGACCCCGGTTTGCAACAGGGGGCGGGCACGGGGGGCGCTCACACCCCCGGGCCGACGCCGGAGCTCGCGGTGGGTACGCCCCTCCCCCCGTCCCCCCACCCCCACCTCCCACGGCGGGGCAGCACCCCGGGTCAGCGCCTCGCCGGGCGCCGGCTACCTGCACGCCGATGGCAGTCATGCTGCGCCCGGCGGCCCCGCTGCAGCCTCGCTCCCTCCAGCTGCTCTGCTGCGGCCGCTGGCGCCTGCCCGGGACCTCTCCGCGGGGGCGGGGCGGCTGCTGGAGGCGGGCGGGGCGGGAGGGGGCGTTCAAAGCTCGGCAATTAACCCCGTGCGGGCTCCGCCAGCCCCGCCGCCCTCCGCAGCTCAGATTACGCTGAGTCAGCGAGGGCGGCCGGAGGAGCCCCTGGGGAGCCGCGGGGAGGACCCGGCACTCGGGGAGAGGGATCCCTCGGGTCCCAGGGTAAAGGATCGGGAAGTCACTCCGACGCTCCCGAACCTCCGAGGACTGCTTCGCCTGGGGCGCAGATTCCTCGAGGGTCGGGAAGGCGACTGAGGGCCCGAGGGTTCGGTTCCTGTTCCAGCTTGCAGAGTCGAGCCTCTGGGAACGCGGCAGGGTCCGAAGGGAGGAGGCACGCGCCGGGGCTCTACTGCCCTCACCCTGCGGTGTGACCTTGGGCTACTTGTTTAGCGTCTCGGAGCCTCGGTTAGTAAGGGAAATAATGAATGTGAAAGGTGGGGCTCTTGCCGGGCCCTCGCTAAGTGTAAACGGAGTGGAACCTTTTGGGCAATCCTACTTGCGTCCCTCAAAGGGGATGTAAAATCCTGCTTTCCTCCTGAACTCTTCAGGGACTATTAAAAGTGCAAAGACGCCAAACAAACGTGGTTATTTTTTCTTCACTTCGATAGGAACTGAGGTTTTCTTTTTTTTTTTTTTTTTTTTAATAACATTGTCTTGCTCTTGTCGCCCAGGCTGGAGTGCAATGACGCGATCTCGGCTCACTGCAACCTTCCCCTCCGGGTTCAAACCCCAAACTCTTTCAAGCGATTCTCCTGCCTCAGCCTCCCGAGTAGCTGGGATTACAAGCGCGCCCCATCACACCCTCCTAATTTTTGTATTTTTAGTAGAGACTGGTTTCACCATGTTGGTCAGGCTATGTTGGTCAGGCTGGTCTGGAACTCCTGACCTCGGGTGATCCGCCCACCTCGGCCTCCCAAAGTGCTGTGATTACAGGGGTGAGCCACGGCCTCCTGCCAGATCTGAGTTCTTAAAGAGGCAGCACCTAAAAGCTTTTACCGCCCAAAAAGGGTGGAGGTGGGAGAAGCGTCCAAGGGTCACAAATTCCAACAGAGAGGCTTCCATGCCGTCCCTCCTCAAATGTGGTGGTAAAGCAAGACCCTTCACTAAATGGCATAAATTAAATTGTCTGGTTCACTCAGGCAGGCAGCTCCTGGTGACTTTACCCAAAGACAAAGCAACTGCACTCATCTGTTTTCCCCTTTAGAGCCATGTGAGAAAGAGTAGTTACAATTGTCTATGTATCTTCCACTTAGATATTCATCTGATTCCATCCCTGCCCAAGAGACCTTGTCAAATCCTTTACCCCAGTCCTAGGGCTTGACAAACGGAGAAATGGCCCAGGCACAGGCGGGCTTGGTCCAGGCCACCCACACTTGAGTCTGCCGGAGAGCCAGGACTCTACTTACCCGGCAGGCCTAGTCCAGGTTTGAGTTCTTGCCACCATTCTGCACCAGAGTCACCTGGAGGGTTTGTTAAAACAGATTGGGAGGCTCCACTGCAGAGTTTCTGGCTGAGTAGGCCTCAAGTGATGTTGGTGCTGCTGGCCTGGGGGCCAGGCTTTGATAACCACTGAGCTAAGGCAAAGGGCAGCTGGCCAGGCTCAGCCAGCCTGGTGCCTTTCTGCTCTCCGGCCTTCCCTCGGTGGCCCCCACCTGCTTTCTCCCCAGTCAAGGGTCCCAGAAGCCAGACCCTCCGCAGCTCTGGGTTCTGGATAAAGAGCCCACATGGGAAAGGAAGACCTGTCCTGTTGGGGGTGGGGGTCCTTTCACTGAGCCCTAAGAATGCCCTGTGGGAGACACCTTCTGGATCATAGCATCTCACCTGGCCAAGAGGGAAGTGCCTGGAATTAAAATCAGAAGGAACAGTTAGGTCGGGTCATCTGCACCCACTGCATGCCTTTTCCAATTTTGTGTGTGGTCAGGCATGTTTCTCACAGCCTGTTATGCTTTGTTGGTAAGAATAGAAAAGTCTTGAATCAGTAGAATTTAGAGCAACATGTCTTTGTCAGCAAGATAGTTGGAGAAGCAGAAATGACTTAAGAATAATAAAGAGGAAGTGACTATCCAGTTCTGATCATCTTATGCTCACATGAGGACTGGGAATATGGCCAGAATCTGGGTGGAATCTGAGCTAAGACTTTAAGACCTGGAGTCTCCTAGGTACCTCTGTGTCTTAGGGGGTTGGGGTGGTGTGGGGAGTGGTGTGGGGAGTGGCAGCATCCACAGCCCTCTCAAATCCTGGTGAGATAGCCAGAGAAGTATTGGGGTCAGAAGTCCCAAAGCATGGCGCTTTGACTTACCCAACTGAAGAAGTCTAAAGGTCTCTCTGACCTTCCCTCCCTTCACCATCTCTCCCAAAACACAGGATAAAATTGAAGTTCCTTTATCTGCCTAACATCCAGACCCACCAAAAGGAACGATTGTTTTTCTCCTCCTCCCTGTAGGACCAAGAATGTGACCACACCCGGCAAGTTAATCTCTATTCCCTGATCCATTCAGTCCTCTACAGAATTCCTCTTCTCCCCTCTCCCATCACCTGTTCTGCCAGGATAGTATAGAAGCTTCTGAGCACTGCTGAGGGGTGGGCATCACTTTCTCATTCTCCCCGGGTATACACATTGAGTTCATGGATATACCTTTTTCTCCATTTAATGTGCCTTTTGTGAGTTTATTTTTCATTGAAACTTCAGAGGGTGAAGAAGCTTTCCCTTAAACCCTACAGAGACAAATAACGCGCCAAGAGAATGACCAGAGAAGTAAGGAGTTTTAGTGTGAGGGGGGGTCATGGCAGGGGCAGAGGTGGGGGTTGGATGACCGGGTGGACCCCCAGGTGTTAAAAGTAGAAACAGCGTGGGCATGAGTGCTGGGCTGTGGGACAGCACAGAGCCTGCCTATTCTTTGACTTTCTCTGCCCTTTTTCCAGATTGTGACAGACTTAGCACCTGACCCTCCCTGACCCCTGCTTCTAGGCCTGGCCAGGGCTGGGGAAAGAGGAATTGCGTAAAGAAAGGCAGAAAGTGGCTCCCTCCCACTCCTCTGACCACTCTTTTCTGATGAGGAAGACCCAGGCATGTTTCTTAGAGAGTTTCAGGTGTATTGGTAGGGACACAATTCCTGATCATTCAGTCAACAAGCACTAGATCTGTTGTTCGGTCAACAAACACTCGTCATCTCGGGGCCTTTGTACTTGCTGCTGCTTCTGCCTGAAACGTTCTTCCCCGAGATTCTCCCATTTAAGACTCACCAGCTCACTTCTTTAAAGTCTGGGATCAGATGTCACCTTATCACGACCCCCACATCTAAAACAGCCCCTCCATTCTCTTTTCCCTTCTGCCCACATACACATATTTACTTGTCCTGTCTCCGCCTTTTAATGTAAGCTCCAAGAGGCCAAGGACATTGTCCTGTTCACCAGTGTATCCCCGGTGCCTATGACAGAGCCAGGCATGTAGTAGGTTCTCAATAAATATTCATTGACTAAATGAATGAAGTGATTGAATACCTACTGTGTAGTCACCACTGTCCTAACCAATGAGGGACAAAGAAGAAAAAGACAAAGTCCCTGTCAATGGAACAGTGCTTGAGTGTTACAGTCAAAACCTACCTCTCCATTTCTCCTCTTTCCTGGGCCTCCCTAGTTCAGGCTCCATATCCTCCTGCTCTCTTTGCCCTCACACCCTCTATATACTCCATCCTCTCCTCTCTGCCCCTCCAGCGCCTGCTTGACTTCAGCCCACCCCAGATCCCCTCCTCTCTAGCCTGGATGCCTGTGGAACAGCCTTCACTCTCACTTCCTCTGTCCCTTCAAGCATCTTCCCATCCCTCTTTTCCAAGGCTCATGAAGCTTTGGTTCCTGGCCCCCCATCCCCCCACTTTCCTGCCAAGACCTTCCCCTGGGTGTCTGCAGGGCCTTAGGGCCTTTTCAGGGGCATCTCTTGACTTTCCCAGCCAGAATAACACCCGCCCCCGCCACTTGCCACCCTTTTACCTTTGTAAATTCTTGATCACTAGCTGAACGTGGCTATTTGTCTATTTCCTGGATTGTCTCTTTCCTTCTCTAAAATATCATGAGCTCCATGAGAGCTGGGACTTTTTCCCTCTTTCACCACTCCATGCCCAGTCCCTAAATAGGGGTTGGTCAATAAGGCTTGCTTACAGAGGAACCAGGCTTCGAACGCATTCTGAGCAAATACTTCCACTCTGTGCTTCTCAGTTTTCTGTCAATTGGAAAGCATCTCCCTCCTGGTGTCGTGAGGATCCCATGAGGCAATGTGCATAAGGTGTCAGGTGCACTGTCCTGGCCCACATATGCATAAGTCCGAATAACTCATGATCTTGACCATCCAGTTTCCAGGGGCTCTAAGTTTGGGTGGTCCCTGCTCCCAGGGAAACTTAGATCTGAGAGGTGACTCCTCTGTGCGGAGATTTAGTCTTGGAGGTAGTTCCCAGTGCTGGAGGTTTCTCTTTTGAGGAGATGGAAGTTGGGAGGGACGAGTTGGGGCAGACACACTTCAAACACCCAGAGGTAATAGCAGGGAGTCGGCAAGGAGCAGTCTCTTGAAGCTCACTGGGCAAGCTTTACAGCTGTGTGGTGCCAGGATGACCCACTCTCCCTGCTGCCTGTGCCTTGTACTTCTGACCTCCCCAGGCCTTGCCTTGTCTGTGGCCCATGGCCTCTTCCCTCTCCTCTCCTCCTGCTGCCCCGCCTTTACCCACCAGGTCTTCCTCTTCTCCCAGCCCCCACCCCATGGTTTCCCTGATTCCAGACCTTTCCAGGCTGGGTTCCTTTCCCTCCAGCCAGGCCTCCCCACGCCCTTTGCCTCCTCTGCCTTGAGCCCCAGCCCGGCATTCAACCTCCTTGACCTCCTCTCAGGCGCCTGATTGCAACACAGACCTTGTTTACCACATTTTAATGTGAGCTGGCTGGGGGCCAAAGAGTTTCCCCACCCTGCCCTGAGTCTTTCCTTCTTGCCTTTCTCTTGGGTGAGGAAGGATCACAGGTATGATGTTCACCTTGCAACTGAAGAAAGGGCCTGTCAGTCAGCAGCTTCATCGGGGACACCCAGCATCTAAGGGGGAATGCAGGGGTGGGCTGGCTATGCTTGAAGCGATGAATGAAACGAGGAACTAGTATCTTTCCTAAATGTGTCTGTATATGGGAAACTTTCTCCTAAACGTGTCTATATATGGGAAACTTCCCCCGCGTGAGTTTTTTGAAGGTGCTTCTGTATTTAGAGGTGGTACCAGAGAGGTGGGGAGAGGGAGAATGATGTAGATGGGACCTTTGAGGGTGGCCTTTCTGTAGGGCCTGCCTTTCCAAAGTCAAGTCCTCCCTCAAGACAGTTGGAGGTATCAGGACCCCACAGATTTCCAGGCACACGCCGAACCCCCACGGGAGAGGCTTCCATCAACTTTTTCTTCGCAGACTTGGACATTATACTCATCAGCATACTCTGGACACTCAGTCTCTTGGAGACAGTAAACAAATGCACCCAGAGTTATCGTACAGCACAGACTGCCAGATCATCTCTTCCCCAGAGTGGATCTGTGTTCTTTCCTCATCGGGGTACCCCTGCTGGGATCAAAATGCCCAAGAAGCAAAGTTAGGCACCAGGAGTTGGTTGGTGAGCGCGGAATGACCAATGAGGGACGAAGAAGAAACAGCGTGGGCATGAGTACTGGGCATAACTGGGCTGATGACTATGGAATTTAAATGGTTTACACAGGGCTTTGTCTAAGCTCTGGGGAAACCCGGGAAACACCCCACCACTTAGGTTGTTAGATTAGATGTTTACAAGGAAAGCAGTCTGGGTCAAAGGGTCTGGGAGGAGCAATACGGGAAACTGGGATCTCTTGGGGAATTTACTTGGGGCAGGGTGGCCTCCCCATGAGAATAGCGTAAGGGGATGGACTTCGGACCTTCAGCCAGCACTTGCCCATCATCCTCAGCCTGTAGTCCTGTATTGTTTTTTCCACAAAGTGTTGGGTGTGGCTTTTTTTTTTTTTTTTTTTTTCTGAGACAGGGTCTCACCCTGTTGGCCAGGCTGTAGTGCAGTGGCATCATCATGGCTCACTGCAGCCTCAACCCCCTGGGCTCAAGCAATTCTCCCACCTCAGCCTACCAAGGCATAAGCCACCATGCCCAGCCTCAAAGTGTTTTTAGTTAAAAAAAAAAAAAAAATTCCCCCTCTCTACTAAAAATACAAAAAATTAGCCAGGTGTGGTGGCGGGTACCTGTAGTCCCAGCTACTCGGGAGGCTGAGGCAGGAGAATAACGTGAACCTGGGAGGCGGAGCTTGCAGTGAGCCAAGATCACGCCACTGCACTCCAGCCTCAGCAACAGAGTGAGACTCCACCTCAAAAAAAAAAAAAAAAAAAAAAAAAAAAGGAGAAAAAGAAAAAGTTGAGGATTTTAGGCTAAATTCTGGATTTCTGGTGTAGGGGTCAGTCAAGGAAAAACTTCCCTTACCCTCTGAGGGTTTGCTGAAAAGTCAACTTGAGAAAGGAGTTGTGGCACTGAAATGTATTAGCACGCAAGGGGGTGAATCACAGCGTGGTCGCCCCACCGCACAATGGGGTACAGATGGTTCTGTACTCTTGTTTCTAGGGGAGAGGGAGATGGAGAAGTGTGAATGATTTCAGAGGGGTGCTAAGTGATCTTTAGGGGAATTCAGTGGTCTTGAAGAACATACAATGGCCTGGGACAGAGTCTGTTGAGCCTGCAGAGCAGACAATAGTTTGGGACAAAAGCCTGCCCAGGTACGTTGACAGACTTCGGTCTTCCTGCCATGTTCGGTTAATGAAAACTTAGGGAAAGGACCAGGAGTCATTGTTTTCTTCTTCAGTGGGTCCAGACTTTAGGCAGATTAGGAAACTTCAGAGAACAACTTCGTTCTTTTCTTTGGGAGAGTAAGGATGGAGCCAGGGAAGATCAGAGAGACGGTCAGAGGCTTTTTCTTCAGTTCAGCAAGTCAAAGCACCACATTTTGGGGTATCATTTTCTGAGCCCCAACCCTGACTTCTCTTGAAAATGAGACAGTCTGGAACCCTGAGGATCACTTGGCCAGATGGGAACAATGGCCACAGCCCTGCAGGGCTGCCCTATGGACAGGCTATGCTCTGTGGGCCCCACCAGTCTTACCCCTGGCTCTGTCTGTCCTCCATGTCACCTGCTGGCCCTTTTAAGAGTTGAACTTGTAAGACCCGCCCTGTTGCTGTGCTGGTGAGATAACCCAGCCATACTTGCAACATCTGCATCTCGCTATCCCACCACCATCTGCCTTCCCCACCTCGCCACCCACTGCAGCCTCCTGCCCGGACTCCAGCTCATGGCGGCTCTACAGCAGCCCTCACCCCTCATGGCAAATGATCTCTCTACTTCCGGGCTCAGATTCCTCAGGGAGAATCTCTGTAGCCCAGTAGATCTAGGCTGCTCAGTTTAATGATAACCCAGCAGTCTGAGAGCCAGTTCCTCCAGAGCTAGGGGCCCATCGCTGTCCCCTAAAGCTGTGACCAAGGACTGGGTGCAGGGTCATGTGGCATTAAGCATGGCCTCCTGGGCCACAGGGACTATGGACAAGAAGGAGCTAGCACTGAGGCAGGGCTGTCCACCCAACAGAGAGCTCTTCCTTGGGGGCAGGTGGCCCTGGTCCCAGGCCCTCTCCCCTGAAGCACGAGGCGGGTACATTGGCCAGCCTTGTTCTGTGACTGCAAACTTCTAAGCCGACACTTCCTTTCAGCTGGTCTCACCTACACTGATGGCCAGGGGACCCTTCTCTCTTCCATCTTTGCACCAGAAGATATTGTATCCTTATGAACTGATTTCAATGATATATTTAAAGAATTCTAAACACAACATTCTCCAGCTCCTAAGTACTTTGTGAATATTTATGTGATTCTCAAACTTCTTTTCCAGCAGGAGACCCACCTCCATCCCATCGTTTTGTTTAGCTGGTTCAGAGGCCATTAACCATTCTCTGATCATGGCATATTGACAGAATCCTCACATTCAAGGTCCTTCTAGGATTGGTTTTACATGTTCTTCCTCAGACTCTATTTTCATTCCCTATAGAGGCACACCCTCTAATGTGTTTGATATATATCTGTAACCAAGTGTGTATCCTTGTGTGAGTGTGTGTGGATTTTGTTTCCTGAGTTGCATTGTGCTATAAATCTTGTTCTGTTTCCTACTCTTCTTACCCAACAGCATGATGTAAGACCATCTCTGTTGATGTACATTGAAGTCAATGCTTTGCAAATGAAAGCATAGGCCCCACTAGTGACTAGTGAAACGAATTTGGTAGGAGTATAACTAGCATTTATCAAAAATGAATAGAAAATGTCAGAGTGCCTCAGACATAATTAAATGTATTTTTGCAAATTTTTTTCAAAGACGGATGGATGGATGGATGGATGGATAGATAGATGATAGATACAGATAGATAGATCCCATGTTACAATGTAAAAGGTATTTCTATGTTGTGACTCATGATAAAAAAAAGTTTGCAAGCTCATAATCTAGTTCATTGCCTCTCACTGCTGTGATTACCCTGCTATTCATCCACTGCATTTTATTTGTTCATTTTAGTGGTGAACAACTAGGTCACTTCAGAGTCCCCCCCCAGCCAACCACACTGATGAATATCTTTGTCCAAGTTCTGTCATGTAGAGAATTATCTTTTTGCTATGGAAGCCTCTAAGTACAGCACCAGACAGGCCGAGACAGAGTTCACAAAATAGAAAGGCTCATGGGGCAAATTAGGCTGCCTGAGTAACATGGAGTGTTAGATCAATTGAAAACACACAGCAGGAAGGGAGGGAAAGACATAGGGAGTGTGTTAACATGCTTAGGATAGGGTACAAGTGGGCTGGAAGGTACGCATGACTTGTGTCCCAGGTGCATAATGCTCAAATGTCTTCTCTGTCCTCCCCTGTGGCGTCAGCCTTCCCCACTGAAGATGAATGAGGGGCCTAGAGTTGAGGTTTGAGCAAGGGGTGCCCAGCAGACAGATGGTGCCCCAGGGTAAACACACACATTTGCTCTATTTGACAGTCAAAGGAGAGAAGGCCTGGCCACAGCTGTTTCATAGTAAAGGGGCCCAGAACACACCACTATGACATATACGTTATTTTGAATTGAAGGCATATGAGAATGGTATTGTTTTTGTTTGTCCTAAACAAACAAAAGGGTAAGGGGTGATATTGTGGGGTCGTTAGAAGAAACATTTGTGGTTTTGAATGATTGGTGATGGCCTTTTATCAGCCTAAAAACAGAGCTTTCCAAGAACTTCTAGAGGAGGAAAAACTGTTTTCCTTCTACCCATCTTAGGTTCATTGTCTGGGCCCCGTAAGTTAAACTGACAAAAGAAAGATTAACAAGAGAAAAGCAAACAAAAGTTTATTAATGTGTATTACACTTGAATGGGCAAACTCAAAAGGGTGGATACAACTTGGGTTTGTACAGCATCGGCTATGATTTGGATAGGGATTGTTTGGCTCCTCCAAGTCTCATGTTGAAATATGATCCCCAGTGTTGAGGGTGGGTCTAGTGGGAGGTGTTTGGATCCTGGGGACAGATCCTTCATGAATGGTTTGGTGCCATTCTCATGGGAGTGAGTGAGTTCTCAGTTTTAGTTCCTGCAAGAACTGGTTGTTGAAAAGAACCTGGCAGCTCCTCCCCTCTCTTTCGTCCTCTCTCACAGTGTGACACCAGGTCCCCTTCACCTTCCACCATGAGTAGAAGCTTCCTGAGGTCTCACCAGAAGCAGATGCTGATGCCATGCTTCTTGCACAGCCTGCAGAACCATGAGCCAAATAAACCTCTTTTCTTTATAAACTACCCAGCCTCAGGTATTCCTTTATAGCAACACAAACAGACTAAGAAAATTGATTCTGAGAGTGGGTATTGCTATAAAGATACCTGAAAATATGGAAGTGGCTTTGGAACTGGATAAGGGGCAGAGGTTGGAAGAGTTTGCAGGGCTTAGCAGAAGACAGGAAGATGATGGAAAGTCTAGAACTTAAAATATTAGAGGCTAATCAAGTGGTTGTGACCAAAGTGCTGATAGAAATATGGATAGCAAAATCTAGGCTGAGGAGGTGTCAGATGGAAGTGAGGAATTTATTGGGAACTGGAGCAAAGGTCACCCTTGTTATGTCTTAACAAGGAACTTGGCCACACTGTGTTCATGCCCTAGGACTTTGTGGAAGGCTAAATATAACAGTGATGACCTAGGGTATGTGGCAGAAGAAATTTCTAAGCAGCATAGTATTTGATTAGTGACAAGTTGATTTTAACAACTTAAATCAACTTGAGAGCAAAGGAATGAATTTAAGTTGGAATTTACAATTAAAGGAGAAGCAGAGCATAAAAACTGGGAACATCCATAGCCTGGCCAGTGGCACAGAAAAAAAGAGCATTTTCAGGTGAGGAATCTGGCTGAGCAATCACTTGCTATAGAGATTAGCATGGATAAAAGAAAGCCAGGTGCTAATAGTTAGAACAATAGGAAAAAGTCCCCCAAAACATTTCAGAAATCTTCGAGGCCACCTCTTCCATCACAGGGCCAGAGGCATAGGAGGACAGAATGGTTTCAGGAGCCATGCCCAGGATGCCACTTACCTGCACCATCTCAAGATGGTGCTCTCTGCATCCCTGCTGCTCCACCTCCAGCCATGGCTCAAAAGGTCCCAGAAACTGCTTGGGCCACCACTTGAAAGAGCACAAGCTATAACCTTGACAGATTCCACATGGTGTTAAGTCTGCAGGCATGAAGAATGCAAGAGTGGTAGAGGCTTGGCTGGTTCCATCTTGATTTAAGATGTATGAGAGAGTCTGCGTACCCAGGAAGAAGCCTCCTGCAGGAACACAGCCCCTACAGAAACCCTCTATTAGGTCAATGCCAAGGGAAATGTGGGGTTGGAGTCCCCACAGAGCCCCCATTGGGTCACTGCCTAGTGGAGTTGTGGGACAGCAGCTTGCAACCTCAGCCTGGAAAAGCCACAGGTATTAAACCTCAACCTATAAGAACAGCCATGTGGGTTTTACCTAGCAAAGCCACGGACACAGGGCTGCCCAAAGTCTTGGAAGCCCACCCCTTGCACCAGTGTGCCCAGGATGCAGGACATAGAGTTGAGAAAAGTAAAATAGCTTAGAGCAGTCTGAGCTACGTGAGGCATGCAAAATGTATCAGGCACAGAGAGACATGAGCATGGGACTTTCATCCCATCATACTTCTCACCTCCCTTTCATTCCCCAGCACCCATCCCTGGGGACTGTCATGCACCTCCACGTGAAGAGACCACCAAACAGGCTTTGTGTGAGCAACATGACTGTTTATTTCACCTGGGTGCAGGCGGGCTGAGTCCGAAAAGAGAGTCAGCAAAGGGAGATAAGGGTGGGGCCGTTTTATAGGATTTGGGTAGGTAAAGGAAAATTATAGTCAAAGGGGGGTTGTTCTCTGACGGGCAGGAGTGGGGGTCACAAGGTGCTCAGTGGGGGAGTTTTTGAGCCAGGATGAGCCAGGAAAAGGAATTTCACAAGATAATATCATCGCTTAAGGCAAGGACCGGCCATTTTCACTTCTTTTGTGGTGGAATATCATTGGTTAAGGTGAGGCAGGGCATTTGCACTTCTTTTGTGATTCTGCAGTTACTTCAGGCCATCTGGGTGTATACGTGCAGGGCAGGTCACCGGGGATGTGATGGCTTGGCTTAGGCTCAGAGGCCTGACATTCCTGCCTTCTTATATTAATAAGAAAAATAAAATAAAAGTGTTTAAGTGTTGGGGTGACTAAAATTTTGGGGGGTTAGTATGGAGAGAGAATGGGCGATGTTTCTCAGGGCTGCTTCAAGCGGGATTGGGGTGGCGTGGGAACCTAGAGTGGGAGAGATTAAGCTGAAGGAAGATTTTGTGGTAAGGGGTGATATTGTGGGGTCATTAGAAGAAACATTTGTGGTTTTGAATGATTGGTGATGGCCTGGATGCAGTTTTGTATGAATTGAAAAACTAAACGGAAGACATAAAGTAAGAGAAGGAGTAAAAACAGGTATTGAAGGACTAAGAATTGGGAGGACCTAGGACATCTAATTAGAGAGGGCTTAAGGAGGCTCAGCATAGCCTTGCCAGCAAAGATTATTTATTTACTTTAAGAGGGAATTTAGAGTGGCGGTTTGGGATAGCACTAGGAGATATCAGCTATGATGGCTTGGAGAAACAGTGTAAACTAGCAGTGTAAACACGAGCAGGGCATTTATGAGTAGCTGAGTACGGTGAATAGAGTATGACTAGACAGAAGACAGTAGGGATGAAAGTGTTTTGGGGTGCAGGCTAAGTTGGTCTGGTGTCTGGAATGAGACTGGGACCTAATAAAAGGGAGTGTCCACACAGGAGCTCGAATGGGCTGGAACCTGTAGCATTCCGAGGACAGGCCTGAATTCTGAGAAGGGAAAGTGGTAAAAGTATTGTCTAGTCCTTTTTAAGCCGGTGACTGAGCTTGGTGTGTTTTTAAAAGACCATTAGTCCATTCTACCTTTCCTGAAGATTGAGGACGGTAAAGGATATAAAGGTTTCACTGAATACCAAGAGCCTGAGAAACTGCTTGGGTGATTTGACTAGTAAAGGCTGGTCCGTTATCAGACTGTATAGAGGTAGAAAGGCCAAACCGAGGAATTATGTCTGAAATGACCGCAGTGACCTTCTCAGACCCTGTGGGAAAGGCCTCTATTTATCCAGTGAGAGTGTCTACCTAGACCAAGAGGTATTTTAGTTTTCTGACTCGGGGCATGTGAGTAAAGTCAATTTGTCAGTCCTGGGCAGGTGCAAATCCCCGAGCTGATGTGTAGGAAAGGGAGGGGGCCTGAATAATCCCTGAGGGATAGTAGAATAGCAGATGAAACACTGAGAAATGATCTCCTTGAGGACAGATTTCCATGATGGAAAGGAAATGAGAGGTTCTAAGAGATAGGCTAGCAGTTTGTAACCTAGATGGAAGAGGTTATGAAATGATGACAGAATAGAACGGGCCTGTGAGGCTGGAAGGAGATATTTTCCTTGGTCAAAGAACTTGCCTTGTGTGGGGAGAGATTGATAGGTGGAAGTTTCAGCGGGGGAGTAGGTGGGAGTGGATGATGTGAAGAAGGAAAACTGCCATGAGGGATAAGATTTGGAACGCTAGCTGCTTTTTTATCTAACTTATCAGCATAAGCATTGTCCTGAGGATGGTTGGGGGAAGAAAATAGATTTTGGAAGTTATGAGAACTGTAGAGAGTTGAGCATAGTTGGTGATTTTTAGGGCCTCTAACAGTATTAAAGCAGTGGCAGCCACTGCGCGCAGACATGAGGGCTAGGCTAAAACAGTAAGGTCAAGTTGTTTGGACAGAAAGGCTACAGTATGCAGTCCTGGCTACAGTACGCGGTCCCGCCTCTTGTGTAAGAATTCTGTCCGCACTAACCATGCCTAGGAAGGAAAGGAGTTGTTGTTTTGTAGAAGGGATTGGGGTTTGGGAGATTAGCTGGACACGATCAGTAGGGAGAGTAAGTGTGTATTTATGAGAATTATGCCGAGATAGGTAACAGATGAGGAAGAAATTTGGGCTTGACTGAAGTAATGGGGGCTGTCTGTGAGCCCTTGCAGCAGTACAGCCTAGGTAATTTGCTGAGCCTGATGGGTGTCAGGGTCAGTCCAAGTGAAACAGAAGAGAGGCTGGGATAAAGGGTGTAAAGGAATCTTAAAGAAATATGTTTGAGATCCAGAACAGAATAATGGGTTGTGGAGGGAGGTATTGAGGATAGGAGAGGATATGGGTTTGGCACCACGGGGTGGGCAGGCAAGACAATTTGGTTGATAAGGCGCAGATCTTGAACTAACCTGTAAGCCTTGTCTGGTTTTAGGACAGGTAAAATGGGGGAATTGTAAGGGGAGTTTACAGGCTTTAAAAGGCGATGCTGTAGCAGGTGGGTGATAACAGGCTTTAATCCTTTTAAAGCATGCTGCGGGATGGGATATTGGCGTTGAGTGGGGTAAGGGTGATTGGGTTTAATGAGACGGTAAGGGGTGACTGATCAATCGCCAAGGAGAGGTATCCTATACTTGTGGGTTAAGGTGGGGGGGATACGAGGGGAAGACACAAAGGAGGCTTTGAACTGGGGGGAAAGGCAGCAATGACGTGTGGCTCTAGCCTAGGAATAGTCAGGGAAGTAGATAATTTACTTAAAATGTCTTGACCTAATAAGGGAGCTGGGCAGGTGGGGATAACTAAAAAGGAATGCATAAAAGAATGTTGCCCAAGTTGGCATTAGAGTTGGGGAATTTTAAGAGGTTTAGAAGCCCGGCCATCAATACCCACAACATTTATGGAGGCAAGGGAAACAGGCCCTTGAAAAGAAGGTAATGTGGAGTGGGTAGCCTCCGTACTGATTAAGGGGACGGACTTACCCTCCACTGTAAGAGTTACCCAAAGTGTCTGTGATGGTCCAGGAGGCTTCTGAGGAGATGGGGCAGCGTCAGTCTTCAGCCGCTAAGCCGAGAAGGTGTGGGAAGGAGTCAGTCAGAGAGCCTTGGGCCAGAGCTGCAGGGGCTCTGGGAGTGGCTGCTGGGCGAGTTGGGCAGTCCGACTTCCAGTGGGGTCCCACACACATGGGACACCGCTTAGGAGGAATCCCGGGCTGCGGGCATTCCTTGGCCCAGTGGCCAGATTTCCGGCACTTGTAGCAAGCTCCTGGGTGAGGAGGTTCTGGAGGAACCCCTGGCAGCTGTGGTTCAGGCATTTGGAAGTTCTTGTGTGCTGGAGATGTGGCTGGGGTTTGTCTCACAGTGGGGACAAGGAATTGCAACTTAGAAAGAAGTTGGTACTTGGCTGCCTCTACTCTATTATTGTACACCTTGAAGGCGAGGTTCATTAAGTCCTGTTGTGGGGTTTGAGGGCCGGAATTTAATTTTTGGAGCTTTATTGAATGTCAGGAGCAGACTGGGTAATAAAATGTATATTGTGAATAAGACGGCCTTGTGACCTTTTAGAGTCTAGGGCTGAAAAGCATCTCAGGGTTGCTGCTAAACAGGTCATGAACTGGGCTAAGTTTTTTTTTTATATATTTGATGAAAAAGAGCCTAAATGCTAACTGATTTAGGAAGGGTCAGATAAAGAAAAAGGAGCATTAACCTTGACTATGCCTTTAGCTCTATCCACTTTTTTAACAGGAAATTTTTCTGGGCAGGTTGGGGAGGGCCAGTGGAGGAACAAAACTGTAAGCCAGACAGGGTGTGAGGAGGCGAGGTAATAAAGGATTACAGGGTGGGGGAGTGGAGGCTGAGGAAAAATTGGGACCTAGCTTGGCCTGGCGAGAAGGGGAGAGGTCAGATGGGTCTGTAGAAAAGGAAGATTAGGGCCGGGTGTGGTGGCTCAAGCCTGTAACCCCAGCACTTTGGGAGGCCGAGACGGGCGGATCATAAGGTCAGGAGATCGAGACCATCCTGGCTAACACGGTGAAACCCCGTCTCTACTAAAAAATACAAAAAACTAGCCGGGCGAGGTGGCGGGCGCCTGTAGTCCCAGCTACTCGGGAGGCTGAGGCAGGAGAATGGCATGAACCCGGGAGGCAGAGCTTGCAGTGAGCTGAGATCTGGCCACTGCACTCCAGCCCGGGCCACAGAGCGAGACTCCGTCTCAAAAAAAAAAAAAAGGAAGATTAGAAAGACTCAGCAACACTTGGGGTTGGGACTGAGGGGACAGGCAGGAGGGAAAGAAAAGAAGGAAGATTTGGGACGAATTGCATTGGGAACAGAGACTAGGGAGGGACCGACGTGTAAAAGAATGCCTGGATGTCAGGCACCTCAGACTGTTTGCCCATTTTACGACAAGAATTATTTAGATCTTGTAGGATGGAAAAATCTAAAGGGCTGTTTTCTGGCTCTTTGGAACTACTGTCAAGTTTGTATCGGGGTCAAGCAGCATTGTAGAAGAAAATAAAGCATTTAGGTTTTAGATCAGGTGTGAGTTGAAGAGGTTTTAAGTTCTTGAGAACACAGGCTAAGGGAGAAGAAGGAGGAATGGAGGGTGGAAGGTTGCCTATAGTGAAGGAGGCAAGCCCAGAGAAAAGAGAGAGTGGAGACACAGAGAGAAGGAGTTCGGGGGTTCTCGCCCTCCAGAAAAGCAGGAAAGAGGTCGGGGAGCAGAAATAAGGTATTAGGGTGCAAAAATAAGAGATTGGGGCACAAAAATAAGAGGGGGCGCAAAAATAAGAGGGGGTGCAAAAATAAGAGGTCGGGGTTCTTGCCCCTCCCCCAGAAAAGCAGAGAAGGGGTAGAAACAGGGAGAGAAGGGGTCGGGGTGCTTGCCCCTGCTCCCAGAAAAGCAGAGAAGGGGTAGAGACAGGGAAGGTAGGGGTTGGGGTGCTTGCCCCTCCCCCAGAAAAGCGGGACTTGCCGCTTAGGGTGAAGGACCAAGGCAGGCGTCCCTGCAGTGTGGTCAGACACCCCTGAAACGTGGGTGAGTAATCAGGCATCCCTGCAATGATTAAACACCAAGGGAAGGCTGCCTACCCCAGTCCGTGACCGGTGCCGGTGTTTTGGGTCCATGGATAAAACGTGTCTCCTTTGTCTCTACCAGAAAATGAAAGGAATTGAAATTAAGAGAAGGCAGAGACTGAAAGGTGGTGCCAAGATTGAAAGGAGAAAGAGGTTGAGAGATAGTGAGAGAGGTTGGAGAAGAGAGTAAAAAGGGGGCCACGTACCCGCGATTTAAAATTGATGAGATGTTCCTTGGACTGGTTGGTCTGAGGACCAGAGGTCATAGGTGGATCTTTCTCACAGAGCAAAGAACAGGACAGGGGATTGATCTCCCAAGGGAGGTCCCCTGATCTGAGTCACGGCACCAAAATGTTATGTGCATCCGTGTGAAGAGACCACCAAACTGGCTTTGTGTGAGCCACATGGCTGTTTATTTCACCTGGGTGCAGGCGGGCTGAGTCCGAAAAGAGAGTCAGCAAGGGGAGACAAGGGTGGGGCCGTTTTATAGGATTTGGGTAGGTAAAGGAAAATTACAGTCAAAGGGGGGTTGTTCTCTGGTGGGCAGGAGTAGGGGTCACAAGGTGCTCAGTGGGGGAGCTTTTTGAGCCAGGATGAGCCAGGAAAAGGAATTTCACAAGATACTATCATCGCTTAAGGCAAGGGCCGGCCATTTTCACTTCTTTTGTGGTGGAATGTCATCAGTGAAGGTGGGGCAGAGCATTTGCAATTCTTTTGTGATTCTGCAGTTACGTCAGGCCATCTGGGCGTTTACGTGCAAGTCACCTGGGATGTGATGGCTTGGCTTGGGCTCTGAGGCCTGATGGGGACAATTGTTGAAAGACATCTTGTTCCTAACTAGCTGTCTCACTCATCACCTTCATGTTCCTGGAATTCATGATACAAAAGACAATGTACAGCCAATCAATATCTTATCTTATTTTAATGCAAATGCTTGGTAAACAACTTAGGAATTGCCTTTCTTTTCCTTTAAAAATCCACTTGTAACTGCTGCTTCTCAGAGTGTATATTCAGGGCAAATCTATGCTCCTGGGTTGCAATCCTCAAGCTTGGCTCAAATAAACTCCCTATTTCTATTAAGTTTGCCTCAGGGTTTTCCTTTAGGGTGACAGAGTCAAAGGAGACTATTCTGAAGCTTTAAGATTTAATGTCTGCCCTGCTGGGTTTTGGACTTGCGTGGGGCCTGTTACTCCTTTCTTTTGGCTGATTTTTCCCTTTTGGAGTGGGAATGTTTACTCAATGTCTGTTTCACCATTGTATCTTGGAAGTAAACAACTTGTTTTTGATTTTACAGTCTCATAGCTGGAAGGAACTTGCCTTGTGTCTCAGATGGGACTTTGGACTTTTGAGTCAGTGCTGGAACAAGTTAAGACTTCTGGGGACTATTGGAAGGAATAATTGCATTCTGCAATGTGAGAAGGACATGAGACGTGGGGGGCCAGGGGCAGAATGCTACGGTTTGGATATGATTTGTTTGGCCCCACCAACTCTCCTGTTGAAATTTGATCCCCAGTGTTGAAGGTGGGGCTGGTGGGAGGTGTTTGGATTGCCTGGGGAAGATCCCTTGTGAATGCCCTGGTGCCATTCTCACCAGAGCGAGTGCGTTCCCACTCTTAGTTCCTGTAAGATCTGGTTATTGAAAAGAGCTCAACAGCTCCTCTCCTCTCACTCTTCCTTCCTCCCTCACCCTGTGATCTCAGCACACACTGGCTCCCCTCCACCTTCCACCATAGGTAAACTTCTTAAGGCACTCACCAGAAGCAGATGCTGGCACCATGCTTCTTGTACAGTCTGCAGACCTGAAAGCCAAATAAACTTTTCTTTGCAAATTACCCAGTTTCAGATATTCTTTTTTTTTTCTTTTTTTTTCTTTTTGAGACAGAGTCTCGCTCTGTTGCCTGGGCTGGAGTGCAGTGGCTCCATCTCAGCTCACTGCAAGCTCTGCCTCCCGGGTTCCCGCCATTCTCCTGCCTCAGCCTCCCGAGTAGCTGGGACTACAGGCGCCCGCCACCTCGCCCGGCTAATTTTTTGTATTTTTCGTAGAGACAGGGTTTCACCGTGTTAGCCAGAATGGTCTCGATATCCTGACCCTGTGACCCACCCACCTCGGCCTCCCAGAGTGCTGGGATTACAGGTGTGAGCCACCGCGCCCGGCCTAGATACTCTTTATAGCAACACAAATGGACTAAAATGGCATCTTAATGAAAGAGCAGTAAGTTCTTAAAGAAGTGACAAGACAAAGGAAACAGACTTTTGAGTTTCTAGAGTAGCAATTTGTGGGAAGGGAAATATATAGGCAGATTAATGGTACATGAGGGCTAGTTAGTAAGGTTTGCTATGTAGGTTCCTTTGGGGAATCTCCAGGATGATAAGAATCTAGGGTCATCTCCAGCTCTCTGGTGACTCACTTCTGTCTTTCCTGGTAGAAAGGGGAGGGAGGACATCTTTACAAATTTCTGTCCTCCTTTTAGGCAAATAGGGGGAGGGCAGAAAGCTTTCCTTGGATTTGCTTCTTCTCAATTGCCTTCAGGTCAAAATAATTCTATGCCAAATTGGCACATTTTGGAGTGGTATGTTCTACTACTGTTCAAATTCAATTGTCATAAATTACTCCCCCAGGAACAACAGGGATGGTTGATTTTTTTTATTTGTTTGCTTATTAAGACACAGGGTCTCACTCTGTCACCCAGGCTGGAGTACAGTGCTATAATTACGGCTCATTGTAGCCCCAAACTCCTGGGCTCAAGTAATTCTCCTACCTTAGCCTCCTGAGTAGCTAGGACCACAGGCTTGTACTACTACGTCTGGCTAATATTTTATTTTATTTTTTATAGTGACAGAGCCTCATTATGTTGCCCAGGCTGGTCTTGAACTCCTGGCTTCAAGCTATCCTCCAACCTGAGCCTCCTAAAATGCTGAGATTATAGGCATGAGCCATTACACTCAGGTAAAAATTGATTCTTACAATCACTGACTAGAAGTCAGCACTACATATAAACAAATGTTGCCACAAGACTGTCATATCTCCCATCTATTCTCCTAAAGGCCCACTTATTTTTCCGATGGTATATAAACCCCAAATTCTAACCGTCTCCTTGAGGCACATTTTTTCTTGTGAACTCTGTATGTATATTATGAAAATCTACATTTTCTCTTTCTAAGCTGTATTTTGTCAGTTTAATTTGCAGACCCACAATCAGCAAAGCTAAGAGAGCAGAGGAAAAAATTTTCCTCCTCAAAGTAGTGGCAAAGATAATTTTCGTTCAAACTGACAATGGACAGATTAAAAGGAGAAAAAACATACAAATGTATTGATATGTATAAGAACAGGAGCCATACATAACATGAGACTCAAAGAAGGGTCAGATGGCTGAAGCTTAAATAGTGCCCTCTTCATTGGAGAATGCAGGAAATTGTGAGAGGTTAGTAAATGATTTTCAGGGGGAATAAATGGGCCTGGAAGATAGATAATGGTCTGGGACAAAGTTCCTCTGGGTACCGGGGCACATGGTGGGAAGGTGAGGAGCAGAATCTCACTGTGAACAAAGGTTGTCTTACTATGCAGATAAAGTCTCCCAGGTAATCTCTTGGAGCTACCCTCAGAAAAATAGATAAAACGTCTATGCCAGGCATGGTGGCTCACGCCTGTAATCCCAGCACTTTGGGAGACTGAGGCAGGTGGATCACCTAAGGTCAAGAGTTTGAGACAGTCTGACATGAAGAAACCCCATCTCTACTAAAAACACAAAATTAGCCAGGCATGGAGGTGCATGCCTGTAATCCCAGCTACTCGGGAGGTTGAGGCAGGAGAATCACTTGAACCGGGAGGTGAGCTGAGATTGCGCCATTGCGCGCCAGCCTGGGCAACAAGAGTGAAACTCCATCTCAAAACACACACACACACACACACACACACACACACACATACACACACACACACACACCCCACAACACAAAAAACATTCACCTGGGCATGGTGACTACTTTTAGTCTTTTCTCTTCTCTGGTAATTAGTATTTCCTGCATATTTGATGACATTCTAAGGAGAGGATCTTAAGAAATTGCATTTCTCTTGGAAGAAGGTTTCCCTAGTCACATAAGGGAACTCCAGAGGGAGCTCCTGCCTGTGCTTCATAGTGGGGGTTTGGTGGGTGAGAAAAAAGAGAAGGTTAGAAAATCCTTGGTTCTGAGAGAACTTCTGAGGCCTTCTAGTGTTCTTTCATTCAAAAGTGCTCAGCATGCCAAAGCACTGTATTTTGGGGGTATTGTGCTCTCAGCCTCAACACTGACAACAAAAGGTGATATCTTTCTTCTACTTTCCTTTACTAATGTTCAGCTTCCTGATACTTTCACCCACTAGATTGGTGGTCCCCATCCTTGGCTGCTCAGTGGAATCCCATGGGGAGCTTTTAAAACTATGGAAGCTGTCCAGTGCTTGCTTTGAGAGTCTGAGGTGGGAGGATCACTTGAGGACAGGAGTTCAAGACTAACTTTGGCAACATAGCGAGACTCTCTCTCAAGCTATATGTGTATATGTGTGTGTGTGTGTATGTATGTATATATTTCAGACATGGTGACACATGCCTGTAGTTCTAGTTACTTGGAAGACTGAGTTGGGAGGATTGCTTAAGCTGAGGAATTCAGGGTCACAGTGAGCTATGATCATGTCATTGCACTCCAGCCTGGGCGAAAGAGCGAAACTCTGTCTCTCTTTAAAAAAAAGGTGGGGAGGAGGGTGAGGGTGATGCTTGGACCCTTGGGCCCTGCTGCAGAGGATCAGATTTAATAGTTTGGGCTGGCTGATTAAAAACTACTGTCTTAGACTCTTCAGCTGTGGCTGTGGCAAATCAACCCAGGTGCCCTTTACCACATTTGCCAACTTTTCTTCCTTCATTGACCTAGAACTCATTTAGTGAGAAACTAATGAACACTTAGTTGTAAATGGATGATTTACTCCCCTCCAAGAAGTGGAGGGAAGTACTTTTAATGTGAAGATACTGGTGAACAATAACAGTTCTCTAATTTTCAGACTATTTGGCAGTATAGAAACGTAAAGTGAACCTCTAGGGAATTTACTCTGAGAGTCAAGTGAAACTTTTGAGGCCAGACTCTAAGCTAGGGTTGCCAACTCTAACCACACATTAGAATCACCTGGGAGCTTTTTTATTTTTATTTTTATGTTTTTTTAAGAGACAGAGTCTCACTCTGTCATCCAGGTTGGAGTGCAGTGGCATGATTTCATTGCTCACTGTAGCCTTGAACTTTTTGGGCTCAAGGTGTCCATCCTCCTGCCTCAGCCTCCCAAGTGGCTGGGATTACAGGTGTGTACCACCACACCTGGCTAACTTTTAAAACATTTTTTTTGTAGAGATGGAGGAGGAGGTCTCGTTGTATTGCCCAGGCTAGTTTTGAATTCCTGGCCTCAAATGATCCTCTCACCTCAAGCCTCCCAAAGGGCTGGGATTACAGGCATGACCCACCATGGCTGGCCCACTTGGGAGCTTTAGAAAACACCAACAAACCCCTATCCCAGACCACAGAACTCAGAATTTTGGTGTGGTTGGACAAGGGCATTTTTTAAAGTTCCATAGGTGATTTTAATGTGCAGTTGAGGTTGCAAACCTCTGCCCTCAAGGCTT
This sequence comes from Rhinopithecus roxellana, assembly GCF_007565055.1. Lineage (NCBI taxonomy): Eukaryota > Metazoa > Chordata > Mammalia > Primates > Cercopithecidae > Rhinopithecus > Rhinopithecus roxellana. Next base: position 134,547,794 of record NC_044562.1, on the reverse strand, counting down.
TGTGCTTTCCTTAGTTTCTTGCTCTACTCTTTTCATCTGTTCTGGGTTCTAAGGAGATGTTTTGATCTTGGAGTTTCATTTGTTTATTTATAATTGCCCCAGAGCAACATGAGCTCACAAGTGGAGGGTTGGGGTTGGCTCTTCCTGTAGGTAAATGTGGTAAGTTAGAGACCGTCTGTGTGAGTGTGTTTGTGTGTGTGTGTGTGCTGGAGATCTATGTAGCTGCATCAGTCTACACACGTACCTTGAGAGAGAAGCTATTCTGCTTATCCACATGCTACTTACTTGGTAATTTCACATGTGTCCATCACAAATTAGAATCAAGGAACAAGTCCCCCAGAGGTTCCTCTATCATCAGATAGGGTCCCTGAAATCATTACAGGTTGAGCAACCCTGATTCACAAGTTCAAAACCTGAAATGCTCCAAAACCCAAAACTTTTACATTTTATTTTATTCAATTTTATTTTCTTAGAGACAGGGTCTCATTCTGTTGCTCAGGCTGAAGTGCAGTGAGTGGTGCAATTATAGCTCACCGCAGCCTTGATCTCCTGTGCTCAAGTATTCTCCCACCTCAGCCTCCTGAGTAGCTGGGACTATAGGCATGCACCACCACACTTTGCTCAAAATCCAAAACTTTTGAGTGTTGACTTGATACCACAAGTGGAAAATTTTATACCCCATGTGATGGGTCACAGTTAAAATGCAAGTGTACAACACACAGTTCATTTGGAGTCCCCAAGGGAAAAAAGACAGTCCCAGTTCCCTTCACTGCAATGTATCTTTTCTGCCCATGCCCAGATTCCTTCACACAAGCACACCCACGAAGGGTAACAAAATGATATGTGTGCAGTTTGGATGTGCCAGTGGCAGGTTTCCCACAATGCAGTACATGGGGCAAGGCCTGACAGTGTGTGCATTATTCATTGTTTTTTCTTTTTTTAAATTCTCTTCTCTGTAGTGAAGAGATGTTCTTGAAAATGTCAAAAAGGCCTGCAGATACCTTTATGCGTAAGAGCAAAAGTAAAAGAGGAAATATTTATGTGTATAGCACAGAAAGTCAAGCTGTTGAAAAAGCTGGACAGTGGCGCAAATGCACAACATCTTACAGAAGAGTATAGTGTTCGAATGGCCATTGTATATGACCTGAAGAAACAGAGGGATAAACTGTCGAGGCTCTACACTGAGTGATGAACGGAAGAAGTTAATGAAACATAGAAAAACCCTACATAAAGCTAAAAGTGAAGATCCCAATTGTGTATTGAAAGAGTGGATCTATCAGCACTGCCATGAACACATGCCCCTTAATGGTACGCTGATCATGAAACAAGCAAAAATGTGTCACAGTGAACTAAAAATTAAAGGGAACTATAAAAAGTCAACATATTGTTTGCAGAAATGTAAGAAAAGACCCCAACATTACATTTTTTAAGATTTCTGGTGACTAAACATCTGCTGATCACAAAGCAGTGGAGGAATTCACTGATGAGTTTGCCAAGGTCATTGCTGATGAAAGTCTGATGCCAGAATGAGTCTATAATGCTGATGAAGCATCATTGTTTTAGTATTATTGCCCCCAAAAGACACTGACTACAGCTAATGAGACAGACCTTGCAGGAATTAAGGATGCCACAGACAGAATAAGTGCTGGGGTGTGCTGATGCGGCAGGCATGCTAAGTGTACACTTGCTGTGATAGGAAAAAGCTTGCATCCTTGCTGTTTTCAAGGAAAGAATTTTGTGGCCGGGCGTGGTGGCTCACGTCTGTAATCCCAGCACTTTGGGAGGCCAAGGCAAGCGGATCACGAGGTCAGGAGATTGAGACCATCCTGGCTAACAAAGTGAAAAACCAGTCTCTACTAAAAAATACAAAAAATTAGATGGGCGTGGTGGTGGGCGCCTGTAGTCGCAGCTACTCAGGAGACTGAGGCAGGAGAATGGTATGAACCTGGAGGCAGAGCTTGCAGTGAGCCGAGATCACGCCACTGCACTCCAGCCTGGACAACAAAGCGAGACTCCGTCTCAAAATAAATAAATAAATAAAATAAAAAATAATTTCTTATCAGTTTATTATTATGCTAACAGAAAGGCATGAATCACTAGGGACATCTTTTCTGATTGTCTTCACAAACATTTTGTACCAGTGGCTTGTGCTCACTGCCAGGAAGCTGAACTAGATGTTGACTGCAAGATTTTATTATTTCTTGACAACTGTTCTGCTCATCCTCTGGCTGAAATTCTCATAAAAAATAATGTCTATGCCATGTACTTTCCCCAAACATGGCTTTATTAATTCAATTCATGTGACCAGGGTATCCTGAAATCAATAAAGAGTAAATATAAAAACTGCTGTTAGCATGTAAAGAGAAGTGTAGGTGTGCAAGGTTTTCAAAAGAAGTTTAGCAAGAAGGATGCTATATATGCTGTTGTAAATTCTTGGAACACAGTGACTAAAGACAGTTGTACATGCCTGGAACAATGTCTGGCCTGCAACTATGTTCAGTGATGACAATGAACAAGGTGGTGATTTTGAAGGATTCCGTATGTCAAGTGAGAAAAAAGCAATGTCTGACTCCCTTACATATGCAAAAAACAAAACAAAACAAAACATAAAACAAAACAACAACAACAACAAAAAAAAACCCTCCAGAATCTGTCTCTACGCTGGGAGAAGTGGATATTGAAGAAGTCTTCAACATCAATAAGGAGGCTCTAGTTATTCATTCATTTACTGATGGTGAAAAAGCCAAAATGGTTCTTAATCAAGTTGATTATAATAACAGAGATATGAAGATGTTGTTGTTAATGTAACACTGCAGAAAAAGTGGCTATAGACCATGTGGTGAAAACATGTGATGGGCTTATTGAAGGGTTGGAGCGGTTTAACAGAGCAAGAAATCATGTCAGTTTATAAAATCCAAGAGAGATTTTAAGACAAAAACAGTTGTGAATAAGGCAGAAGACTCTGGAAGAAATATTCTAGAAACCACCTCCTCATCTCTACAAGACTCACTTCCTGGGCCCTCAACGGCTTCTGATGTTTCTTCTCACCTACGAAATAAAGTACAGCACACAGTAACTTTGTATTCAAAACACAACATCAGCTGGACCCTGGTGGCTCATGCCTTTAATCCCAGAGTTTTGGAGGCTGAGGTGGGAGGATGGCAAGCCCAGGAGTTGGAGACCAGCTTGGGCAACATAGCGAAAACCATCTCTACAAACAATTAAAAAAATTAGTTGGGCATGGTGGCATGTGCCTGTAGTCCCAGCTACATGGGAGGCAGAGGCAGGAGGATCACCCGAGCCTGGGGAGGTTGAGGCTGCAGTGAGCCATGATTGTGCCACTGCACACCAGCCTGAGTGACAAAGTGAGACCCTGTCTCAGAAACAAACAAACAAACAAAACACAAAACACAAAAAACAAACCCCACTAAAAATGACAACAAAAGCCTGCCATTGTTTGTGGCTGTTGTTTTGCAGCTGATCCAGGTGTTCTGGTGATGCTACTGTGTGGCTTAATTATGATGAGCATATTATTTTTTCACTCTATTAATGATACGTAAGATTTTTTACTCTTAAATACTTACATGTGAATAATGGTAAGAAAATGATTGCCTATCGGTGGCATATAAATTCAGAGTCAGGAGTGATGACAATGCCAAACAACCACAGATTGTCCACATGGGTGGCTGCGATTGTGACACCTTTGCTTTCTGATGGTTCGCTGTACACAAACTTTGTTCCATGCACAAAATTACTAAAAAAAGTTATGTAAAATTACCTTTAGACTACGTGTATGAGATGTATATAACACATAAATAAGTTTAATGTTTAGACTTGGGCCCCATATCCAAGACATCTCATTATATATAAGCAAATATTCCAAAATCTTTTTAACAATCTGAAATCTGAAACACTTCTTGTCCCAAGTATTTTAGATAAAGGATACTCGACCTGTATTGAATTAACATAGCATATTTGGCTTCACTGCTGAATTCCACCAAATAGTTAAGCACTAGTACCAATGCTACTCAAACTATTCTGAGAAACAGAAGAGGAGGTGATACTTCCAGACTCATTCTACAAGGCCAGCATTGTAGAATCCCAAATCCCAAATCCCAAATCCCAAAACCAGATAAAGACACATCAGAAAATGAAAACTATAGGCCAGTATAGCTGATGAACATTGATGCCAAAATCTTCAACAAAATACTATCAAATTGAATTCAACAATATGTTAAAAAAATCATTTATCATGACCAAGTGGGATTTATCCCAAGGATGCAAGGGTGGTTCAACATACACAAATCAATCAATGTGATACATCATATTTACAGAGTGAGGGACCAAAAAAATGATAATTTTAATTAATGCTAAAGAAGCATTTGGTAAAATTCAATATCCCTTCATGATAAAAACCCTCAACAAACTGGGTGTAGAAGGAGCATATCTTAACACAATAAAAGCTATATATGACAGACCCACAGTTAGTATTATACGGAATGGGGAAAAACTGAAAGCCTTTACTCTAAGATTTGGAACACAACAAGGATGCCCACTGTCACCACTGTTATTCAGTGTAGTACTGGAAATTCTAGCTAGACCAATCAGATGAGACAGACATGAAAGGCATCCAAATTGGAAAGGAAGAAGTCAAATTTATCCCTGTTTGCAGATGATATAATTTTATATTTGGTAAAACCTAAAGACCCAACCAAAAAAACTATTAGAACTGATAAACAAATTCAGTAAAGTTGCGGGATACAAAGTCAACATACAAAATCAAAAAATTTATAAATGTCAACATCGAACAATCTGACAGGAAATCAAGAAAGCAATCCCATTTACAATAGATACAAATAAAATACTTACGAATTAACCAAGAAGTGAAAGATCTCTGCAATGAAAATTACAAAACACTGATGCAAGAAATTGAGGAGGACACAAAAAATGGATATTCCATGTTCATGGATTGGAAGAATTGATATCATTAAAATATCTATACTACCCAAAGCAATCTATAGATTTAATGCAATCCCTGTCAAAATACCAATGACATTCTTCACAGAAATAGAAAAAAATCTAAAATTAATATGGAACCACAAAAGACCCAAGAGTAGCCAAAGCTCTCCTGAGCAAAAAGAGCAAAACTGGAGGAATCAAATTACCTGACTTTAATTATACTACAGAGTTATAGTAACCAAAATGGCATGGAACTGGCCTAAAAACAGACACATAGACCAGTGAAGCAGAATAGAGAACTCAGAAATAAATTCATACATCTACAGTAAACTCATTTTTGACAAAGTTTTCAAGAACATACATTGGGGAAAAGACCGTTTCTTCAATAAATGGTGCTGGGAGAAAACTGAATATCCGTATGCAGAAGAATGAAACTAGACCCCATCTCTCTCCATATACAAAAATCAAATCACAATGAATTAAAGGCTTAAATCTAAGGCCCCAAACTATGAAACTACTAAAAACAACATTGGCGAAACTCTCCAGGACACTGGAGTGGGAAAAGACTTTTCTTTTTGCTTTCAGGGACAGCAACCAAAGCAAAAATGGACAAATGGGATCACATCAAGTTAAAAAGCTTCTGCACAGCAAAGGAAACAACAAAGTGAAGAGACAACCCATGGAATGGAGAAAATCTTTGCAAACTACCTATCTGAAAAGGGATTAGTAACCAGAATACATAAGGAGCTCCAACAACTCTATAGAAAAAAAAATATAATAGATTTAAAATGGGAAAAAGATCTGAATAGACATTTCTCAAAAGAAGACATGTAAATGGCAAACAGGTATATGAAAAGGTGCTCTGCATCAATGATCATCAGAGAAATGCAAATCGAAACTACAATGAAATTTCACCTTACCCCAGTTAAGATGGCTTTTATACAAAAGACAGGCAATAATAAATGCTGGCAAGGGTGTGGAGAAAAGGGAACTCTCATTCACTGTTGGTAGGAATGTAAATTAGTACAATCACTATGGAGAACAGTTTGGAGGTTTCTCAAAAAACAAAAAATAGAGCTATCATATGATCCAGCAATCCCACTCCTAGGTGTATACCCAAAAGAAAGGAAATCTGTATATTGAAGAAGTATCTGCATTCTCACGTTTATTGCATCACTGTTCACAATAGTCAAGATTTGGAAGCAACCTGAGTGTCCATTAACAGACGAAGAAATAAAAAAATACAGTATGTATGCACAATGGGGTACTATTCAGCTATTTAAGAAAGAATGAAATCCTATCATTTGCAACAGCACGGATTGAGCTGGAGGTCATTATGTGAAGTGAAATAAGCTGGGCACAGAAAGACAAACATCACATGTTCTCACTTATCTGTGGGAGGTAAACATTAAAACAATTGAACTCATGGAGATGAAGAGTAGAAAGGGTTACCAGAGGCTGAGAAGGGTACCTGGACAGGGTGAGGATGGAGGTGAAAGAGGGATGATTAAAGGGTACAAAAAAAATAGTTAGAAAGAATAAATATGCTGGGCATGGTATCTCACGCCTGCAATCCCAGCACTATGGGAGGCCGAGGCAGGCGGATCACAAGGTCAGGAGATCGAGGTCATCCTGGCTAACACGGTGAAACCCTGTCTCTACTGAAAATACAAAAAAGTTAGCTGGGCGCGGTGGCAGGTGCCTGTAGTCCCAGCTACTCAGGAGGCTGAGGCAGGAGAATGGCGTAAACCCGGAAGGCGGAGCTTGCAGTGAGCCGAGATCGCGCCACTGCACTCCAGCCTGGACGACAGAGCGAGACTCTGTCTCAAAAAAAAAAAAAAAAAAAAAAAAAAGAATAAATAAGACCTACTATTTGCTAGCACAAGATGATGATAGTAAAAATAATAATAATAGTACATTAAAAATAAGTAAAAGAGTATAATTGGATTGTTTGAAACACAAAAGATAGATGCTTGAGGTGATGGATACCCTATATACCCTGATGTGATTATTACACTTTGCATGCTGTATCAAAACATCCAATGTAACCCATAGATATATACAACAATGTACCCACAAAAATTAAAATAAAACAAAAATACATAATATACTGATTGATGTTCTATGACCTCAAGTTAATTGGAAAAGTTGGATCAGGTGTCCTTAAGAAGGCAGGGAGCCCACAGGCATTTAAAATGCTTTGTATCCACTGTGATGGGCTGTTCCTGCCTGAAGGGGTCAGCTGCAAATATTTGAGATAGATTTACGTGCAACCAGTTAAGTAAGTTATTCCTATGTGTGTCTGTGTTAGGGATTATAATATTATTATAATATTTGTTGCACACTTGTGTACTAGATACTGTGCTAGGCACGCCAGAATGTATTTTTTTTTTTTTTTTTTTTTTTTTTTTTTTTTGGGACGGAATCACTCTGTGGCACGATCTTGGCTCGCTGCAACATCCGCCTCCCAGGTTCAAGCAATTTTCCTGCCTCAGCCTCCAGAGTAGCTGGGACTACAGGCGCCCGCCACCACGCCTGGCTAATTTCTTTTTGTATTTTTAGTACAGACGGGGGGGTTTCACCATGTTGGCCAGGATGGTCTCGATCTCCTGACCTAGTGATCCGCCCGCCTCGGCCTCCCAAAGTGCTGGGATTACAGGCGTGAGCCACCGCGCCCCGCCCACATCAACCTTTATAGGCAGGTAGTACTATATCTCCATATTAGGGAGAGGAAACAGAAGCACAAGGAAGTCAGGCGGCTGACCCAGGCTCGTTTGCCGCTGGGGTTTCAAATCCAGGGCTTTCTGCAGGATCAGCACTGTCAGCACAACACTCGCACTCTGGACTCACCACTTGCAACCTGGGTGCTCCGTGAAGGCCTGGGTTTGATTAAAGAGTCTCAGAAAGCGCCCAACGGCATTTCCTGGAGACCTTTCAGAATGGCCAGCTGCCTAGATGGTGAGCAAAGCACCAGGAAATGCCTCCCTCTGGGGAAAATCCAAGTGGGGACTGGAGCTGGTAGGCGACTGTGGATGCAGGGCTCTCACGCCCCTGGCAGGCTGGCTGGGCTGGGCGGTGCTGTTAATTCAATGCAGATTGAGTGTCCTTTACCCAAAATGTTTGGGACCAGAAGTGTTTCAGATTTTGAATTTTTTTTTTCTTCAGATTTTGGACTATCTGTATATACAGAATGAGATCTCTTGGAGAGGGGGCCCAAGTCTAAACATGAAATTCATTTTTTTATATACATCTTATACATGTAGTCTGAAGGTAATTTTACACAGTGTTTTAAATAGTTTTGTACATAAGACAAAGTTAGTGTACATTGAAACACCCGGGTCACCACCGATAGAAATGTCTTAGCGGAGAATAAACTTGGCTTCCCAAGTCCTGTCTGTGGGTAGAGGGCCCTCAAATCCCAACACATTCCAACATCTCCCTCTGCTGGCCTCTGCCTGACATTACAGACAAAGAATAGATTTATTCCCCCACCCAAGTCTGGCACCCCACTGCCTCTAACATACACACATCTTGCAGACATAAGAGATTTTAGTGCCTCTGCATCTCTTTCCCTCTTCTTTTGGTAGCACTGCTCTGTTCTCTGGAGGGGAGACTGGCCGTCTCCCCTTGCCCACGTTACCTGTTCCCAACGGAACCACAATCTCAGAATCCTGTCATTCCTGGCTGTGGCAAGGGGCACGTGGCCTGGGGGTGGTGACAGTAATGGATGGGTCTGAGGGGTGGGTGCCTAGCCAATGCAAATGGGACAGTTCTGGGGCATTATGTATACACCTGGAAGTCCCTTCTTCCTCTGGTGTCTCTGTAGGTGGGGCAGTCAGCGGCCACTGCCCTCCTCTCTGCCTAAGAAAGTCCCTCCCCAGCAGGACAGAGCAAGGCCACTGCACAGAGACATCCAAGGGAGGGAAGGCTGGAGGAACACTCAGATCCACACCCTGGATCTATGTTCCTAGATCCAGGCCCAGTGGGCCAACCAGCTTGCTGTGGGACTTGAAACTGAAGTGGAGAAAAAAAGCCCCACACGTTGAAGCTGGGGGCTTGCTAGAGAGTTGACCACCATCGCAACTGAGCATGTGGACTTGGCTGCGCACACTGGTCACTGTACCTGGGAATATACTCAGTCAGTCTGTACAGTATTCATTGGCATTCACTTTATTTGTTTTTCAGCCATTTCTTAAGTACATCTTTTTGTGTTTTTCCACCCCCCAACCCCCATCCCAACTGCCAAGCTCTCACTGTCTCCTGAACAGGGGCAGGTACTTTCATTTTACCCAGTGGTGCAGGTCCTGGTCTTGTGATTTTAAATTAGAAAGACATCAGGCCAAGCCTCAGTTTACCCAGTGATGGGGGAGCCCTATGGCAGGAGCACACCTGGTCTCTTCTCGTCTCCCACACAGCCTCTGGCTGCAGTGATGCTGGAACCCATGCAGGCAGGATGTTCCCAAATGTCCCTTAGTGGAGTAACAAATGACAATGGCTTGGCAATCATATTGCCTAGAGCTGGGAGTCCCAAATGCAGTAACAACAATTAAGAGGGTAAATGTTAACACTAATGTCGCTAATGTCGCTTCTGCATTCTAGGGATGATGGTAAAATTCTCATTTCTCGTACAGGGAATAGGAGGAATTCCTCCCTCTATGGTAGTCAGCCTGGCATCTGGTCCTGCTCTGCCCTGGAGGTCCAGAATCCAGGGCCTGCCATGTTCCTGGATCCCCTTCCCAGGCCAAGGTCCAGCTCTCCACCCCTGCTGCTGCTTGTGTGGTGGTGATCCAGCTCCCTTAGTCAAGGATCATTTCTTGACCTCTCCCACTTCCAGCTCATATTCTGCACTTTGAGGGACTGGAAGAGCTATAGTTTCAATGTTCATGTCTACTTCAAAATTCATGTTGAACCTTAATCCCCAGAGCAACAATATTAAGAGATGGGCCTTTAGGAGGTGATTAAGCCACAAGGGCTCTGTCCTCATGGGTGAGATTATTGTCCTTAAAAAAGGGCCGGAGGGAGAGACTTTGCTCTCCTTCATTCCTTTTCCCACATGAGGACACCTGGACAGTGCCACCTATGAGGAATAGGCCCTCACTAGACACTGAACCTGCTGGCTCCTTGATCTTGGACTTCCCAGCCTCAAGAACTATGAGAAAATAAATTTGTTTTTAATAAATTACCTGGCCTCAGGCATTTTGTTATAGAAGTGCAATTAGACCAAGAAAGAAGACTGCAGTTCAAAAACAGCTGACTTGGAGCCAGAGAGGTGCATGGCTCAAGCTTCAAGACCTCTTTCTCCAATGGGTCTCTTCTAAATAAACACTAGCTTTCAAACCTAATATGAGATAAATAATTTTACACCTCTGTTTTAAGGAGACTCCACCAGATTGTATAAGCCCACAGAATTTGCCTCCATCTGGCCAGGAGGGGAGCCCTAGGGAGGGCCTAGCCTGACTTAAGGAACCGTGAGGTCTAACATCTAGTCTTGCTTTGTTCTTTGGTGTTTCCAGCTGGGGGATGCTCAGGTGGGTGCAGTCAGGTGACTGGTCATCTTCATGGAGTCTGTCCATGTGGGGGAGCTTGGGCCTCCTCTCAGCATGGCAGCTTCTGCAAAGTCAGCCCTGGGAGGTGAAGGTGTCAAGAGTGAGCATTCCAGCGAGCAATGCAGAAATGCAAGATAGTTTTTCTAACATCCGTTTTAAGCTTGCCCTTTCCTACATTATACATTCCTTCAGATCATAAGTTTTGTTGCCCACTCAAGACCAGTGCCAGTTTGGAGAAGGGAGAGGCCACTCAGACCCACACATGGGGTCAAGCAGAAGGCACCACAGAGACCCAAATCAGTAATAAAGAGGGGTTCTAAGGATCAGAAAAGATAAAGTCTCTCCCACGAGTGTCAATGTCACCAGGTGTGACAATGGTGACAGCAGAGCTTAAAGCAAGTCCTTCTGAAACAGGGACCTGTGTGTGGATCATATACTCACGAAGCTGGCCCTGGTTGGATAGAATCTGGCAGAATTTGGTGGCCCTAAAGCAAAGCCAGGTGCCATCCATTGCATGTTCTCAGGGTAGGAGCTCCTGTACCTCATGTCCTAAGGAGTGCCTAGAAGACAGGAAGCTCTGCCAGTAGGGGCCTGTGACTGACACCAAGAGCAGCCAAGCCAGGAGCCATCCTTCCCTCCACACCTGCTAGCAGGTGCCCGGGTACAGACTCACACCTGGTATATGCCAATCATAACACTCCTATCCCAACTCTCCTTGAGCGAGAGGGGCCATGCCTTCTGCTGGGGTTTGTGGGCCTGTGGTGCCTTCTGCTTGGCCCAATGTGTGGGTCTGGGTGGCCTCTCCCTTCTCCAAACTGCCACTGGTGTTGAGTGGGCAACAAAACTTATGATCGGAAGACATGTATAGTGTAGGAAAGGGCATTTTGACATTCTGAATAGTTTTGGGGCCAGGGGCCCTGCATTTTCATTGCGGGTCCTGTCTGGGAGTATAGGAGATACAGGTTCAAGGGCAGATGGGACCAGAGGCCAGTTGTGTGGAGCCAGAGAGGACAGAGACCCGGGCCTTCTTACCTTGTTAGTCTACAGATGAGGAAAAGGAGGTCTCCAAGGAGAAGAGACCTAAGGGGTCCACATAGCTGGTTAGAGGTGAGACCAACAAGGCTCTGTGTTTCTACACCAAACTCCTTGAACTAAAGCAGCCCCTAGGAATACCATGGAGGCATGATAGGTCCAGTGACCACCCTCTGCAGAGGCAGCACAGAGCTATGGGGACAGCCCGGGGTGTCATCAGATGGACTGGAACCTGATTCCCAGCTGTGGGATCTTGGAGAAGACTCTCAGTCTTCCTGTGTCCTCATTGGAAAACCAGGGATAACACTCAGGGCTGTTGTGAGGACTCCCCGGGGTGGAAAGAACCAGCTGTGCCGTGTAAGTGTTTAATAAGTGTTAGTCCCCTTGCTTGGTCCCTGTCCCTGGGGACGAGCCACAGCATCCACAGGCAGAGCTGCTGGACCCAGAGCACTGGCGGGACTTTTGGGCTCTCCGTCTGGGTGGTGGCCCCTCCATGGACTCACCCATCCCTGTGCTGCGAGGTCCACTTGCCTGTCCATGCTCCCCACCTCACATCCAACAATTGGCACAACAGTTGCAGAGCCCTGGAGGCTCCTTCCTGAAGTGGCCTTACCCCTTCATGGCTGGAGGTTGGGGACTGCTTAGGAACGGGGCTGGAGGAGCAGTGCCATGGAGGAACGGGGGAAGCTTCCTCTTACTGACATGCACTAAAAGCAGTCCCATTCCATGGCTCATCTGCATCCTCAGCACTGGACGCAGTGAGTGGCACACGGCAGTGCTCAGCAAACGTTTGATGAGTGAGTGAATGAACGAAAGGAGAATGGAAATGCCAGGTACAGTGTCTCACATCTCCAATCCCAGCACTTTGGGAGGCCAAGGCAGTTGGATCACCTGATGTCAGGAGTTCAAGACCAGCCTGGCCAACATGGTGAAACCCTGTCTCTACTAAAAATACAAATATTAGCCAGCAGTGGTGGCATGTGCCTGTAATTCCAGCTCTTTAGGAGGCTGAGGCAGGAGAATCGCTGGAACCTGGGAGGCGGAGCTGAGATCGTGCCACTGCACTCCAGCCTGGGCGACGGAGCGAGACTCTGTCTCATCTATCTCAAAAAAAGAAAAAAAAAAAAAAAGGAGAATAGGAACAATGCCTGGAAGGAGGGAGAAGAACTTACCAAAAATGTAAGCAGACAGGGAGGATCTCCAGGGACTACATGAATGTAATCCACTCAAGCAATCAGGGTATTTTATAGCCTCCTGCCCTGCAGCCTGGTTTTCCCAAATCCTTTGGGGAATGTGGTCACCTAGTTAGCTGGAACCAGCTCCTGACAGACCCCAGCAACTTATAGATGAGCCTCAGTGAACTTTCCTCATGACCATGCTAAAGTATCCACCCTGGGCAGAGCGGTAGCTTTATAACCATAACACGCAACCCACGCGCTGGCGTGATGACTTGCTGTGCCTGCGCCGCTAGGACCCCCCTCTCCATGCAGCAATGCACCCTCTGCTCCCTCCATCACCCCCATAAAACCCTCCTGTCACTTCCCTCAGGGAGACACTCTTTGGAGAATACACCCAGTGTGCTCCTTACTTGTGCCAAGAAATAAAACTCCTATTGATCAAAACCTGTGTTCTTGTGGGGAGTCATTTGTTACTCCCCAGGTGAGTGAACCCTGGTGTTTTTGGGTAACACCTTCAGGCTCTATTTCTTTTAGGGTCTGATTTTTGTTTTTTTGTTTTTTTGTTTTTGAGACGGAGTCTCGCTCTGTGGCCCAGGCTGGAGTGCAGTGGCCGGATCTCGGCTCACTGCAAGCTCCGCCTCCCGGGTTCCCGCCATTCTCCTGCCTCAGCCTCCCGAGTAGCTGGGACTACAGGCGCCCGCCACCGCGCCCGGCTAGTTTTTTGTATTTTTTAGTAGAGACGGGGTTTCACCGTGTTAACCAGGACGGTCTCGATCTCCTGACCTCGTGATCCGCCTGTCTCGGCCTCCCAAAGTGCTGGGATTACAGGCTTGAGCCACCGCGCCCGGCTAGGGTCTGATTTTTAAATGCTGAGCAGAAATTTCCTTGAGACCTGTGTAGAGAGTGCAGTGTTGCTGAAGGATTATAAACCAGAAATCTTTGGCCGTGCACCGTGGGTGCTTTCTAAACTTCTGGGATGTTGCAACCGCCTCTGGTGCTTAGAAAAGCCCCACCTTATCACTCCTGCCCTCTTTGCCTTTGCAACTGGGGTGTTTTGGTTCCAAGCTCACATGGCTTCTTTCCACTGGGTGGTTGCTGCAGGATGGGAAGGATGATAAACCAGAAATCTTTGGCCCTGCACCGTGGGTGCTTTCTAAACTTCCGGGATGTTGCAACCGCCTCTGGTGCTTAGAAAAGCCCCACCTTATCACTCCTGCCCTCTTTGCCTTTGCAACTGGGGTGTTTTGGTTTCAAGCTCACATGGCTTCTTTCCACTGGGTGGTTGCTGCAGGATGGTGCCAAAAGCAGGCAGTAGAGATAGAACAGTGGTTCTCAAAGTTCAACGTGAATCCATTACCAGGAGGGCTGCTGAAACCCAGATGGCTGGGTCCTACCCCCAGAGCCTCTGATGTTGCGGGTCAGGGGTGGGACCCAAGAATTTTTCTTCTATTGAGTTCCCAGGTGATGCTGAGGCTACTGGTCCAGGGACCACACTTTGAGAACCACTGGTACAGACCATTGCACCAAGAACATGGAGACTGGCGTTCTGCTGTAAAGTCCTGATGACTTGGGTAACCCACCTATCTTCTTTTTGCTGTTTTCTCATCTCTGAAATGATGATAATAACAATCCCTAACTCAGAGTCATTGCGAGAATTAGATGCGATAATATGTGTTAAGCATATGCCACAGTCTCTGGCATATACTTAGGGCTTGTGATACAGTATTGTGACTCATAATAAGATATAATATGTGTTTTTGTTTTGTTTTGAGACAGAGTCTTGCCCTGTTGCCTAGGCTGGAGTGCAGTGGTGTAATTGCAGTTCACTGCAGCCTCGATCTTTTGGGCTCAAGTAATCCTCCCGCCTCAGCCTCCTGAGTAGCTGGAACTACAGACATGAGCCAGCTACTTTTTAAAAATTTTTATTTTTAGTAGAGATGAGGTCTGGATATGTTGCTCAGGCTGGTCTCAAACTCCTGAACTCAAATGATTATTCCACCTTGGCCTCCCAAAGTGTTGGGATTGTAAGTGTGAGCCACCACGCCTGGCCAAGACACAATATACATGTTTGGTTTTCATCCCTGTTTCCTGGCACACAACTCCTAAAACCCTTGGAATCTCTAAAGCGATGTGTCTTGTTGAGTGCTGATGGATTAACTGTTGACTGGCCAAGAGGATTTGGACTTTCACTCCCACTCCTAGCCTTCAGAGAGGGCAGAGGGGCTAAAGGTTAAGTTGGTCACCAATGGCCAATGATTTCATCAATTATGCGTATGTAATGAATCCTCCATAAAAACCCAAAAGGACTGGGTTCAGTTTTTTCTGGACATGGAACACATGGAAGTTCCTAGGGGGTAGTGTGTCCAGAGAGAGCATGGAAGCTCTGAGACTCTTTTCCCATGCCTCGCCCTGCACATCTTTTCCATAGGATATTCATCTGCGTCCTCTGTGTCAACCTAAAAGGAAGAGGCTGAAGTGCACAATGTGATTTAAAGAGTTTACTTGAGCTGGATATGATGGTTTATACCTGGAATCCCAGCACTTTGGGAGGTCACAGCGGGAGGATCACTTGAGCCCAGGAGTTTGAGACCAGACTGGGCAATGCAGTGAGATCTGATCTCAACAAAAAATACAAAATTAGCCAGGCTTGGTGGTACACACCTGTAGCCCCAGCTACTTGGGAGGCTGAAATGGGAGGTTCACTTGAGCCTAGGAGGTTGAGGCTGCAGTGAGTTGTGATTGTGCCACTGCACTCCAGCCCAGGTGACAGAGCGAGACCCTGTCTCAAAAATAAAAAATAAAAATAAGAAAACAGTTTACATGAGCAAAAATAAGGACAGCTGCCCAAAAAACTCAGACCCAAGTAATCCTGGATATAAGCCTCATGTGGCCTTTATCGCAGGCGGGTTTTTAAAGGAAACAAAAGTGAAACGGGGGATGGCTGATATAAAGTTCTGTCAGAAATTCTCTCTGGTTTACAGAAATGACATTGATTAGCAATTGGTTATACACTGTTACGCTATAGGATGTGGGTTATATGCTGGGTGGGGCATTATTAGGTTAATCCACAGCTACTCGTGGCAACAGCAAGCAGTTTCAAGAGACGCAACATAGCTCAAAGTGGGAAAGAGGGAGCCGCCCCAGCAAAGTAATTGACTCCAAGGAGGGAGTCGTGGGAACCCTAAGAGCAGCCCATCGGTTAGAAACACAAGACATCACCTGTGCTTGCGACTGGCATCTGAAGCAGGGACAATCTTGTGGGGCTAGGTCCTCACCTCATGCTGCTTCCAGGTAGACAGTACCAGAACTGAATTAAGTGATGGGACACACAGCTGGCATCTGCTACAGAACTGGTTGCTGACGGGGAAAAATCTCCACGCATTTTGGTGACCAGAAGTCACAGAAGTGTTCTGTGTGGACCACTGAGTGAGGAACTAGGAAAAGCACTTTTTTCTATATCTGCTCAGAGTGCCCAATAAATATTAGCAATTATTATCTAGAAAATAAAAGTGTTTTCTAATCCTAGTATAGTAGGTATATGGCACATGCACAAACCTCCATAACCTGTCCCAGGGCAGGCGATACTAATTAATCAGAGCTTCTTTGCCAAGTTCTGGATGTGGCTTCAGAATCCTTCTCAACACAGTACTCTAGGCAGCCACTACCAATCCATCGATTGGACTCAGCATTCAAGTTGAAACCTGTTTGCCCTCCCTTCCAGGGCTAGTGATCAGATGTAAGCTGAGCCCCATGGTCTCTTCTCCATCTGAGCAGATACCAGTCAACCTGCGGATAGCCGGTGGGCAGACAGTGCACAGGAGGAAGGAAGGAGTGCCTGGTGAGGCTCAGGGATCACAAAACTGTCCAGGAAGGAATCCCCTGAGAACCACAATGCTCTTTGCCAAGCACCATGAAACACCAATACCTTAATTCCCTTATGTGAAACAGAAAGGAAGAATAGTAGAAAATCCAGTTTCCTGACATGAATGTATGAATGAGCCTCAAATAGAAAAACAGTCTGTCAAACTAGCAATCAACACTATTTTCTCAGTTTTCATCAGTATTAATTTTTTCATTATTTTAAAAAATGGATTGCTACTAAAGAAAATTGATGGGAAAACCACTTGAAATTGAGACCATTCTACTCACCAACTTGGAAAAGCCATGTTTCATGGTGGAAGGTGTTTGGATGAACGGAGGCAAGATGGCGCACTTCTGGGTTCTTCATCCCCCAACTTTTCCCGCGCGCGCGAAAATCCAGCCGGCGACCCGGGAAGGTGCAGACCAACTAGGCATGCGCCAGGTGATGTCAATCTGAAGAGACCAAGATTTACCTGGTCGCACCTGTGGAACGCCCCCTGACACGCCCGTGCCCCGCCTATTGCCCTCCCACTCCTAGAAAAGCCGCTCCGGAGGCTCGCCACGCGCGGCCTTCCTCAGTCCTCCACTCCTGTCGGGATGTCAGGACTGTGGGAACTCCGTCCGAGAGCTGTACGGGTGACTCTGGGGGCCCCTTTTGTCGGGGGGCCAACAGACCTCTCCCTACCCACCTTCTTCCCTTGAAGCTAGGTGACCAAAATAAACTTGCAGTTTTGCTCCTACCCTTGCCTAGTCGCTGGTTCTTTTGTACCCGCTCTGGTGGTCTTAGAAAAACAAAACAGAAGGCACATGGACTGTGCTGCCAGACAGATCTGACTGGAGGCCCCCCAGGTGTGGGCTCAGGGTGACCAATTGTACAGGTTTGTCCAGGACGGAGGGGTTTCCCAGACAACGGACTTTCAGTGCTAACACCAAGTCAGTCCTGAGTAAACCAGATAAGTGGGTCACCCTATGAAGGCAACTTACATCCTCACTGTGTGCTTGATGTGCCCATCTGCTGAAACACTAACTGAGCACAGAGCTGTGTAGACAGTGGACCCTTACTAAGTGTTCGCCGTTAGTCACTGGGACGATGATCCCAGAGTCTGGCTTCCATGAAGCTATGGGAACATCAGTGCTCTGTGTAGCTAAGGAGAGACTGGCTTACTTGAATTCTGGAATTTACTGGAATTATGGATCCTCAGGGAGTTGAGGAGCCAGCCCAGGGCATTAGAAGACTCAAGCCCCGCGACTTTCCTGAGGAGACAACAGGAATTTAGGGAAAGCTCAGCCCTTGATGGCAGAGGAGGCTGGATCCAGATACGGAGATTCAGGCCTGAGAAACTGGCTGCAAATAGGGCCGTTGGTTATTTCTAGGCCTATGTCCTTTTTTGCCTGAATTATATTTCACCTATTAATTATTAACATTTATGTACAAAAGCAAAGATCAGCTCCCATGTGCACATCACCCACCTCAACAATGACGAGCTCAGGGCCAACCTTGCTCTAGCTATGTGCCACCACCCATGCCCCAACCCCTCACTCAATGTTTTTGAGCAAATACATCATTTTCATCCATAAATACTTTTCTATGTATCTCTTTTTTTTTTTTTTTTTTTTTTTTTTGAGACGAAGTCTCGCTCTGTCGCCCAGGCTGGAGTGCAGTGGCCGGATCTCAGCTCACTGCAAGCTCCGCCTCCCGGGTTTACGCCATTCTCCTACCTCAGCCTCCCGAGTAGCTGGGACTACAGGCGCCCGCCACCTCGCCCGGCTAGTTTTTTTGTATTTTTAGTAGAGACGGGGTTTCACCATGTTAGCCAGGATGGTCTCGAACCCCTGACCTCGTGATCCACCCGTCTCGGCCTCCCAAAGTGCTGGGATTACAGGCTTGAGCCACCGCGCCCGGCCTACTTTTCTATGTATCTCTAAGATACAAATATAAGAATTATTTTGGCCGGGCGCGGGGGCTCACGCCTGTAATCCCAGCACTTTGGGAGGCGGAGGCAGGCAGATCACAAGGTCAGGAGATTGAGACCATCCTGGCTAACACAGTGAAACTCCATCTCTACTAAAAATACAAAAACAAAAACAAAAAACTAGCCGGGCGTGGTGGCGGGCACCTGTAGTCCCAGTTACTCGGGAGGCTGAGGCAGGAGAATGGCGTGAACCCGGGAGGCGAAACTTGCAGTGAGCCAAGATCACGCCACTGCACTCCAGCCTGGGCGACAGAGCGAGACACTGTCTCAAAATAAATAAATAAATAAATAAATAAATGAATAAATAAATAAGAATTATTTTAAAATGAAACCAAATAAAATTATCCTGTCCCCAAGTAAATAGTAATTCCTTAATGTCATCAAATGTCCCATCAGTATTCAAACTTTCTCATTGTCTCATCACTTTTTTAAAAAAAGAGTTATTTTGGCTGGGCGCAGTGGCTCACATCTAAAATCTCAACACTTTGGGAGGCCGAGGTGGGTGGATCATTTGAGGTCAGGAGTTTGAGACTTGACTTTACTGAAAATACAAAAAGTAGCCGGGCATGGTGGTGCAAGCCTGTAGTCCCAGCTACTCGGGAGTCTGAGGCAGGAGAATCGCTTGAACCCAGGAGGTGGAGGTTGCAGTGAGCTGAGATCGCGCCACTGCACTCCAGCCTGGGTGATAGAGTGAGACTGCATCTCAAAAAAAAAAAAAAAAAGCAACTTTGTTCTAGTCTGGATCCAGCCAGGTCCATGCACTGCGCTGTGTTGATTTGTCTCTCAGAAGCTCTCCTCTCTTTACTTCCCTGTAGCATGTATTTTATTTTGACAAAACTGGATTGTTTGTTGTGCCACCCAGATTTTGCTGATTGCATCTCCATGGAGTAGTTTGACATGTTCTTTCCCTGCCCCCTGTATTTCCTGAAAGCTGATAGATCTGGGGTTTTATCAGATTGGGGTTTTATCAGATTGGGGTTAGATTATTTGGCAAGAAGACCCAGAGGTGGTGCAGTGGTTTCATCCATGGTTCCCCGGTGACAGGGGACTCTGGAGAGCAGGGACCCATCTTATTTATTTGCGCATCTCCGAAGCCTAATGCAGGCCTGCACTGTGGCAGAGTCTATAAGCCTGTGAGCCCAAAGACCAAGAATTCAGCAGCAGCCTCTGTAAAGGTGAGAATCTGGCCTCCATTTGCTTTAGGCCCCTGGGCCCAGCGCTGGGTGTGGGTGACTTGAATCCCTTCTCCCGGTCAATGTGTGCTCCCTCTCTGTTCAAGATCTCTTCCTTACCCAGGATCCACCCCAGACTTGGGCATGGTGGTTGAGTCTGCTCCAGGGCCGTTCTGTCCCAGGCTCTCCCTGTCCCCAGGATGGACAGAGATGGGGGCAGGAGGAAGTGGAGAGTCATCATTTCCTTCTCTCCGTAAAAAGCCCAAGAGGAGGCAATGTGGAATGTTAGGGTGAGGGTCTGGGGCCAGATGCCTGCATTTGCAGCCTGGCTCTGCACCTTACCAACTGTGCATCTTGGAAAACTTACTTAACCTCTCTGTGTCTCAGCTTCTTACTCTATGAAGGAAGAATGAGTTAGTGCCTAGTCCATGTAATAGCTTAGAACAGACTTCCTGGTGCACAGCTCCAAAATGCTGCTGTTGATTATTCTTCTGGTAATTAACTATTTAACCTGCCTGGACATCCAGGAGAGCACCGGGGCCTCTCAGGTGGTGCAGGTAGGGAAGGCAGTGTCCCCTGGGGGGAGGCAGGAGCAACCCTGGGGAAGGCAGCTTCGCCCTAGTGCAGCTTCTCTTGCTCTCTAATGCCTGAGCATGAACCACAGATGAGTCATCTCTCAGGTAGAGCATTGCATTGTTCCCTATTTCTCCTTTTGGAAAGCAAATATTTCCAGACAGCATAAATCCTAAGCATTTCTGGGGCTGGGACTAAAAGGAAGGGAAAAATGCTAAAAATGGAGAATGGGAAGGGGGTGTCTATAAAGGGCAATTCTGCTCCCATCCTTGGGGAACAGCTCACAGGTAAGAGGTTCTGAGCAGGTGTAGCTCCTGAAATGAATGGGACTGTCCCAGGATGTCCCTGAGAAGGATAGGCTTTCTAGGGCTATTCTTAAAGGGAGTGTGTGTGTTTGTGTGTGTGTGGAGAGAGACAGAGAGAGATGAAAGTCTTCAGTTTGGGATGAGGCATGTGTATCAGAAAAACACATTCAAATTAAAAGAACTCATATTTGGGCCGGGCATGGTGGCTCACACCTGTAATCCCAGCACTTTGGGAGGCCAAGGCGGGTGGATCCCTTGAGATCTGGGGTTTGAGACCAGCCTGGTCAACATGGTGAAATGCTACAAAAATTAGCTGGTGTGGTAGTGGGTTCCTGTAATTCCAGCTATTCTAGAGGCTGAGGCAGGAGAATCGCTTGAACCCAGGAGGTAGAGGTTGCAGTGAGCCGAGATCACGCCACTGCCTCCAGTCTGGGCAAAAGAGCAAGATTGTTTCAAAAAAAAAAAAAAAAAAAACTCATATTTGGAAAAGGAAAAAAACCCACGGCATTGCAACACAGCTGGCAAAGGGAAAGCACTGATTGGTGAAGTTGTGAAGGGCTTTCAAGAATGGGCACCCTGCTTTTTCAGGGACCAAGGACGACCCTGTCTCCAGGAGGTTGTGAAAATGCTGGGTGGGTAGAGGTATCCGCCCACCCTCTAGAGGGAAAAGCTCAAAGTGCATTGTAGGTGGAGCCACCCCACTCCCCTCACGCCCCTTGCTTGGTCGGGAGACTGGGAGTGGTCCAGCCAGATGTGCCCCATCTTTGTTTTCCATCACTTGCCCAGCCTCACCTTGCTTTGCTTCCAGTCCACCGAGGGTGGATATGGAATGTTGAGAGGTGGGTGACTTGCTGAGTCAAAGTATTTCAGTCTCTTCCAATTTAAAAGAGACTTTTTTTCGAAGACTTAGCCCCTTCAGAATTAGGACTTCCCATCAGTTTTTCTCCTCTCTGAAGGCGTCTTCTCTCTCATCCCTCCTTCCCAAGGGGGTGGGGCCTGGCCTGGAACTGTCACAGGGCCCCCACTGGATCCCTTACTGAGGCGTGAGTGGCTTAGGAACCTCAGGGCCTTGTCAGGCCTTCTCCCCAAGTCCCTGTGCTGGCCTGCCCTTGCCTGGGCACTTGCTGGGGCTGCTGTCCTTGAGGTCTGGATGTCGCTCTTTTTCAAGCCCTGGCCCTAAAGTCCTGCCTGTTCCTCCTCCTCAGGCTCTCTTCCTCAGAGGGAGCTAGCCCTGGGTTACCTTTGGGGCCCGTGGGCATCTCTGGATGCTGGAGCTCTCTGGGCCTGGCCCTCGGCCCTGGGGCCCCATTCTCCTAGGCAGGGGGCTTCAGCCTTCCTAAGACCCAGCAGAGTGCCCAGAAGCAGGGGAGGAGCCGCCTGTCAGATCCATCCTCCACCCTCACACCACCTGAGTATTTTGCTCTTGTAGGACTTAGCCTCCTTCCTCCATACTCAGCCCAGGGAGAGGGGGAAGACACTGTGGGCTTACCTCCAGGCCTTCCCTCCCTCCCTGCCAGCTCCGCCCCCTCACACCTCCTTAGAGGCCCTCCTCTGTCTCATGGAGTGCAGCAGCCTGGTCATTCTGTATCTTCTTGATACTGCAGTTTATGTTAATGGTCTTGTCTCAGCCCTCGAAGCTTTACTTTTGATAAGTAATGGGAAGCGTTTGGAAGTCAGAAACCTTTTCTGTCTTCATAAAATCGAGTTTTAAACATTCTTGTCTTTCTAGGATTTAATAAAAAAAAATCAGTTTGAAAGGGGATCAATGACATGTTCAAAAGGCATCTCTTTTCTATGTCTGTAGCTTCAAAAGTGACTCAGTAGGCCGGGCATGGTGGCTCACACTTGTAATCCCAAAGCTTTGGGAGGCCGAGGTGGAAGGATTGCTTGAGGACAGGAGTTTGAGATCAGCCCGGACATGGTGAGACTCAGTCTCTATAAAAAATTTTAAAATTAGCCAGGTATGGTGGCACATACCTGTTGTCCTAACTGCTTGGGAGGCTGAGGTGGGAGGATAGCTGGAGCCCAAGGGTATGAGGCTGCAGTGAGCTCTAATTGCACCATCGCACTCCAACCCAGCCAACAGAACAAGACCTTGTCTTAAAGAAAAAAAGTAAGCAGTAAGCAGTCTTAAAAGAAAAAGAAAAAAAGTAAGCAGTAAGCAGTAGTAAACAGTAGTGTTTTGCTTAATTCTAAGTGCCAAGGTTTTGTACTCTAATATAATTGTACACCAAAGGAATCAGGATTCTGGTAGAAGGTAACTGATGGCCTGTCTGTGTCCTGGGAGTTGAGAAAGATCAGGATGGTCCTAGAATATCCTGCTGTTGGCCCCAAACAATGAAAGATTTCAAAAATTTGGCACCAAACGAACTTCTTGGCCAAACTGTAACAACTGGCAACAATTTATCATAACCTGAGCATCAATATGGAATACTTGTAGTGTTAAGAATAAGTTTAGTATAAAAAGACATGCGAATATAATGATACTTGAAAAAGAAATGTTTATATAAAGTGTAAAAAGATAGTATTTAAATAAATTGCAGTAGTGAGGAGGGTGTGGATATGTCTGTTTCTAAGGCTATATAAGACGTTTTCTCCATTTGTAAGTGGTAAAGAATAAACATGGCAGGGTGAGCAAGTGAGAGATGACCAGGAAAAGCAAGGAGGACCTATCACTGTTGTTAGTCACACAAAGCCCCAGAGTAGAAGGGTGCCCCAAAGTGCTGCACAATGATGGACCAGGCAAGTCTCCCAGAGAGACCATCTGTCCAGACTGCATTCGTGATTTCTGGGGGATGAGATCTCTAGTTGTCCTAATTAATCAAAATGCATCCTAATCTCAGGTGATGGGTGCACCAGAATCTCACAAATCATCACTAAAGAATTTACTCATGTAACGAAACACACTACCTGTTCCCCAATAATCTATGGGAAAAAAAAACACCCTAATTAAAACAAGCATATGTTTCCTCCTGTCCTTCTTTCTCCTCTTCCTTTTCCTCATTCTCTTTTTTCTTCTCCTTAATCTCTGCTCGTTGTTTTTCAGGATATATTTGCTGTATACCTTGAAGGTATCAATAGACGCGTTCTAAGCTCTAAAAAGTTAAAAGAACAAGTATAAGGATGGTGATTGTAAGAAGCCTCCTGGCCAGGTACGGTGGCTCCTGCCTGTAATCCCAGCACTTTAGGAGGCTGAGGAGGGTGGATCACAAGGTCAAGAGATTGAGACCATCCTGGCCAACATAGTGAAGCCCTGTCTCTGCTAAAAATACAAAACTTAGCTGGGCATGGTGGCCTGCGCCTGTTCTCTCAGCTACACGGGAGACTGAGGCAGGAGAATTGCTTGAACCCAAGAGGCAGAGGTTGCATTGAGCCGAGATCCTGCCACTGCACTCCAGCCTGGCAACAGAGTGAGACTCCATCTAAAAATCTAAAAAAAAAAAAAAAAAGAAGCCTTCTGGATGGGTGCAGTGGCTCACACCTGTAATCCCAGCACTTTGGGAGGCTAAGGCAGGTGGATCACTTGAGGTCAGGAGTTCGAGGCCAGAACTAATTTTAGTCTCTACTAAAAATACAAAAATTAGCTGGTCATAGTGGTGCACCTGTAATCCCAGCTACTTGGGAGGCTGAGGCACGAGAATCGCTTGAACCCGGGAGGTAAAGGTTGCAGTGAACTGAGACAGAACCACTGCACTCCAGCCTGGGAGATAGGGCAAGACTCTGTCTCAAAAAAAAAAAAAAAAAAAAGGCCGGGCGCGGTGGCTCAAGCCTGTAATCCCAGCACTTTGGGAGGCCGAGACGGGCGGATCACAAGGTCAGGAGATTGAGACCATCCTGGCTAACACGGTGAAACTCCGTCTCTACTAAAAAATACAAAAACTAGCTGGGCGAGGTGGTGGGCGCCTGTAGTCCCAGCTACTCGGGAGGCTGAGGCAGGAGAATGGCGTAAACCTGGGAGGCGGAGCTTGCAGTGAGCTGAGATCCGGTCACTGCACTCCAGGCTGGGCGACAGAGTGAGACTCCGTCTCAAAAAAAAAAAAAAAAAAAAAAAAAGGAGAAAAAAAGAAAGAGGACTCTCATGCTGGTGGTATTTTAGAACAAGTTTAAATGTAATCTTTTGTCTGGTGTATTTGTGCATATTTTGTTTCAGTCTAAATCTTTTTCTTAAAAGGCCAGGAGGTAATTTTGGCTTTACAGGTCATGTGGTTACTGTTGCAACCACTCAACTCTGCTGATGTAGAGGGAAAGCAGCCATACACTATATGGAAATGATGGTGTGGCTATGTGCTAATAAAACTTTATTTGTAAAATCAGGCAGAGAGCCTCAGGTTGCTTACTCTTGGAGTAGAGTATTTGAAGTTTGAGATAATCCATCGTGACAAAACTATACTTTTAGTTTAAGCCACTTAGGAAATGTATTGAATAACATCTGTAATCAGTGTCCAAATGTTAAAGAAAAATCATTCTCTAAATGTGGTTTATTAAAACTGCATTCTGTTTAATAAAGGCAGTATTAATTACCACACAAAAGCCCTTCTAATACAAACATAGTCTACTGATGCTAATGACAGAGCCGAATCTAAATTCTCAAATCTTTGAACTGGTAAAATAATTCCCATTAAGGTGGTGTGGCAGAGAGTAGCCGACTACTAAGCAAACCCATTTCCTCTTCTCTCTGGGCACACATATCTGGACTACATTTCCTAGCCTTTCTTATCAATTTGGGTGCCTTGTGCTTGAATTCTAGCCAATGAAATATCAGCAAAAGTGATGCGTGTCAATTCAAGACCTAGCCTATCAAAACCTCCATTGTCAGCTGGGCGTGGTGGCTCACGCCTATAATGCCAGCACTTTGGGAGGCCAAGGCAGATGGATCACCTGAGGTCAGGAGTTCAAGACCAGCCTGGTCAACATAGTGAAACACCATCTCTATTAAAAATACAAAATTAGCCAGGTGTGGTGACACAGGCCTGTAGTCTCAGCTACTTGGGAGGCTGAGGCAGGACAATCACGTGAACCTGGAAGTTGGAGGTTGCAGTGGACCAAGATCACGTCACTGCACTCCAGCTAGGGTGACAGAGCGAGACTCCGTCTCAAAAAAACAAAAACGAAAACCTCCATTGTCCTTCCCATTCCTCAGGCTAAATTCAGAGGCCCCCGTGGCTGTAAAGGAGGTCGGAGGCAGAACCTGGAAGGAGCCATCCACTCAGCAGGAAATCTATTTTGTGCTTCCCATGACGAAGCAATAAAATTCTATTTTATATATATATATATTTCTTTCCTACAAATACATGCCTATGATAAAGTTTAATTTATAAATTAGGCACAGTAAGAGATTAATAATAACTAATAATAAAACAGAGCAAATATAACAATATAGTGTAATAAAAGTTATGTGAATTGTCTCTTTTTCAAAATATCTTATTATATGTAATATTTTTGGACTGTGGTTGGCTGCAGGAGACGGAAAACTTGGAAAGTGAAACCGTGGATAAGGGGGCTCCTCTATCTTAACTGTGGCAATGATTGTTGGCAATGGGAATTTACTAATAGAATTTGTTTTGGAATACCTTGAATGGGGTAGAGCTGAGGAAGACAAGAAAGAGATGAAATTTTGACATCCATCTGTTCATCCATTCAATAAGTGTGTTTATTGAGGATTTATGTGGCTAACCTCTGAGATAGGGAAGATATAGCTGCTGTCTTCAAGGACCTTACCCAGAAGGAAGCAGGCAGTTGTGCTAACAAATAATTGTAACAAAATTTAGCTGGGGGCAGTGGCTCATGCCTATAATCCCAGCACTTTGGGAGGCCGAGGCGGGTGGATCACTTGAGATCAGGAGTTCGGTATCAGCCTGGCCAACATGGGGAAACCACGTCTCTACCAAAAATACAAAAATTAGCCAGGCTTGGTGGTGCACACCTGTAATCCCAGTTACTTGGGAGGCCGAGGTGGGAGAATCGCTTGAACCCAGGAGGGAGAGGCTGCAGTGAGCCTAGATTGCACCACTGCATTCCAGCCTGGGCAATATAGTGTGACTCCATCTTAAAATAAATCGATCAATCAATCAATAAAAAGCATCTAGAGTTCTGTGATCGAAATGTGTCCCCGTGAGTGGGTGGGATAGAGGAGGGTGTTATCAGTTGCAGGAGAGAAGGGAATAGCTTTTTCAAGAGTATACAAAGGTGCTATAACCTGGGGCCACTTAGGCAGGGGGAAGTTGGGGTGGGGAGGCATACCATGAGGGGACTCAGAGAAGCAGTTCCCCCTCAGATCCCACCAGGCAGGTGACAAGAGGCAGGCGGTGGGGTCCAGGATTGGGCTGTGCATAAACAGATCAGGGTTTGGCATAAATCTATACCTGCAGTGTCAATTCCAGCCACCAAAAGGAGAGGCTGCACAGTTAGCCAGGCAACAGGACTTGAGTAAGCTTGTGGGGACCCCCAAAATGATGGTTGGTTCAGTCATAGGAGCTCCCACGCTTCCCATGCAGGTTCATTCTTTGAATGCACATACGGAATGTCTACTGTGTGCCAGGGGCAGTCCCTATTCCACTGTCCATTGGGCAGTGGAGGCAACAGACACATAAACAGATTATTTTAATTCCATGCCCTTTGTTAGTCCACTGAAAGATCTTGTTCCCGCCACACAATAAAACTCACTCCGTGTATTGAGTAGGTACTGGGTGCCAGGCACTTTATACATCTGAACACATTTTATTTCATTCAGTCATCATCATAATCCCTTTTAGAGATGAGTAAATGGAGTTTCCGAGAGGTTAGTGGTAAGTGGCAGAGCCAGGATTTGAACCCAGAACTGCTGGCACTGAAGTAAATCCCATGCTTTAAGTACTCTGTCCCAAAGCTCCCTCCCTAGACACTTCACACGTTGCTCATCAGGCCCCAAGGCCTTCCTTCCTCCAGACCTGGGGCCATTGCACTAGAGCATTCTGCCATGACCCTCTGACAACCTTGTAGCATTCCCTTTACGCATTCCTCTGACAACCTTGCAGGATATGTTGCATGAGGTGTCGTTTTCCATTTGTTACTGTATATTATTGCATAGTGTGAATATTCATTTTAATTATTTAATTTTTAAAAAGTTCAACTGATCAGTTTTGTTGTGTGTCAGTCAGTTACGGTGGCTCACACCTGTATTCCCAGCACTTTGGGAGGCCAAGGCGGGAGGATCACTTAAGCCCAGGAGTTTGAGACCAGCCTGGGCAACAAAGTAAGACCCTGTCTCTAGAAACACACACACACACACACACACACACACACACACACACACACACGTTTCTTTTGTGGATCATGCCTTTGGTGTGTATCTAAAAAGTTATCACCATAGCCAAGGTCATCTAGGTGTTCTCCTATGTTATCTTCTAGAAGCTTTATACTTTTGCATTTTGCTTTTAGGTCTATGATCCATTTTGAGTTAGTTTTTGTGAAAGGTGGAAGGCCTGTGCATAGATTCATTTTTTTTTTTTTGCATGTGGATGTGCAGTTGTTTTAGCACCATTTGTTGAAGACTATCTTTTCTTCAATGTATGACCGTTGCCCTTTTGTCAAAGATCACTTAGCTGTATTTATGTGGAGCTATTTTCTGGGCTTTCTCTTCTGTTCCATTGGCCTATTTGGCTATTCTTTCATCAATACCACACTGTCTTATTGGAACTTGATAGTAAGTCTTGATATCAGGTATTATCAGTCCTCTGACTTTGTACTTGAAGATATCGTGTTCACTATTCTAGATCTTTTGCCTCTGCATATAAACTTCAGAATTAATTTACCAATATCCACAAAATAACTTGATAAAATTTTGATTGGGACTGCATTAAATTAGATCAAGCTGAGGAAGAACTAATATCTTGACAATATTGAGTCTTCCTCCATGAACATGTAATATACCTCCATTTATTTAGTTCTTTGATTTCATTCATCAGAGTTTTGTACTTTTCCTCATAAAAATTTTGGACATAGTTTGTTAGATTATAATTAAGGAATTCATTTTGGGGGATGTTAATGGAAATAGTATTGTGTTTTTAATTTCAAATTCCACTTGGTATATAGGAAAGTAATTGGCTTTTGTATATTAACCTTGTGTCCTGGAATCTTGTTATAATTGCTTATTAGTTCCAGAAATTTTGCATTGACTATGATTTTCTACATAGAAGATCATATCATCTGCAAACAAAGATAGTTTTATTTCTTCCTTTTTAATTTGTATTTTTGTTTGTATTTATTGTATTCTTCAAGTTTGTATTCTTTTATTTCCTTTTCTCATCTCATTGCATTAGCTAGAACTTCCAGGACAATGAAAAGGAGTGGGGAGAGAGAACATCCTTGCTTTGTTCCTTGTTTCCTTAGTGGGAAAGCTTTGAGTCTCTCACTATTAAGTAAGATGTTAGCTATAGATATTTTGTAGATATACTTCACCCAGTTGAGGAAATTCCCCTCTATTCCTAGTTTACTGACGGTTTCTTTTTTTTTAATCATAAATGAGTGCTGAATTTTGTCAAATGCTTTTTCTGCATCTATTAATTAGATCATGTGACTTTCTCCTTTAACATGTTGATAAGTAACATTAATTGATTTTGAATATTAAATCAGGCTTGCATTCCTGGGAGAAATATCAGTTGGTTGTGTGCATAATTCTTTTGAAACCGCCTCTGCAAAAATTAGAACAGAAAATTATTACGGTGAAAGAGATCTGACCTCACTGATTCCATCTTTCTTCTAACTTCCAAACTGTCCTTGTTTATTCCTGGGCGCAGGCCAAACTAATTTTGGAAGGAACTTAGTTTGTGGCTTAACTTTGAAACAAAGATGATAACAGCCCTCTTCCAAAACAAATCCGCTTTCCGCTTGGGGACTAGACTGCCTTTGCAGGACTAACAAATTAGCCACAAGATTAGACATTACGGTTTAGAAGTCACGCTGCTAGAGGCTGCAAGATGCTAAACCTCCCAAATTATCCTGGGGATAGTATCACTAAGATCAGACCCTGTACTCGATAGATCAGCTGGTACCAGATCGAGAAACTGGCTCATCTGGTCTTGTGGCCCCTACTCAGGAACTGACTCAGCACAAGAGAACAGCTCCCTTTGATTTCATCTACAACTCAACCTGTCAGTACTCCCACGTTCTGACCCCATGCCACCAAATTATCCTTAAAAACCCTGATCCCCTAGCTTTCTGGGAGACTGATTTGAATAATGATGAAACTGCAGTCACCCATACAGCTGGCTCTGTGAGAATTAAACTACTGCAATTCCCCTGTCTTGATAAATTGGCTCTCTCTAGGCAGTGGGCAAGGAGAACCTGTTGTGTGATTACACTTTTCTTTCTTTTGTTTTTGTTTTGTTTTGTTTTGTTTGAGACAGTGTCTTGCTCTATTGCCCAGGCTGGAGCCCCGGCTCGGTTCACCGCAGCCTCAACCTCCCCAGGCACAAGCGATCCATCCACCTGAGCCTCCCCAGTAGCTGAGATGAGAGGCGTGCACCGCTATACCCAGCTAATTTTTGTATTTTTAGTAGAGGTAGGGTTTTACCATGTTGCCCAGACCGGTCTCAAACTCCTGAACTCAAGTGACCTGCCCGCCTCAGACTCCCAAAGTCAGTTACACTTTTCTATCAAACTATTGGATTCAATTTGCTAATATTTTGTTGAGGATTCTGCATCTATGTTCATGAAAGACACTGGTCTGCAGTTTTCTTTTCTTGTAATGTCTTTGTTTGGTTTTGGTGTTAGGGCAGTGCTGGCCTCATAGAATGAGATAGGAAGCCTTTGCTCCCCTTAACGGTGTTTCTCACTGTCACTTAAAATTCGATTTAGGAAAAAAGCTTTTCGCGGTTCCTAAACAAAAACAGGATCCTGGCAGGCCCTGTGGTTTGCCAGTTTCCTCCTATATAGTAAAGTGTCCTTAGATGGAGTAAAAGAAGTCTCACACAAAAAATACAAGTCTCACACACAAAAATGTAATTTCATCTATAGGAAGCTGTAGAGCAGGAAAAACTAATCTGTGATAGAAAAAGTCAGAGCAGAATTTGCCTCTAGAACCATGATGACAGATATTGACTGGCGAGGGGCATGAAGGAACTTTCTGGATTGAGAGTAATGTTCTATATTTTGATAGGGATCTGGGTTGTACAAGTATATGCATTTGTTAAAACATCACACAGTACACCTTTGTGTGTCCATTTTGTGGTATATAAATCTTTCCCTAAGGAAATAATGGACTGTAAATAAATACTGAACTTTGGTTAATAATATACATGCTTCAGTTTTTTGGGGAAGCATATGGACATTGCAACTTACTTTGATATTCAAAGAAAATATAATTTAGATTGCTTGAGAGATAGAGGGATGATGGATAGATGGATTAATATATGATAATGCAGCCCGGTGCAGTGACTCTTGCTTGTAATCCCAGCACTCTGGGAGTCTGAGGCAGGAGGATTGCCAGAGGCCCGGGATTTGAGACCAACCTGGGCAAAATAGCAAAACCCCATCTCTACAAAGTGTTAAAAAAAAAATAATAATGCAATTCGTGTAAAATGCTGTGAGAAAATCTATGTAGTGGATACATGGGTGTTTGCTGGAAAATTCTTTCAACTTTTGTGTATGTTGGAAAATTTTCATAATAAAATGGAGAGAAATAACAAATGGAAAGTCCTTTAAAGTTTGGCATGGCTAAAAGAATGGTCTGTGTCCTGGCCCTGGCCAGGTGGTCTTATCGTTCCAGCTTGTGACTTCTGCAGACCCCTGGCCCCCACTGTGTCCTGCTGTCTGTCCCATGGCTGTCTCCGCCGGAAATGGCGTCATCTGCTCAGAGCCCCAAACACCGTTTCTAGATGACTCATGGTCTCTGCCCAAGCAAGATATACAGGTTCCCTTTTAAGCTTTTGAGTCTTGATCACATGCATCGTTAAGGAGATAGCTTCCTCAGTAGCTGTTGGCAGCAATGCCAGCACTGGCTTGGCTCCCCTTGAGCGCTGCATCAGGCCTGCTGCTAAGCGGAAAGTGCTGCTCTGCCCACTGGGCAGAAATGAGGATAAGGGGGCTTTTCCTGGCAGGCGCAGCTCCACTCAACTCCTCTGCTGGCTCCAGAGGGTTCTGGGTTAACCATTTAACACGAACTACCTTAGTTAATGGAAAACATCTGACCTGCTGCACCCTGGCAGAAGCAGACTTTGAAGTGGAGTGCTGGGACTGAAAAAGAAAAAATCTGTGTGAAGAACTCCAAAATACAGCAGGAAGGAGGAAACCAGAAATTATGCAAGATGGCCCCAAGGGAGAGAAAGAGAAAGACTGCCTCTGAAGCAGCAGAGGCTGCTAAAGAGAAACCTGGAGAAGGCAGCCATCAAACGCTTTTCACTTTCAAGGGAGCCTGAAACTACAAGCTACCACTTATGGGCTGAATTACAAAAACAACAATGTTTAAAATAATAATATTCAGTGCTAGCAAGAAGTTGGTGAGAGGGCACTTTTGAGAGCTTGTTTGGAGGTTCTAGCAGGGGAGCACAGCTACTCGTATACCCTTGACCGAAGACCAGTCCTCCTCTAGCGGGGATGGTCGTCCTCTTTGACCAAGCACGCAGCTTCGGGAGGGATGCACGTGGAGCCGTGAGGGAGGAAGGGGACACCCGCCTAGCCAGCCAGATCAGCCGAATCAACCCTGGCGATCAGTGGGGTGACAGATGTCGCAGCCAGATCGCCCTCACATCCAGAGAGGGCGCTTTTATACATTACTAGTAAGAGGATTTTATGAAAATAATTTAACAATATGTATAAAAGGTCATACATTTTTACTCAATAAGTTATATCCAAGGGTATATCTATTCTAGGGGCAAAAAATCAAAATGTTTTCAAAGATCTATATATAAGGATGTTTAACAGGCCTGGCGCGGTGGCTCACGCCTGTAATCCCAGCACTTCGGGAGGCTGAGGTGGGCGGATCACAAGGTCAGGAAATCGAGACCAGCCTGGTTAACATGGTGAAACCCCGTCTCTACTAAAAATACAAAAAGAAATTAGCCGGGCGTGGTGGCGGGTGCCTGTAGTCCCAGCTACTTGGGAGGCTGAGGCAGGAGAACCCAGGACGCAGAGCTTGCAGTGAGCCGAGATCACGCCACTGCACTCCAGCCTGGGTGACAGAGCGAGACTCTCTCAAAAAAAAAAAAAAAAAAAAAAAAGATGTTTAACAAATTATTATAATAACAGGAAAAATGGGATATTGCTTATAGGGTACTAATTAAATAATAGTTTAACAATGTGATGCAACTATTATGCAGACATTTTTCATGATATACTTTTAGGGGAGAAAAATCAGGTTATAGAACTTTATACGGGATATGATCCCCATTATGTGCTAAATGATTATGAGAGATTATTTGTTCTCTTTTTCATAGTTTTCAATGTTTTCTAAGTTTTCTGCAATGCATGCATATTGTTTTTCATATTTGGAAAAATATTTCTTAAAATGCAGCAGTTTGGAGATGGAATGTGAAGATTTCTCTCTGGGGATTGAGAAGGCAATATTGCCAAGGCTTCTTTAATATCTCTTAAAAATCAGTTTGCTTAAGGACAAGTTTGCTATATTAAAATTAAAAAGAAAGAAAGAAATGAAAAATAAATTTGTGAATCTTTTTCTTTTTTTTTCTTTTATTTTGAGACAGAGTTTTGCTCTTTTTGCCCAGGCTGCAGTGCAATGGCGCCATCTCGGCTCACAGCAACCTCTGCCTCTGGGGTTCAAGTGATCCTCCTGCCTCAGCCTCCCGATAGCTGGGATTACAGGCATGCTTGTAGTTTTAGTAGAGAGGAGCTTGTCTCTACTAAAGTTTCTCGAACTCCTGACCTCAGGTGATCCACCTGCCTCAGCCTTCCAAAGCACTGGGATTACAGGCGTGAGCCACTGCCCCTTGCCTTCTTTTCTTCTTCTTTTTTTTTAATCTTTTGTTCAGTCTGTCCAAGAACACGGCAAAATTTGCAAATATTTTGCTTATACTATAAAGACAGTGCAGGTTCCAGTTTAGATTCGTACTGATGAAAATGTTGAGTCTGTGGGTAGGAGGAACAAAGCCGACTGCTGAAGAGCAGGGCTCTGCCTCCATTTGGCTAGGGCTGATGCATTATAAAACTTCCCAAGAGTGTAGTGTAGTTGTAAGGCAGGGTTATGAACTGTGTAGGCAAAACAGCAAAACCCCATCTCTACAATTTTTTTTTTTTAAAAAAAGGAGATAATGCAACTAAAGTAAAGAAAATCTATGTAGTGAATACATAGGTGTTTGCTGTAAAATTCTCTCAACTTTTATGTAAGTTGAAAAAGTTTCATAACCGTCCATAGTGGCAAAGGTTGCTGCTATGCTTTCTTGCAACACAGACAGCTTTAGTGACAAATTTCCACCATCCACAGGGAAAGTGAAGGGTCACTGGAAAAGAAGGAACAGGGGAAAGGCGACTACCACTTATGGAGTCTTGTGGGACGTGTGTATAATGTTGTTGTAGCCAGAAAATGACAGAAACTTCTCTCACACTAGCATACACAAAAAAGAGTTACATTGGAAACGACAGTTTGATTGAAGCTTCATGTGATAATATGAATCTCTTGACGCTTATATTTTCCAAAAATGGCTGCAACAATCTCCCACCCCATGGGCCTTTCCTACAATATGACTTTGACTTTCCTCCCATGAAGAGATGGGGTCTATGTTCCTTCTCCTTGAATTTGGGTGGGCTTATGACTATGGCAGAAGGGATGCTGTGTGATTTATGAGGCTAGGTTATACCAGGTGACACAAATTCTGCCCACTCTCTGGGGACACTCACTTTGGGAACTCGGCTACCATACTGTGAGGAAGCCCAAGCCACATGGAGAGCCAGGTGTAGGCATCTGGCCAATAGCCAGTATCAATCATCCACCCGACAAATGAGTGAGGAAGCTCTGTGGGACACCAGCCTCCACTCTCAGGTGCAGTCTTGGGAGCCATCCTGAACAAGACCCACCCAGCTGAGCCCGATTAACCCCAGAGCCATAAAGACAATAATAAAGTGATTATTGTTATTTTAAGCCACTAATTTCTGAGGTGACTTGTTACACAAAAATAGAGAACTAGAACAATCTCCATCTCTTAGCTCTTCCTCTCTTTGTTGTTGAACTCATTCTCTCCTGGTGGGTGGCAGGGTGGTGGGAGTGGCTACAGTAAGCTCCAGGTTTAGTATCTCCATGAGAAAGAGAGATTTTTCTTCTAAAGTCCAAATACAATCTCAGGAGACGGCTAGTGTGTTGACTCATATGCCCATCTTTGGAACATCACTGTGGCCAGAGGAACAGGATTCTGTGACTCAGGCTGCCATTTGTTCACTCCAACATACATTTCCTCCTTCCCCTGGTAATGACATAAATTCTCCTGATTTTATTCAGGTTGGCAATGTGCCCATCTCTCTTGTAGGTAGGCATGGCTAGGTGGTTAAATTCTGGCCAAGGACAGGTGTGTGGTCCTTTACGGAAAGATTCTGTGTCAGCTCCTATTATTGTAACAGATCACCACAAATGTAGTAGCTTAAAACAACATAAATGTATTGTCTTACAGTTCTGGAGGTCAGAAGTTTGACCCGGGTCTCACCAGGCTAAAGTCAAGGTGTCAGGGGACTGTTCCTTCTGGAGGCGGTAGGAGAGAATCTGTTTCCTCACCTTTTCTACCTTCCAGAGGCTGCCATGTGTCTTGGTTTGTGTCTTCTTCCATCTTCAAAGTCAGTGATGGCTGATTGAGTCATTCTTACATCGCACAACCCTGCCATTGCCTGTTCTGCCTACCTCTTCCACACTTAAGGACCCTTGTGATTACACTGGGTCCATCTGGATAATCCAGGCACCTCCCCACCTTAAAATCAGCAGATTAGCAACCCTACTTCTCCTTTCCATGCAACCTAATCTATTCACAGGTTCTGGGGGATTCAGACACGAACCTCTCTGGGCAGATCATTATTCTGCTAACCACAAATCTTTAAAAAGGAAGGGCACCTTTTATCCTTTCTTCTCCCTTCTGCTATCTTGAATGGACCCCACATACGTCCACTTCTGGGATGAGGCACTGTGGCTGGCAGCCTGCCCGAAGCACTTTTTGGCAGTTGCTCCAAAGAAAGAGGAACTGTTATTAGTAGGCTGAGAGAAGGATGCCAGACAGACAAAAACATCAGATGTTCATTATAAACATCTGCTGCAATAATGCTGCATGATCAACAACCCCTAAGACTCAGTGGCTTAAAAGATCTATTTGTTAATTTCTAGCTCACAGGCCTTCAGTTGATGGTGGCTCTGCCAGGCTTATCTGGGATCGGTTGGACTTGCTCAAGGCTGTGGTTAGGTTCAGGTAGGCCTTGCTTATCTCTCATATACCTGGCAACAGTGGCTCCTTGGCATCTTCTCATGGCAGATGGCAGAAGTTCAAGAGAGCCAGCCAAGCCAAACAAGCTCATATAAAGCTCTTTCTTGCATCATGTCTGATCACATGCCATTGACCAAAGCAAGTCCTATGACCAAGCTCGAGTGAATGGGTGGGGATAAGCAGTTCACTTCTAGTGGGCACTCTTCAGGTTGGCACAGTGAAGGGCACAGACAGATAATCCTTTACGGAGGGTGTAAGGCGTTGGGAACAATCATCTAATTTACCCTAGTGAGCTCAGCCAATCCACTTCCCTCATCAGTGATGAAGTTTTGTAGGGATGTCTCTTCATGCCCACTTGGCCTGGAGGAGTGCTACAGTGATTTTCTTCCCCCCACATCCCATGCCCACTATTTTTAAAAATATTGAAAAGTGCAGAGACTAATGTAACAAATACGGAATACATGCTCACAACCCAAATGTAAGAAACTTTTAGGCCAGGTGCAGTGGCTCATGCCTGTAATCCCAGCACTTTGGGAGGCTGAGACAGGTGGGTCATGATGTCAGGAGTTAGAGACCAGCCTGACCAACATGGTGAATCTGCACCTCTACTAAAAATACAAAAGTTAGCTAGGTGTAGTGGCATTGTAATCCCAGCTACTCAGAAGGCTGAGGCAGGAGAATTGCTTGAACCCGGGAGGTGGAGGTTGCAGTGTGCCCAGATCACACACCACTGCACTCCAGCCTGGGTGACAGAGCGATACTCCATGTCATAAGAGCCCCTTAAATTTGTATCCTTTTCATTTTCTACTTCTGGAGCACCAAATTTTTGAGACTTTCACATAACTATAAATGTAATTGTTTCTGTTCCAGAAGCCTGGCTCCTATACTCCAGGATTTTACCA
Source organism: Rhinopithecus roxellana (assembly GCF_007565055.1). Taxonomy (NCBI): domain Eukaryota; kingdom Metazoa; phylum Chordata; class Mammalia; order Primates; family Cercopithecidae; genus Rhinopithecus; species Rhinopithecus roxellana. The sequence continues at coordinate 134,510,907 of NC_044562.1, read as the reverse complement.
TACTTATCTAATATGGGCACAGTCCTGACTAATCACAATACCTTTATTACCTAGGAATTGCATTTGTCTGTGTGTAACAGTCTCCTGAAAAAAGTGGTTTCAACACACAGGATCTATTCTCTTAAAGAAATAAATGTAGAGGTAAGCAGTCCAGGGATAATTCAACACTTCTTCAGAGCCACCTGGAATCGAGATTCTTTCATCTTTCTGTTCATCTTTCCATCATCCCTGCTTTCAGGATAGGAGAGAGCAGACTTCAGCATGAGACCCATCCCTAAGTGAGCAGCTGATTTGGGATTTTGTCTTGGCTAAAGTTAACAACCAGCTCATCTTAATTTCTCCATACCATTAGAGCGCTCAGTAATCATCTAAGTTGTGAGATAGTTTGTTTTGCTTAACTTTTTTGTTGTTGTTTGTTTCTGTTTTTGTTGTTGTTTCAGCCTTTTTTCCCATTGGGTTTGACCAACTCTATCCAAAGGAAGGTTCCAAATTATGGGGAATTGTAGCAGGATGAACCACAGACAAAACTCCTCAGACACCGAGTTAAAGAAGGAAGGGGTTTATTCAGCCGGGAGCATTGGCAAGACTCCTGTCTCAAGAGCTGAGCTCCCTGAGTCAGCAATTCCTGTCCCTTTTAAGGACTCACAACTCTAAGGGGGTCTGTGTGAGAGGGTTGTAATTGATTGAGCAAGCAAGGGGTACGTGACTGGGGGCTGCATGCACTGGTAATCAGAACGAAACAGAACAGGACTGGGATTTTTACAATGCTTTTCCATACAATGTCTGGAATCTATAGCTAACATAACCGGTTAGGTCAGGGGACGATCTTTAACTACCAGGCCCAGGGCATGTCGCCGGGCTGTCTGCCTGTGGATTTCATTTCTGCCTTTTAGTTTTTACTTCTTCCTTCTTTGGAGGCAGAAATTGGGAATAAGACAGTATGAGGGGTAGTCTCCTCCCTTAGAAAAAGGCATCTAGGCTAACACGGTGAAACCCCGTCTCTACTAAAAAATACAAAAAACTAGCTGGGTGAGGTGGCGGCGCCTGTAGTCCCAGCTACTCGGGAGGCTGAGGCAGGAGAATGGCGAAAGCCCAGGAGGCGGAGCTTGCAGTGAGCTGAGATCCGGCCACTGCACTCCAGCCTGGGCAACAGAGCCAGACTCTGTCTCAAAAAAAAAAAAAAAGAAAGAAAAAGGCATCTAAAGTGACTCCAAAAATGACATAATTTGGCTTATTTGGAACAAAAATTATACAGGAAGCATTGTCAAATACAAAATGGTGTATGATTTTCTTTGGACTGTATTTGTATAAATGTTATTGGTAGGTGCTCCAAAATTACAGGAAACTTCTATAATTCTTTTTTTTTTTTTTTTTTTTTGAGACGGAGTCTTGCTCTGCCACCCAGGCTGGAGTGCAGTGGCCGGATCTCAGCTCACTGCAAGCTCCGCCGCCCGGGTTTATGCCATTCTCCTGCCTCAGCCTCCCAAGTAGCTGGGACTACAGGCGCCCGCCTCGTCGCCCGGCTAGTTTTTTGTATTTTTAAGTAGAGACAGGGTTTCACCGTATTAGCCAGGATGGTCTCGATCTCCTGACCTCGTGATCCGCCCGTCTCGGCCTCCCAAAGTGCTGGGATTACAGGCTTGAGCCACCGCGCCCGGCCGAAACTTCTATAATTCTTATGTGATTTAGTGTACATTATCAGTAATAATCATAATTGTAAAGTTAAAATTATTGTGTGAGACGGAGGTAACAAATTTCCTTGTCAATTGTGTCTTTGACTATGGCTACCCTAAAACTTTTTCTCACCCATGGACAATTGTCTTGTTTTGGTCCTCTTTAGAAGGTGGTTTTATAATCAGCTATAAAACTCTAACAGGTGCTCTTGAATGCAGGTTTCTGATAACTTTGGAGATTGTGGCATCAGAATAGAGGAAAACCTTTCAGGACTCATGGAGAGCTAAAATGTTCATGAATATCAAACAGAACAGGAGTTAACTGCATGGACTGAACTAATCTTTTTGACTTTTTGCTTAAAACGTTGCTGATCCTTTGTTTTGTGTTTCAGCCTTGAAACTTTTCTTTTGAGCTATTGACAGCTTTTAACAATTTAGTACACTCCTATGAACAAAATTTAGAGCATGTGTTTCTCTCTACCTGATCTCTCCAGAATTTGAAAACTATTTGTGAATATTCTTTTTTTGTTTTTGTTTTTTGTTGAGACAGAGTCTTGCTCTGTTGCCCAGGCTGGAGTGCAGTGGCGCTATCTTGGCTCACTGCAAGCTCCGCCTCCCGGGTTCACGCCATTCTCCTGCCTCAGCCTCCTGAGTAGCTGGGACTACAGGCGCTGGCCACCACGCCCAGCTAAGTTTTTGTATTTTTAGTACAGATGGGGTTTCACTGTGTGTTAGGCAGGATGGTCTCGATTTCCTGACCTCATCATCCACCTGCCTCGGCCTCCCAAAGTGCTGGGATTACAGGCGTGAGTATTCTTAACTTACAGCAATACAGTTATTTGCATAAGTGCAATAAGAATCTGTTTTCATTTGTAACAGGACACAATTGGAGAAACTGGTTATTTTACCAAGGCTTTGACTGGAATGGTATGTTTTCCTTTAAGGAATCAACTTTGACTTATGGAGCCAATAAAAGCCCTTGGGGAAACTGGCCTCATACCTTGTCTACACAGTCCCTCTAAAGGGTTTCTGACCTGTGGTTAGTAATGAATGTCACTTTCTGATAGGCCCAGGAGCCCCAGGTTTATCCTGGGACCTCAAGAGGAGAGGAAATTCACCCAACTCATAGGTATTTGTTGATACGAATCTATGGCTGGGCTTGGCTTTAAAAAAGTCTTATCTGAGAGAAAGTTCCATCAAAGCAAATTTTAAAAAGCCTGTGTGAAAAACAATTATTCTTGATGTACTTTATACAAATAATCTGGCCCAATATAATAAAGCAAATTGTTCCTACCATGATTTGTCTTTAGCAAAAATGGTAAACTGGTGAGAGAAAAATTATGTTTCAAAAACTATAGTACACCTGTTGTTAGATTCTAGTCTTGCCTAAAGTTTTTCAATTTTTATTATTTTCTACAGTTTGGGCTGAATTCTAATTTTTCCTGGCTATAAGTCTCCAACATAATATTTTTAATTTTTTTCTTCTTTCTTTTCCTTTCTTTCCCAATGTTTTTTTTTTCTAATTTGAAATCACTGAAAACTAAGCTGTGCTTTCTTAAAGCCCTGTGAACTGAAGCTAGACAACTGAAACTTCAGAAGAAAATAACAGCAACCTATTTACACACACAAGCCACTTTCCAGGATCTTTCTTTTGTTCGTTGTTGTTTTTCTCCCTTCCTCTTTCTATTTTCTCTTCATAGGACAAAGCCACTCATGAGCTTTTGGGACCTACCCATCTAGGAATAAACTGCCCTCGCCATGAGAAATCAGATGCAACCTGAGACCAGAAACTCATGTTCTTTTCAAATGCTTTCTCCAAAAGATGTTAAAAAAGAAAAGGGGGAAAATGTGAAATGAAAATCTTGGGGCCCCCAAATTACAAGCTAAAGGCAAAAGTCAAGCTAGGAACTGCTCAAGGCAAACCTGCTTCCCATTCTATTCAAAATCATCCCTCTATTCACTGAGATAGATGCATATCTGATTGCCTCCTTTGGAAATACTTATCAGAAACTCAAAAGAATGCAATGACTTGTCTCCCATCTACCTGTGACCTGGAAGCTCCCTCCCTGCTTCAAGTTGTACCCACCTTTCTGGATGGAACCAATGTACTTCTTACATATATTGATTGATGTCTCAGGTCTCCCTAAAATATATAAAACCAAGCTGTGCCCCGACCACCTTGGACACATCTTGTCAGGACTGCCTGAGGCTGTGTCATGGGCGTGCATCCTCAACCTTGGCAAAATAAACTTTCTAAATTAACTGAGATCTGTCTCAGATTTTTGGGGTTCATACCCACTAGGCTTGATCTGTTTTTCATTACCAATGCCTGCTACTAAAACTGTTCAAGCACCCTCCTTCTAGGCCCAGGGACGATCATAAAGCAGGTGGATATGCGAGACTGTAAGGGTTGGTTTTGAAGGACAGAATTGGTTTAGACTCCAAATCAAGGATGGGCACACAGATGCTCAAACAGCTGGCCGGCTTAGGGACTTTGCCTCCTGGGCCATTATGTGGCCCCTTTTCAATCCATCCCAACCATACAGAATTTTCTGCTTCTCAGAGACTTAAAAGAGAATTGCCAAGGACATCAAGACACCTGTGATGAAGGCTTCTGGGTATAATTGTTCCCAGTTATGGGGTTTATGAAACTAGAGATATGACATAATTTATTGACTACCTTAGGACAAATTTCTAAGGAGACTGCAAAAAAAAAAAAAAAAAAAAAACCTTTTGGCACAACAAAAGTCTCTAAGTTCCTTAGCTCAACTAGTTTTACATTGCTACATATTTAACTGAAAACAAGACTACAGTAGCTCAATTCATATAACTTATAGATAAGCCCATTTTATAACCTTGCTTTTTGGCTCTAAAAGGTTCTAAGGTTGTTAAGTGCCTGCCCACCTCCATTCTCATCTGGCCTAGAACATTTAATTGGTTGTAAGTCTTTTGGCTCTAAGTCCCTTGGCAATAGGAGTTCCACCAAGGGACAGAATGGACATGGGGCGGGCAGCCACACCATCCGGGCAATAATATGGGACAAAATAAAAGTGTGGCCATCTATGCTGCCTCTGGCAAATCCCAGCCAAAGGGGAGAAATGAGAAATAATTGTGTTAGGCACTGCTTAGTGTTTTTATAAAGAAATACCTGAGACTGGGTAATTTACAAATAAAATAAGTTTAGTTGACTCATGGTTCTGTAGGCTGTACAAGAAGCATGGTGCTGGCATCTGCGCCTGGTGAGGCCTCAGGAAGCTTCCAATGATGGAAGGCAGCAAACGTGTTACATATGAGGGCAGGAGCAAGAGAGTGAGGAGTGGGAGGTCCCAGACTTTTAAAGCCATCAATGGGGGTCTACCAGCTCCCGCCCTCCCCCAACACCCCCCCGCCCCAATCCAATACCTCCCACCGGGCCCCACCTTCCATACTGGGACTCACAGTTCAACATGAGATTTGCGGGGAACACACATCCAAGCCATATCAATGTTGAAATCCAAGCTCCCCAACAGAATGAACGGACCCCCTTTTGCCCAAGAGGACCCCAGAGAAACCTTGGAAGCTGAGTTCCTGAGCATGACGTGATGGGAGTTCAGACATACCTCATTACAGCCTCTCCCTGGCTAACCACCATTAGGCTGTCTTCCCTAAGAGCTAAATAGAAACCAGCCTTTTCCAAAGACTCCACACTGATAATGTAGATTATCAGCTTATCTTCCCAGGTACAGAACAAAGATGAGATTGTTCCTTCACCCCTCCCTGAGACATCTGCATCCTCTATTCTCTTTTTCTTCAAATCTTATTTAGTAAAACGTAGACTTAGTGGGCACTGACTGAGGTCTCACATGTATGTAACCATTCCTCTCACTGCCACCCCGCCCCATCCCCTTTAGGGAAACTGTATAAAAACTAAACCTCCTGAGAGCCTCTTTGGAAAAAGAAAAACAGCCACAGATCTGTCTGTGTGGCTTGTGCGTTTTCCCAGGCACACTCGCAAAGCTGGCTCAATAAACTTGGATTGATGGGGACGCCTGCCTCAGTCACTCATTTTGGTTGTCAACAGCTACATTAAAAAGAAAATATTTACAGTTTAGACTTACATTCATTCATTATTTAGCAAGGATACTTACTGAAAACCATAAAATAAACCTGTAGACCAATGATTCCTACTCTTCCAAGGGTTGAGTTGTACCTTAAGCAGCGGGTTGTTGCCAAGAAGGGGGTGGGTTCTCTGCTTGGAGGGGGAGGAGAGGGCCTCCCATGGCACATCTTTTGCACTGTGGTTTATAGCTTTCAGGCAAGAACGAGTCTTCATTTCTAGGGTCCAGCATAGGACAGCCCTGATTTTGGGGTTTATTCTTAGCTATCCCAAGTCCTTTTGAAAGAGAGATTGACTGTGACCACAAAATAAACAGAAGAAAACACATTCTGAACTTCTCTTCCGTGGGAACTGCAAAGGGCACAGGCCTTGTCTTGCCCTGACTCAGAACCCAAAGGCACAACCATGCAAAAGCCGCCCCCGCTGGTGATGTCTCTTCGTTCATCCTCAACTTCAAATACCTATAATTTAATTTGAAGCACCCTTAATTATGTGGGTATTTCAACTACCCCCTCACCACTTCCCAGTCCAAGCTGGTTCTGATCAAGCCAGCCAGCCCCGGGGGCTTTCTCATTCTCCTTCTCTGGCTTTCAATGGACACACGACCTTCTGTTCAGCCCCAGCTTACTGATGAAGAATATGAGGCTTACAGAGGTGACATATCTTGCCCCATGTCTATTTAATTTGGATGGTGACTGAGTGAAAGCCCTCGCCACTTGAAATTCTGTGGCCTTTCCATGTTCCCTTCTGGCTGGCTCCTGATCCTCAGTCCTGATTTCCAGACTTGTGAATCTTGGAACTATTTGTTTGGAGAGGACATCCTCAGATAACCCCCACCTACTTGCGTGGTTGACCCCTAAATTTCTGGAGCCCTGCTAAGGTGAGGGGCAGCACGGTGCGGCCAGGCCAGGCCAGCCCGCCGGGCAGATCTTTGGGCTGCAAACCAGCTGCTGGTGGGTAGGCACCGCGCTAAACACTGACCCATCTTGTCAGCACTGTGAGGTGCAGATGGTACCCATTCTCCAGATGAAGGAACTGTGGTTTCAAGGTGATACATGACTCAGCACTGAGAGGCTGAAGTAGGATTCACAAGTCAGTGTGTCACCAAAGCCAGATTCCAGCTAAGATGGACCAGAGGTGCTGTGGGCCCCTCACAGGCGAGGGGACGCTTGGTGATACCCTCACTGCCAATCTCATTTGTGTTGTGAAGTCAGGGACCCTGAACGGAGGGTTCCTCCACTTATTCAACCTCTCACCTGGATGGATGCTCCTGCGGAAATCTATACTAACGATAGTGTGTGCCTGGAGCTACAGATGACCGTTGTCCCGCTCAACCAGAAGAAGGCACTGCATTTGATGTTACTGTGGGTTATAAATATCCTCCTCTGTGCCTCAGACATGCACCTGGTTGTATCTATCTAGAAACTGAAGTCTGGGCTGCTTATCTTCCAGAGAGATTAGCCACAGGGGAATGGGGACATTTAGTCTCCAGCTCTCCCTTTCTCCTTTAATACAAATAAAAAGGGGAGTAATAGAAGATACGCCATATTTTCAGTATAAACCTGTAGGAAAACCATGTCCTAAAAATTTCGAGGGCCCATCTGAAACTTTAATTTGGGAAGATATGTGTTAACTCACATGCAGTAGTATTACTCATACGGTTTAGTAATAAGACTGGGCACCAAAAGGCTATTTAAAAAACAACTGCTCCTCTGGTGGAAGGGAATGCCTGGAGGCTACTTATTTTATTTATTTTATTTTATTTTTTTGAGACGGAGTCTCGCTCTGTCGCCCAGGCTGGAGTGCAGTGGCCGGATCTCAGCTCACTACAAGCTCCGCCTCCCGGGTTCACGCCATTCTCCTGCCTCAGCCTCCCGAGTAGCTGGGACTACAGGCGCCCGCCACCTCGCCCGACTAGTTTTTTGTATTTTTTAGTAGAGACGGGGTTTCACCGTGTTCGCCAGGATGGTCTCGATCTCCTGACCTCGTGATCCACCCGTCTCGGCTTCCCAAAGTGCTGGGATTACAGGCTTGAGCCACCGCGCCTGGCCTATTTTATTTCTTATTGGGAGGATGAGGATCTTCATCTTACTTGGCATAGGAGGTTCAGCTCGTTCTGAAATAGGAAGATAAGGGCATTACCCCCCCTTCTGAGACCTCGTATGATATTCCCCATTCTGAGCCCAGAACACCCAGAACTTGGGAAACTGGCGATTGCCATGTCCAGACTGCGAGTATGGGAAGGGGAAACTTTTCTGTTATCCCCACTACTGCCCCTCGCATCCGTGATTCTGAACCTCATGATAAATCCTCTTTGAAGCCTTTTCCTCTTTTTGATGCCGATCCTCCTTTATGGGACTCCGATTGGCATTAAAATTCTTCTCGACCCAGGTATGCCCCTGTATGTCTTCGACATCCCCGGGCACCTTGGATTGCTTCTTTATGGTGGAGAACATTGGGTGTTGCCACTGTTGCCCCTCTTCCTCAGTATCAACGTGGATTCAAACATTCTGCTTTGTTTACCTCCAGCCTGACAATTCCTATACAGAGTTGTGTTAAGCCTCCTTACCCGCTGTTAGTGGGAAACATCAATATTTGGATGAACAATCAAACTGTCCAGTGCATTAATTGCCATTTATACACTTGTGTTAACTCCCGTTTTGACTTCAGGAAAAGTGTAATGTTGGTTCGAGCTCAAGAAGGAATCTGGATACTGGTAACTTTACCCAGATCTTGGGAATCTTCCCCCTCAGTACATTTAATTGATGAAGTGTTACAACAAATTCTTAAAAGATCTAAGAGATTTGTTTTCACTTTAATCGCTGTGATCATGGGCCGAATTACAGTTACTGCACTGGTCACCACTGCCGGAATGGCATTACACCAATCTATTCAAACGGCTCATTTTGTTAATGATTGACAAGCCAATTCTACCCAAATGTGGAATTCTCAACAGGGCAATGATCAAAAATTAGTTAATCAAATTAATGATTTAAGACAGTCTGTTATTTGGCTTGGAGATCGGGTAGTGAATCTCAAACATTGCATGCAAATGCAATGTGATTGGAATACTTCTGATTTCTGTATCACACCATATTCCTACAACAAGACTGATCATTTGTGGGAAATGGTCAAAGGACACCTGCTGGGTAGGGAAGATAATTTATCCTTGGACGTAACTAAGTTAAAGAAACAAATTTTTGAAGCCTCTCAAGCTCATTTATCTATTGTGCCTGGAGCTGAGGCGTTAGATCAGGTGGCAGAAAGTCTTTCTGGACTAAACCCCACAACTTGGATTAAGTCTATTAGGGGCTCCACTGTAGTAAATTTTGGAATCATGTTTCTCTGTTTAATTGGCTTGTTTTTAGCGTGCTGGACCAGTCAAAGAATCCTGCATCAAAACCAAGAGAATGAACAAGACTTCATCGCCATGGCACATTTATATAAAAAGAAAGGGAGAGATGTTGCAGGAAGTCAGGGACCCCGAACAGAGGGACTGCCTGGAGCTGCAGCAGAGGAAGATAAATTGTAAAGATTTCATGGACATTTATCAGTTCCCAAATAATACTTTTATAATTTCTTATGCCTGTCTTTACTTTAATCTCTTAATCCTGTTATCTTTGTAAGCTGAGGATGTACGTCACCTCAGGACCACTGTGGTAATTGTGTTAACTGCACAAATTGATTGTAAAACATGTGTGTTTGAACAATATGAAATCCGTGCACCTTGAAAAAGAACAGAATAACAGCAATTTTTAGGGAACAAAGGAAGACAACCATAAGGTCTGACTGCTTGCAGAGTTGGGCAAAAACAGCCAAATTTTTCTTCTTGTAGAGAACCTATGAACAGATGTGCACGTAGGGAAGACATCACTAAATTCTTTTCCTAGCAAGGAATATTAATATTAATACCCTGGGAAAGGAATGCATTCCTGGTGGGGAGGTCTATAAACGCTGCTCTGGGAATGTCTCTCCTATGCGGTTGAGATAAGGACTGAGATATGCCCTGGTCTCCTGTAGTACCCTCAGGCTTAGTAGGGTGGGGAAAAACTCCATCCTGGTAAATTTGTGGTCAGACAGGTTCTCTGCTCTCAAACCCTGTTTTCTGTTGTTTAAGATGTTTATCAGGACAATACATGCACTGCACCGCTGAACATAGACCCTTATCAGTAGTTCTGCTTTTGCCCTTTGTCCTGTTCCCTCAGAAGCATGTGATCTTTGTTAGACCCTTATTAGTAGTTCTGCTTTTTACCTTTTGAAGCATGTGATCTTTGTACCTGTTTTACATCCCCTCCCCTTTTGAAACCCTTAATAAAAAACTTGCTGGTTTGAGGCTCAGGTGGGCATCACGGTCCTACTGATATGTGATGTCACCCCTGGCAGCCCAGCTCTAAAATTCCTCTCTTTGTACTCTTTCTCTTTATTTCTCAGCTGGCTGACACTCATGGAAAATAGAACGTATGCTGAAACATTAGGGGCAGGTTCCCCCGATAATTTGTCCCCAAGCGACACCCTGTGAGCCAGCCCTGGGTGGTACAAGGACTCCTGTGGGAGCCACAGGAGCAGGTGCAGCCCCAGGCTGCTGGTGCTCTCAGAACTGCACAAACAGTACTTTCTGAGAAACCAGTAAAGTACTTGCTAGTAAGGGGGGAGGGCATCTCCCGAACCAGCTATGACCTAGTCACCTGAGGTGCCTAAAAATCTCTCTCATCTGTGCGTCACTCCAGCTTTGGAAGTGGGACCTCATTGTCTAAGCCACTCTTCTGGAATGAGCTGCACAGTCAAGGGACAGATTTCACACCAGCACCTTATGCTAGCCCAGAGAGACAGATGTCACTTGCTGCGACACAGCAGAGATGCAGACTAAGTGGCAGCCAGGGGACATGAGAGGGAACGTGGTGGAGGGGGACAAACAGGGCCCTCCCGGCCAGTAAGCCCTGGGCTTGGATCCACTTAAATCACCTCTGAGCCTTCATTTCCTCACTCAAATAATGGGCACAGTAATCCCCATTACACAATATTGAGGTATGATCCCCACTGCAAAGGGCAGCGGGATTGTAAATCCAAGAGCTGGAGGGGAACATCTGGCAAGAAGGGTCTAGAGAGCTGTCTCCTTTTCTTCGTTATTACTTTTCAACAACCTACTTCCTACGTCCTCCAGAGTCAAGCTCCAGCCTTTCTCCTCTGCAAGCTGCCAGGATTCTTCTCCCTGCTGCCTGCAGAGGACATACCCCTTGCCCACTGACTGTTGCCCAGACAGCTGTCTGTGGCTTCCCCTGGGACTTGGGGAACGCCTCCTGTCAGGTTCACACTCCATTCCTGATGAGGGTTTCCACCCTGGCTCGTGCACTCTGGAATCAGGGACCAGCTGGGCCTCAGACAAACCTCAAACACTGTAAACCCTGCCTTGCACAGGGCCTGGGGCAGGAACATCCCCGACGGAAGTACCTGCAGACTGTGGTCTCAGCCAGCCTGTCTCATTTTCCTCAGTGTGGCTGAACTGGGAAGGAGGCGAGAAAGGCCATTTCTACCATCCTGCTCCTCCCCACAAAGGGCCAGCACACCCTGGGCCAGGGTGCAGGGCAGGACTGCCTGCCTCATACTCTACCAGGTACGCGGCTGAAGCACTACCAGAGGTCTTTAGAAAAAGGAAGCAAGGCTGAGGTCAGACAAAGTCATCTCAAGAACTCAGATCACTAAAGTTATTTAAAGTAACAAATATACTTTTAATTGATCTCAGATAAAAACTACTTAAGGAAGGTCAGTAATCGTTTTAGCCTCTAATTTGTTAGAGCCGTATGGTGAGCAGCCTTGAGTAGCTGGGCTAACTGGTTATTTTCTCGAATTCCCACCATCCACGGTATTAGAAAAAACAAGGCATTGTCTCAGTTTAGGAGAAATCCATGGCCTAGTAACCAAATCCAGTCACTCATATCCCATATTTTTTCTTTAGCTCTTCTACTTTGCTGATGTAAGCTTTCATGGCATCTTCCTTGGTAGTCCCTGTAAGGAATCGATAGGATTATTTGTCAGGGAGGCAGCATGGTAGGAAATAAGCAGCTTCCAGAGCCCCAGGCAGCTCTGCTGTAACTCTCCGAGGCTCAGTTTCTCACTTACAAAGTTGAGATTCTACTAAGTACATGTTGGAGGAGACGGTATCCATGGAACCTGGCCCGAAGTGAATGCTCTATAAGCCACTGTGCTCAGAAAGCCTGGTGGGGCTGGCCAAGACCTGTCGCCCATCTGCTGGACACCTGCATCCCCCACCTGTCCTGGGGGAATGGCCAGTGTGAGCCTCGGGGGAGAGGTGCCACCCTCCAGACAGGCAGGAAACTGTCACCGTGGTGACTTTACTGGTCCTGCTAACTCTTGTGGCTGACATTGGCTTTGGCCTTTTCAGTGTCTCTGTGTTGGGCTCCTATCTCCCAGAGCTGTTAAGCTGGCAGTGCAAAAGCAAAGTCAGGCACCTTCTTCTCCCCAGAGGGAGGCTATGAGAAAAGTTTCAGGAACTCTGAGCAAAAGTGGCTGCTTCTTGGAGGGGAATGAGGCAAATCTTTGTCTTCTTGCTGCAGTAGAAAGGACACTGAAGGTATCCCTCAGAGACAGTGACACCCAGTTTCCTGGATTCTGTGATGAAAGAGAGAGACCCTCTGGAACTCAGAGCTTGCTGTGAAGCACTGGAGAGTACATGGGGGCTGAGGATGGTATGGAAATGTCCCATGAAAATGGCCAGGCAGACGGGCATTCCCTTCCCAGTTACTTGCAGATCCTAGGAGTGTGTTTATTGTATTGTAACCCTTTCTGAATTCAAGGATTGCTCATATGCAGAAAGACAGAGGGCTTATTCAGAAACTAGCCAGCGGGAATGCCAATGCTGCCAGGAGTTTTGGTGCCAACTCTTGGGTCTTGCTGCTGCAGGTGGCACGTGATTAAGTACGAGCTTGGATACTTCTTGGCTGCTGGTGCTTAGCATATAATGGCTCCATTCACTGAGCCTACGATGCCAGTGGCAGGCCATGTATTAGCTCATTCCCTTCTTTCATGTACCCTTCTGGCTAGGAGGGAACTGGGGAGGGCCACTGGGGTTGGGGGTCACCGCCTGGCCTTGTAGGGGAGAGGGAGCTGCAGACAGGAAACCACCCCTTATTCTGAACACATCCGAAGCCCACACCAACTACATCATTCCCCAAACCATTTTTCAGTGGCCTGATTCCCAGCCCCTCCTCTCTAAATGATACTCCTGCTCAGAGATGGTGCTTTTAGAAAAGGCATAAACAGTGTTAGGAAAAAAAGTAGGTGGCCCAGTTTTTTCCCATTCTGGCACAGGTCAGGCTGGTTTCCCACACGTGCCCCATTGACTTTGTTTCCTCTCCTCTTCCTCTACACTTCATAATGAAGACTCTTTCATTACTGGGTTTCACAAATGAAGGAAATTGATTAGAACAATTACCTTTCAGCTCATTCCAGGCATCCCACTTGGCCTTGCCCGTGAAGTCCAACATCCCGGGCCGTTCTTAAACAAGGAAAGAAAAGGCATTAGATCTGGTTCGAATTCTAATGGAGAATTTGATCAACTTTCTTGCCATAAATGCCATCTTCTATTACACCTGTTCCTTCTAGGCTCTGTCATGGGGTTAAATAGGTCTAGTAGAGTGGGTTCTGCCCTAAGAAAACCAGATATATGCCAATCCAAACTTAAAATCTAGAGCAAATAGGAAGAACACTATTCTTATTACAAGATAACCTTTTTCTTACAAGTGAAGTGACTCCAAAATTTCTCCTTTAAAAAAATTATACTTTAATTACAATTTTTTTTAAAACATCTATTCATATGGCTTAAAATTCAAAAGCGACAGAGGAAAATACTATAAAGTTTCTCTCCCACCCCTGCTCTTAGCTGCCCAATTTCTCTCCCTAATCAGTAATGATATCAAGTGTCCTTTCCTATGAACTGTTTATATCCTAGCCCCATTTTTCTACCAAATTGTTAGTCTATTTCTTGCTGATCTGTGGGCGTTTTCACCGAGGGTAAGGTTTCTTTAAGTTACATGATGACCTTATGCTTATAGACCTGTTATCATCTGCAGTTGGGAAACACACTCACCATCTCCCTGTTGTCCTATTTCACTAACATGCCCAGCCCCAAAGCCAAAGGGAACAGAGTCCAGCCTGGAGCACTGCGTCTGAGAAAATGTCCCTGAGCGCTTTCAGGGAACTGTTCCCAGGGACAGCTGAAACAAACTGCCCTTGCGGTCATCATCAGGATCCTAGAATAGCACTCCTCGACAGCTCTCTCCAAGCGATGGAAATGGAAATGTACATGTATATTTGCAATGTCCAATTCAGGAGCCACTTGCCACACCAAGTACCTGAAATGACTACTGGGCATCTGAAATGTGGCTCCTGTGAATGAAGACTAAACCTGATTACCTGATTTTATTTAACTATTTTTAGTTTTTTTTTTTTTTTGAGACAGAGTCTCGTTCTGTTGACCAGGCTGGAGTGCAGTGGTGTATCCTCGGCTCACCACAACCTCCACCTCCCCAGGTTCAAGCGATTCTCCTGTCTCAGCCTCCCGAGTATCTGGGACTACGGACACGTGCCACCATGCCCAGCTAATTTTTGTATTTTTAGTAGAGATGGGTTTCACTATGTTGGCCAGGTTAGTCTCAAACTCCTGACCTCGTGATCCACCCGCCTCGGCCTCCCAAAGTGCTGGGATTACAGGCATGAGTCACCGCGTCCAGCCTCCGTTAAAATTTATATAGTCATATGTGGCTACTGGCTATTGTACTAAACTCTTGTGTTTGGACTATCATGTTTTATAATCGTGTAATAGGGCTGTATAGTACAGCCCCAGAGAGAGCCAATGATACCTCTTTGATCCGTAAGTGAAAGATTCCCATGCCAGTCTATCTAGACTCATGAGAAAACCGGTATCTCTAGTACCGGCACAGGCCAGTCTCTGTGAAAACACTGTCAGAAAAGCATCTCAGCACCTCTGGCCTCCTCCACTTCACTTTTTCTTCTCCTTCCTGGAAGGACAGAGTCTACGAACTCACTGTAAAACCCATCTTCGCCACAAGACCTTCCTCAACTAAGTGCTCCATGTGAACCCCAGGGTTTGATTCGGTACTGCCTGTGATCTGTCATTCTGGGTGCCATTTTCTGCTTAGAGCTGCTTGGCAGCCAGCCCACATGCTCCATCTTCCACCCCAGCTACTGTGTTCACTTTCCTCCTCAACAGGGGCAGGGGAAACCTCCCTTCTGTGCTGCCATGACAACCCTGAGTCCTTGCACAGAATGCACTGTGCTGTTGCCTCAGTATCCACCCATGTTTCAGGGACTTAGGGACAGAATGATACCTGCCCAAGGTAGGAAAGACGTTATTACAGAACACGACAGTCCAAAGTACAGCCTCAAAATCTGCACCAAGATTTTCGGACAGGGAAAAAGTTGTCATCAGGAAGGCACAGACTTGTTAGTGAAATGCTCTGACCTGGCCCTAGAAACCAGGTGCTTCTCTGCTCCTGACATCAGGCTTGGCCAGGCTGTCAAGTGCTCCAACTTTGATCCTGCCCATCTAGGGCAGAAGCTGAACGGCTCAACAATGATGCCACTGAGCTGAGAGCCTACAGCAAGTCTTTTCCAAGCTGCAGCCTTTGCTTCTTCCCTAGTAGAGAGGAGCTGCTGGTGATAACCAGTAAAGACCTTCTAAAGCCAGGATTTGAATTCTGCTACTATTGGAGACACTGAGAATCCGGAACACGGTCTTTTCCAACCCAGGAACCATCACCATACCCCAACCGAAGAGTAGGGCCTCAGGCAGTTTGAGTGAAGTTCCCAGGGACTTCTAGGCCGGGCTGCTGAGCCTGCTTTGATGAGAAGAGGCCCTCCCAACCCCCTCTCCGCATACCTGTATTTACGTCGCCCACGGTTGCTTGTTTGTAGCGGCCATAGATGAACAGCATTTCATCATCGGCTGGCTTGGTCTTAAGGTGCTTAACCTCCTCTGCAGCTTTCTCAAACTCAGCCTAAGTGGAAGGGAGAGGAGAGGACTGAGGGCCTCCTCTGGGTGGGAGAGGGTAGGAGTCCTGCTGTGGCCTGAACAGAGCCCAGTTACAGGGATGGAGAGGTGGGAAAGGTGGCACCCTTCGGGCAATGCAGCCCCTGAAGTGTGTCTGCCCTACCCTGCCCCAACAGGGCAGCTAGAAAGATTCAGCAACACAAGAAGGGGAAGCTCCTCCAGTTCACTCATTCAATCGAAAACCACGTATCCAGCGCTCTCACAAACGCAGGCATCAGGTCTGGAAACACAGCAGTGAAGAGGGCAGGCCAAGCCTTTGCCCGCAGTGGGTGTCCACCCCGCAGGAGAAGCGGGAGAAGCAGCGCGGCCAACTGCCTGGCCACCACCGTGCCAGGCACTAGGGAGTGGCCGGGGTTTCAGCTAAGCCCTGGCCTGGGGACAGAGGCGGCACAGTATGCTGGAAACAGCTGAAAGGGGACAGGGCATGAGTGCCCCGGTGTCAGCGCCGGAGCCCGTTGGTCCCCTCCCTTCCCCTGGGGCCCGGGCATTCAACACCGACATCTGTCCCAGTGCCCGGATTGGCAGAGGCAGGCGGGAGGGGCCAGAGGTCGCCCCACATAGCTTGGTCGCCGATAAGGGTCTACACTGGAGGGAAGGGAGGGGGCCCTGGGTCACCTCTCCCCGGGCCGCGATTCTCCTCGTCCCGCACTCGGAGCACCCGGCCCCGTACTTCCCCTGACCTCCAAGCTCCCGTCCACGGCCTCCTCGCTTCCCCACTCCGCCGCGACGTCCTGCCCTGTGCTTCGGGATGGGGACTGAGTCTTCTCGCTCCTCCAATCCGTGCAACCCCTTCCCCCATCTTTCCATCAAGCACCCTTGACTCCCACTCCTCTCCCGCTACACAGCGAAGTCCACCCCATGGGCAACTTTCCGGCAGTTGCGGGGTGGGCAGCAGAGTTAGAAATCCCCAAACGGAAAATCCCGCTCACAAGGCTCTGTCCAACGAATCAGGGCTGGGCATGGGTCCAGGAGGAACTGCGGGGCACGGAAGGAAACAGCCCGGGAGCTTCTGGCTGCCGGGTGAGCCACCAACAGGCCTCCAGCCCGCTGCACCTTCCCAGCCTGGCTGTGCACCCGCTGTACCTGAGACATCCTGGCCGCCTTGCAAGAACTCCAGGGAGACCGCGCAGGAGGAGAGAACCAGGAAATGATCCCTCAGGCTGCACTGGCAAGCGCTTTTAGAGGTGCGGTTCACTCGCCCCAACCCTGCTCGGGCGAGCACCGGAAAGCCAATCAGAAGCCAGTTCTGTGCTAGGGGCGTGCCCAGCCCCCGCCGCGGCGCCAGCCCCGCCCGAGCCCGCGTGGGACTGCTTGCGCACGCGCCGGGAGTAGCCGAAGGGGACGCCGGGAGCAGGTGGGGACCACGGAAGTTGGGCGGTTAGTTTTGCAGACGCGAGTTGGTCGAGAGTTGGGTTCAGTCCTGGGCCGTTGTGGGGACGGCACGCGGGAGAAGGGGAGGGGACGGAGACCGAAGAGCGAAGGTCCTTATGTTTCTTTTCTTTCCTTAAATCTCTTGCCCGGCCTGAAGAGGCCGGAAGTTGCTTCTCTGGACAAATAAACTCAGACCTGGGAATGGTGGGCGGGACCCGCTCTTCTTTTGGGGTCTAGAGAAGACCCCCGGAGATGGTACCTGGTGAGCTGCGTGATGGTGGAAAGCTGGACTGGTCTCCAGAAAGGCGAAGCCGAGGCCTCTTCCTCTGAACTTTTGGCAGGGGTTCTTTGACTTGCCTGTGGCCTTAGTGTCAGTCCTGTATGGCACATTGATGTCTGTGGTCCATTTCTGCATCTGGTGCCTTAAAGGCAGGGACAGTGTCTTATTTGTCATGAATATGCAATAGGGAACAAATCTAGGGTTTTCAGTCTGAGAATTTTGTCTGAGAAAGAAAAACGAAACAAATTAACAAAAATCTTAAATATGGGGAAAGTACACTGAAGTGTAAGAAATGCAGGTTTCTTCGAAAATCACAATTCAGAGCTGCTTTTTCCATTTGAGGCCTGGATTTGGTTTTGCTCTAGTTGGTGCTTACAGCTTCCTTGATGGAAACTCAGATTGCTTGTGTGGGCCAGATTTGCAGTCAAATGCATCCCCTAGTCAGCAGGTTTTAAGTTAGGGTATTGTCGAGATTAGGTACTTTGATAATGCAGTTATCACTTCTCAAAGATCAGTTGCTTTGATTTAGTTTTTTAGTTTTTTGTTTTTATTTCTTTTTGTGTGTGATAGGGTCTCACTCTTTTACCCAGGCTGTAGTTCAGTGGCACAATCTCAGCTCTCTGCAGCCTTGAACTGCAGGCCTCAAGCGATCCTCCCACCTTAGCCTCCCGAGTAGCTGGAACTATGGGCGCAACCACCATGCCTGGCTAATATTTTTATTTTTATATTCACAACTTGGCTGTTTGGTGCAAGGGGCCTAGTATTCAACGTATCTTGGCTTTTATCATGCCTTCCTCACTAAGCTTAATCATTTCTAACTTTTGATTTAAAATGAGAGACTAACAATGCTTCCTGTCACTTGAAAACTTAGAGGCCATTGCAGTGTTATTAATTGGCCTAATTTCAATATTGTTGTGCATGTTTTGTTTGATTTATACCTAAATAGTTGTTTTTTGAGTGATTGCAAATGTTATTGTATTTTGTATTTGTATTCGTATTGTATATTGTATTCCATATGTTCTTTGCTACTATTTGGAAATACAGTTGGTTTTGTGTGTTTATTTTGTATCCTGTGACTTTGCCAAATTCATTAATTCTAGATTTTTTTTTTTTTTTGAGAATTCTTGGGATTTTCTGTGTAGATAATCATGTCATCTGCAAATATAGGGACAGTTTTATTTCTTCCTTTCTCAACACTCTGCCTTTTATTTCCTTTTCTTGCCTTGTTTCACTGGCTAAAACTTCCAGCAGCATGTTGAGTAAGAATGGTGAGAATGGCTGTCTTTCCTTGTTCCTGATCTTAGGGGGAAAGCATTGAGTCTTTCCTTGTGAAGTCTAATGTTAGCTCTAGTTTTTTTTTTTTTTTTTTTTTTTGGTTTCTTTTTTGTAGTTGCTCTTTATCAAACTGAGATGTTCCCCTCTTTTCTTGTTTTTCTGAGAGTCCTTATTGTGAATGGATGTTGACTCTCCATTGATGTTTGTCAGGTGCCTTTTCTGTATCACTTGATGTGATCGTGTGATTTTTCTTCAGCTTGTTAATTTGGTGGATTACACTGATTGATTTTCAAATATTAAACTAACCTTGCTTCTCTTGAAAAAACTACTTGGTCATGGTGTATAATTATTTTTATGTATTGCTAAATTGTATTTGCTAATGTCTTACTAAGGATTTTTATGTCTATATTCATAAGGGATATTGGTCTGTTGTTGTCTTTTTTTAGTAATGGCTTTGTCTGGCTTTATTATTGTAGAAAGACTAGCTTCATAAAATGAATTAGGAAATGTTCCTTCCTTTTCTGTTTTCTGAAAGAGGTTGTGTACAATTGATGTTAATTCTTCTTTAAATGTTTTGTAGAGTTCTCTAGTGAAACTCTCTAGGACTGGAGATTTCTTTTCTTTTCTCCTTCCTCCCTCCCTTCCTTCCTTTTTTCCAGGAACCCCATCAGGTTCTTATGGAGATTTCTTTCTTGGGAGTTCTTAAATTATGGATTTAATTTCCTTAATAGTTATAGGGCTATTCATATTGTTTATTTCATACTGGTGAGTGTTGGTAGTTTGAGTTTTTAAAGAAATTGGTCCATTTTGTCTTGTGCTGTGAAATGTATGTATGTAATTAGTTCCTATTCCCTTATTATCCTTTTGATATGTGCAGAGCCTATAGTGATATCCTCCGTTTCATTACCGATATTGGTTATTTGTGCCTTCTTTTTTTTTCCTAGCTGGTCTTGCTCAAGATTTTTCAGTGTTTAAAAAATCTTTTCAAAGAACCAGCTCTTTTCTCATGGATTTTCTATTTTCTGTTTTCAATTTTATTGATTTCCGCTCATTATTATTTCTTTCCTTCTGCTTGCTTTGGGTTTGTTCTGCTCTTGATTTTCTAGGTTCTTGAGGTGGGAGCTTAGATTATTGACTTGAGACTTTTTCTCATTTAATATATGCATTTAGTGCAATGCATTTTCCTCTTCACAGTGCTTTAACTGTGTCCAACTTTTATTCAGTTCAGGGTATTTTTAGTTTCTTTTTTTTTTGAGACATAGTCTCGCTCTGTCACCCAGGCCGGAGAGCAGTGATCTCGGCTCACTGCAACCTCTGCCTCCTGGGTTCAAGCCATTCTCCTGTTTCAGCCTCCTGAGTAGCTGGGATTACAGTGCCTGCCACCAAGCCCAGCGGATTTTTGTATTTTTAGTAGAGATAGGGTTTTATCATGTTGGCTAGTCTGGTCTCGAACTCCTGACCTGAAATCTGCCCACCTCAGCCTCCCAAAGTGCTGGGATTACAGGTGTGAGCCACTGAACCTGGCCTTAGTTTCCTTTGGGACTTCCTCTTTGGTCCAGGGCTTGCTTAGTAGTCTGTTCCTTAGTTTCCAAGTGTTTGAAGACTTTGCTGGTAGCTTTCTGTTTCTGATTTCCAATTTGATTCCACTATGGTCAGAGAACACACTATTTAATTTCACTTCTTTAAACTCGTCATGGTTTTTTCCTGTGGTGCTGAATATGGATGTCTTGGCATCTATTTTGTGGATACTTGAAAAGAATGTGCATTTTGCAGTCATTAGCGGGGTGTTCCATAAATGTCCATTACATCCTGTTGGGTGGATGGTGGTGTACAGCAGCAGTCCTCAACCTTTTTGGCACCAGGGACCGGTTTCATGGAAGGCAGTTTTTTCATGGCTGGGGTGGTAGGGGGATGGTTTTGGGTTGAAACTGTCCCACCTCAAATCATCAGGCATTAGATTCTCACAAGGAACATGCAACGTAGATCCCTCATATGCTCAGTTCACAATAGGGTTCGCGCTCCTATGAGAATCTAATGCCACCACTGAGAGGAGGAGTTGATTCCATTCCTTCTCCCTTTAGGTCCCACAGGGGCAATCAGAGTAGCTCATTTGCTACTGCGTGTGCAGTGGATTTGTGTCACAGCTGTAAAACCCCAGGTTTAGGTAAATCAAATTCTTTATAAAGGGCTGCAGGCAAACCTGCCCAGCCTTACCCTGGAGTGAGATATCTTCATTGTACTGGACAGTCTGGTGGGAGATACTGTCTCTGTCTTTCTAAGCTGTTAGCTGTATACATATCCTTGAAAGATAGTTAAGAATGAAAGCAGCCAGCGCCTCTACTTCTAAGACACGCAAAAGTGTGGGAGACCCATGGAGAAATGTCTCCTAACACACAATACAGGGATTGACATTCTCACTGATGATTGCAAATCAAGAAAAATAGAATTTATACCCAGTATACCTTGTTTAAGAAAGCAAGTATATGAAATATTCTTTCCAAATGGTTAAATCTCCAACCCTTGGGAAAACTCAACTGTCCAGAATGGTCTTGCATATCTTGAGCAGAGAAAACAAATTATGGTTTTGTACATTTGCTCCAGATTGAAGGTCATAATGGCAGGTCTGAGGAATTGTAGGTGTTGATTTGTCAGTGGGTGGTGTACTGTACATATGAACAGTAATCAAGGATATATTTATTTGGAACTGATAATGGTTCTTCCTCAGGGAAGGTCAGCTGCTAATGTCATTGTGTAGTAAAGCAGTTACAGCACGGAGAAGCATGTGCCAGTCAGCAGATTAGCTAAAATTCATCTTGTAGCTAATGTGTTACCTAACCCCCTAGAGGTGGAAGATTTTATTTTTTTAACCTATCTAAAAAATAGTTGAGGTTGAAGACTTTGAAATCATTTATAAATGAATTTTTGAAAATATATTTCTCAAAAGTTCTGTCAGTGAAAGATGATTTAACCAACTCTTCTAGAATAATGGTGCTTTCATTTGTATTATGCGGCTAAACAAACAAACAAACAAAAAAATGCCAAGAACTTTTCAAATGTTATTTAACTCTCATATAGTCCTAGTTTATAAATGTAGGGGTTTTTTTTTGTTTGTTTGTTTTTATATTTTGAGATGGAGCCTCACACTGTCTCCCAGGCTAGAGTGCAGTGGCACGATCTTGGCTCACTGCAGCCTCTGCCTCCTGGTTCAAGTGATTCTCATGCCTCAACCTCCCGAGTAACTGGGATTACAGGGGCAGGCCACCACGCCCGGCTAATTTTTTTCTGTATTTTTAGTAGAGATGGGGTTTCACCATGTTGGCCAGGCTGGTCTTGAACTCCTGACCTCAAGTGATCCATCAGTGATCCGCCTGCCTCAGCCTCCCAAAGTGCTGGGATTACAAGCGTGAGCCACCATGCCCTGCCCTAAATGTAGTTTATAAATGCTGAGTTTCATATTTAAAAAAATATGCTTTTGAAAAAATGTAAAGCGGATTCTTTAATTGACACGTAATTGTACATATTTGGGCAGCACAGTTTGATGTTTCAATGCATATATATGTTGTAGAATGAGCCATTCAGGGTATTTAGTGTGACCATTGCCTCATGCATTTATCTTTTTGTGATGAGGATATTTAAAAATCTCGCTTCTAGCTATTTTGTAATGTACTGTTAACCATAGAACGCCAGAACTTATTCCTCCTATTTAATTTCAGCTGTGCCTTCAACCAGCCTCTCCCAATCCTTTTCTCACTCATTCTCCAGTCTGTCCTAAAAAGAAAATTCCTGGGGCTGGGCACGGTAGCTCATGCCTGTAATCCCAACACTTTGGGAGGTTGAGGTGGGTGGATCGCCTGAGATCAGGAATTTGAGACTAGCCTGCTCAACATGGTGAAACCCCATCTCTACTAAAACTACAAAAATTAGCCGGGCATGGCAGCGTGTGCCCATAGTCCCAGCTACTCTGAAGGCTGAGCAGGAGAATCACTTGAACATGGGAGGCAGAGGTTGCAGTGAGCTGAGATCGTGTCACTGCACTCCACCCTGAGTGACAGAGCAAGACTCCAACGAGACTCTCAAAAAAAAAAGAAAAAGAAAATTATTGTTACCTTTTTTCTTTTTATTATAATGTCCAACTCTTGATATTTCATTGTTACTGAGATCTGTTTTTAGGAGACAATTTTGTTCTCCATCCAAGAGTTAAAATTATGCTTTTGAAATAGGCCAGAGTAGATTAAAATGCAATTAACATTTTGCTTTTAGTCATAGTACTAAGTGCGAATTAATTTTAATTTGTCATTCTTACAAACTTAAACTGAAGTTAATATAAAGTTATTAATTTGCCAAGGTTAAATTTTCTGTAAATGGTGAGCATTTATCATTCATCTACTAACAGTATGCTAGGTGTTCTGTCTTTTTAAGAAGGGTAATAAAAATAATTTAGGCTCCCCAACATCACCCCTGGCCTTAAACAACATTTTTTTTGTTTTTTTTTATAAAATGACATATTTAAATGCTATTTAATTGCACTTAAGGATTATTTACTCCAAAATCATTAAGGGCAGTTTCAGAATCATTTGCATATTCAGTGATTTTCTTCTTAGCAATTTCCTGCTCTTTCTCCTTTTATACCTGCTCACCTTTGCCAATTCAGTTTCCTCACAAAAAGGAACAGTAACAACTGTGTTTCATATGTTCTTCTTATTGATTTATTTGTTTTAAAAGGAAGGTGATGGACTCTGCCCTGTGATACTGGTTCCTAAATCTTGAGGAGAATTAAGCATTTAGCATGATTACATATACATATGTACATATGTATATATATGTAATCACTCTAATATACTCTTTCTGTATATAACCTATCTGTCTATAATGAAAGAGAGAATCTGGTGTTAAAAGGAAAACTTTTGACAAATTCAATTTAGCAGCGTTTAAGTAAAGAATGCATGAATTAGGCAGCGTCTGAACTAGTAAAGGTTCAGAGAGCACTAACCAGCAACAGTATTTTCTGTCTATAAATATCCAGCAGGCAGTGTTTATGGCCAGAAAACAAGTGAGAGACCGAAATAGTCTGACTGGCTACAGCTTGGCTTTTGCCTTATTTTGACATGTTTTGGCAGTTTGCAGCCTGTATTGGCTGAAAGTTTGGCTGCTGTGATTGGCTGAGGCTCCGTTACTTACTACAATAATACACTTGCAAGTTAGGTTGCAGCTTGTTTACATAGTAAGATAGGGTGCAGTTCATTACCTATGGAGGCAGCTTTAGGTCAGATTTAATTGAACAGTGGTTAGAACCTTCTGTTTTTGAAAGTTGTACCTTTTTCGTTTGGATAAGACAAACTTTAAAGCAAAGTTGATATATGACAAGTGTGATTTTACAGTACTTAAATTTAGGGAGTAGATGTGCTTTATAAATATTTTGGTTTTTCAAAATGATTCTCTCTAGGAATCTGTTAAAATTCTGGTCATAAACATAATTTCTTAGAAACCTGCGTGTGACATGAAGGAAGGTCAGCCAGTGCGCAAGTGGTTATAGGGTCTTCTCCATGTTAACTGCCTTAGTGCTTGAGTGCTTTGCGTACCCTTAAAGCTTCTAATAGCTCATTTTGGATTCCGTTCTCTGACAAAAAGGTCAAGAAGATGCTTTCTTCAAATACCATAAGGCATATATACTGGGTTTTTTAGGTAGTACAGTCAATCCTAATTATTTTCAGATTCTGTATTTGCAAATTCATGTACATACTAACATTTATTTGTAACCCCAAAAGCAATATTCATGACACTTTCTTAGTCATTCTTGGACATGTCCAGAGCAGTGAAAATTTTGAGTCACTCAATATGTTCCCAGCTGAGGTCAAATAAGACAACGCTCTGCCTTTTTTATTTTATTTTATTTTTTTTGAGACAGGATCTCGCTCTGTTGCCCAGGCTGAGGCTGGAGTATAGTGGCACAGTCTCGGCTCACTGCAACCTCTGCCTCCCAGACTCAGGTGATCCTCCTACCTCAGCCTCCTGAGTAGCTGGGATTACAGGCGCACGTTACCACACCCAGATAATTTTGGTATTTCTTTTTTTTTTTGTAGAGACAGAGTCTTGCTATGTTGCCAAGGCTGATCTCAAACTCCTGGGCTCAAGTGATCCTCCCACCTGGGCCCCCAAAAGTGCTGGTGTTACAGGCGTGAGCCACCGTGCCCAGTCGCTCTGCCTTATTTCAGCTCTTATATTGTAAACAAGTGACCAGTTTGTGGACTATTTAGTGCTGTGTTTTTTTTCATTTTAATGCTTTTCTGTTAGTGATTCTGCTATTTAAAATGTCCCCCAAGCATAGCGCAGACATGCAGTCAAGTGTTCCTAGGCTCAGGAAGGCTGTGATGTGCCTTATGAAGAAAATACTGTGTTGGATAAGATTTGTTCAGGCAGGCTGTGAGTGTTGGCTGTGAGTTCAATGCTGATGAATCAGCAACATAACAATGTCTCTTTCAATAGAAACATGCACGAAACAAGATTATGTATTGATCATTTGCCAAAATGTGAAGACGGGCTCACAAGATCCTAATCCTGTAGTTGCCCTGGGAGCAGTGGTTCAGGATTTGCTGATTCAGTGTTCATAGCCAACTTTATAAACCATAACTGCTACCAACAAGCAGAACCAACTGTAGTGATGTTGTTTCTGAACTGACAGAGATCAGTGTAACATCAACAATCAAGTATCTTGTGAGTGTTTTGTGCTTATCTGAATACTTGGCTCTGAGCTTTCATGTGTGGTGCCTGGTTTTTCACCCAGAAACCTGCCCCTGCCAGTTTATAACTCTGCAGCTCAGAGCTCTGCCCTGGGGAGACCAGCCAGCTTGGGAAGGGGAGCCACTGGGCAAGTTAAGGAGCATTGCATTTAGCTTGTTCTGGCTTTCCCTGGTTGCTGAATTTGCACCACAGGCTGCAGGACTGAAGGCTGAAGGACCATCTCATCTATGGGGCATCAGAGCTTCCAAGCTGTGCTTCCCTCCTCACTATCCTTGTAGCTTGGACCAAAAAAGCAGCTGCAGAGGGGAGGGTGCTGGGCTGCTCTAATGCAGTGGTTACTGGCCAGCGAACTGGGGCTTCCATGCAAGGCAGTTCCTATGGAAGTTTTGTGTTTGCTTTGTTTGTCTGGAAGAGCTTTGTTTTGCTTTGCCTATGGGCTTTTCTTCACTGCCCCAGACTAGCTGGGTAAGGTACTAGCTAGAACTGCAGGTTTTTTAGGCAGAGAGGTTTAAAGACCTTCCTAAGCCCTAGGCACTCTTACTTTTCAAAGCATCACCTGGGTCTTCTGTGTTGCAATACACCCATATCCTACATTAAATCTAACGTGTAATTATGAATAGAATCAAGTTGCTGTTGAACTGTTACATTTTATAAATATATAATTAATATTAATTTTGATTTCTTTTTTCCCATATCTCAAACATTTTCTTGGGTCCTGTGTCTCTAGTGCAAGATAGCCATGTTAGTGTGTCCTTAGAAAATGGAAGAAATCAGTTTTTTTTTCCTCCCTTTAACTGCTCATTAGTTCTACAAATATTTATGGAGGGTGGGCATGGTGGCTTACACCTGTAATCCTGTGCTTTGGGAAGCTAATGCAGGAGGGTTGCTTGAGCCCAGGAGTTCAGCACCCACCTGGACAACACAGTGAGACCCTAGCTCTACGCAAAATTGACAATTTTAAAAAGAACATTTATGGGGCTTCTGAGGCGTCTCATGCTATACAAGCTGTTGGGTCTACAAAAACGGACCACACAGCATTCTTTCCCTTAAGGAGCTTGTGGGCCAGACCTCTAAAACAGATGACATCAATAGGGAGTGATAGGTACTGCAGCATCCAGAGGGGCCCATGGCTCAGCCTAGGGGAGAGGAGGAGCCCAGCTCAAAAGTGTCCTGCAGAAGATAGCCCCTGAGCTTGGTCTTGAAGGAGCCTCTGTGGGAAAGCAAAGAGGGCGAGGGGCGGAGGGATTTTGGAGAGAAGCCGGGCTGGAGAGGTGTGGTAGAGGCGTGGCAACAGCGTGGTGGGTGTGGGAAACTGTGAGCTGTCATTGTGGCTGCAGGGATATTTGAAAGGCAGATTTTGATGGTGATGTATACCACTGGAGAGGCAGCGAGGGGCTTGTACCATCCCGGACAAGTTCAGACTCCTCTGGGCGTGTGACCTGCTTCTGGTGCCTCCGAATGCTGTTTGGATTTATTTGGTGTCCCTTGGTACATAGCAGGAGTATAACTAAGTTCCTAGCCCTTCGCTCCTTTCCAGTACTCTGTAAGTTTGGTATTGTTTGCTTTGTTCTGTTATCTCTTCCTTCTTAAAAAGAAATGGAAATAGCTGAGTTTTTAAAATAACTTTTTGTTGATGCATACACATATATCAGAAAAGTGCAAATATAAGTATACAGGAAATAGCTTAATTTAAAAACACATGATTGGTAAAACATCAAACAATATTAAAAAGTATATAAAACAAGTAACAGTCTCTTGGATTTCTGCCCTCAGAGATAGCCACTGTTAATGTTTTGGTAAAGGCTTTTCTGGACGTCTCTCCGTGCTTATGTTTACATGTAACATACCGACATTACAAACATGCAGTGATGCTGTACGCAGGCAGTTTTCTAATTTTTTTTTTTTTTTTTTTTTTTTTTTTGAGACAGGGTCTGGCTTTGCCTCTCAGGCTGGAGTGCAGTGGTACAATCTTGGCTCGTGGCAACTTCCGCCTCCCAGGCTCAAGCGATCCTCCCACCTCAGCCCCCCAACTACAGGCTTACGCCACCATGACGGGCTAATTTTTGTATTTTTAGTAGAGGTGGGGTTTCACCATGTTGCCCAGGCTGGTCTCTTGAACTCCTGGACTTAAACAGTCTGCCCGTCTTGGCCTGCCGAAGTGCTGGCATTACAAGTGTGAGCCACAGCACCCAGCCCTTTAACTTCTTTTTTTTTTTTTTTTAAGACAGAGTTTCACTCGTGTGGTCCAGGCTGCAGTACAATGGCACAATCTCGGCTCACTGAAACCTCTGCCTCCCGGGTTTAAGTGAGTCTCCTTTCTCAGCCTCCCGAGTAGCTGGGATTAGAGGTGTGCACCACCACACCTGGCTAACTTTGTATTTTTAGTAGAGACAGGGTTTCACCATGTTGGTCAGCCTGGTCTCTAATGCCTGACCTCAGGTGATCCACCCGCCTCGGCCTCCCAAAGTGCTGGGATTAAAGGTGTGAGCCACCGCACCCAGCCTAACTTGTTTTTTTACTCACTAGTATGTCATGGCCATCTTTCAGAGTTGGTACCCATACATCCATATCACCCTTTAATGACTGCAGGGTATTTTTTTTTTTTATTGCATGGCATAATTTACTTAACCGTATCTTTACTGGTGGACGTTTAATTGGATTCTAATTTTGTTAACTATTAGAAACATTTCAGTGAAAGAAAATCTTTGAATGTACACTTTTGTGCACTTGTAATCTTGCAAAAGTTTTTATTAGGAAAAATGTCAAGCATTTACAAATGGAAAAGTATATGAGGTTTCATATATAACCAACTTCAACAGTCAACAATGGTTTAGTTTTTTTTTTTTTTTTTTTTTTTTTTTTTTTGAGAGGGAGAGTAGTGGTGTGGAGCACAGTACATAGTTCACTGCAGCCTCAAACTTCTGGCTCAAGTCATCCTTCTGCCTCAGCCTCCCAAGTAGCTAGGATTGTAGATGTGTGTCATTGCACTCAGCTAATTAAAAACATTTTTTGTAGAGATGAGGTCTTGATATGTTGCCCAGGCTGGTCTCGAACTCCTGCACTTAAGTGATCCTCCTGCCTCATTGGCCCTCCTAAGTGCTGGGATTACAGGCGTAGGCCACCATGCTTGGTCTCTACTAATGTTTTTTTAATCTGTGCTTCTATAATTGTTTTTCCTCTGCTAGGGTATTTGAAAGCAAATACAGGTCATCATTTCACCTGTGTATTCCTCAGTCTTTTAAGATAAGGACTTAAAAACGTAACCATAATATGATATAAACAGAATTAACATGAATTCCTAATATCATCTAATACTATACAAATTAGGAGCCATACAAAGACTAAATGTTGCATTGGTTGAGATTATCTCTTTTAAGTCTCTTCTAATATATAGCCTTCCTCTCTTCTCTTTATTTCTCATGCCATTTGTTGAAGAAATCAAGTCATTTTTCCAGTACAATTTTCCACCATCTGAACTTGGCTGATGGCCTCCTTGTGGTGTCATTTAACATGTTCTTACACACTCTATCATAGCTGATAAACTGGGAGTGAGATCTGGAGGCTTGATTCATTCATTAATATTGATTAGTAAGCTCAGGTGTTGTCAACCCCCGATGTACCCATGCTAAAGTTTCCCATCAGTCTTTTACCTGATTGTTTTAACACCGCTTTATGATCATCACCTACACTCACTTCATTAGGGTTTTCAGAAGGATAATTTTTAGAATCTTTTTATTTTGAGATAATTGTAGATTCACATGTAGATGTAGGAAATAATACAGAGATCCCATTTCCCCTTCATCCACTTTCCCCCATTGGCAGCATCTTGCTTGAGTATAGTCCGATTTTACAGGCAGGAAATTGACATTGATACAAACAATGGACCTCACTTAGATTTGACTAGTTTTATATGCACGTGTGTGTATCTGTGTGTATGCCTGCATGTGTGTGCATTTAGTTCTGTGCAGTTACATTGCATGTAGATAAAAATGGGTAACACCACAGTCAAGAATTAGAACATTTCCGTCACAAGGATCTCTCATTTTACCCTTTGATAGCCACAGGCACCTCTTTCCCTCTCCTCCCCTAACCCCTAGCTACACCCTAATGCATTCTTCATTTCTGTATTTCTGTAATTTTGTCATCACAAGAATGACATAAAAATGGAATTATACAGTATGCAACCTTTTGAGACTGCCTTTTTTCATTCAGTTTGATTCCCTTGAGATTCACCCTGATTGTTGCCTGTATCAATAATTTATTTCTTTCTATTACTGACTAGTATTTCATGATATGGATATACTGCAGTTTGTCTGATCATTCACATGTTAAAGGGCATTTGGATTGCTTCCCAGTTTTGCGGTATTACACATGGATATGCTGTGCACATTCATGTACAGGTTTTTGTGTCAGTGTAAGTTTTTGTTTCTCTGGCATAAATGCCCAAGAATGCAATTACTGTGTGATATAATGGGTATGCCTAGTTTTGTGAGAAATTGCCTTATTCTTTTTCAGGCTGGCTAGTACCATTTTACATTCCTACCAGCAATGTATGTGAATGTCTCCACCTTCACCAACATTTGGGGCTCTTGCTGTGTTTTATTTTAGCCATCCTGATAAGGTATGTAAATTGGGATTTTAGTACTTTTTAGCTGTAATTCTTCTATGAAGAAGAAACTTTTTTTCATTAGCTATTTGGTAACATTGAAATATTGTCTGTACAAGAAAGGAAGGGTAAAATGTTTGATTTCTTATTTCCACCAACCCTCACTTGGAAAGCCACTTTTCAGAAAAACAAATTAGTGCCCTGTTAGCCTCCAGAATGACTAGCTTTTTAAAAAAGTGTCATTATGAACTCATGGATTTATAAAATAATTGATATGATTATCTTCTCAGGGTGAATTATTAGAAAAGAACTTGCCATATCAAAGGGTAGACAAATTTAAAATTTTGATACAGATTACCCACTCACCTCCAGATAGGCTGTTTCATTTTATATTCTTGCCAGTAGTTTATAAAAATATTTGTTTCTCCATATCCTTGCCAACACTTGTTGGCCAGTTTTTAATTTTTCTTGTTATACCAGTCTTATGGCAGAATTCATATCTGTTTCTCTTTCAGTTCTTTAGTTGGAAGTAAAGCTGATCTTTTCGCATTATTGGCTTAAGTTTAGCCAGTTGCCTGTTAATTACCTTTATCCTTGTTTCTATTAGGATATTGGTCTCTTTTTACATTTTTGTGTTGTTACAACTGTTAGTCTTTTCCTTGATGACTGCTGCTTTGTCTTTGCTTAGAGCTTTTCCTATGTTAAGATTATAAAAATATGTACCTATTTTCTTCTGGTGCCTCTTTATGATTTTATAGTTAAATATTTGTTTCATGGAGAGGTTGTTTTGTATAAGGAGTGAGATAAGAATCCATTATTATTTTTCCCCAAATCCATTTTTAGTTTTCTCAATGCCATTTATTAAGGAAACTATCTTTTCCCCACTAATTTGAGATGCCACTTTCATCTTATATTAAGTTTTCTATAATCTTAAGTCTGAGTTCTCTGTTAGATTTCACAGATTTGTCCATCTATTTCTGTTCCAGTATCAAAGTTTATATTACTATGGCTTGATTTTGCATTTAAAATAGTTGTTATTGGATTTTGTAAAATTATGAAAATCAAACAAGCTTTTTCATGTATAACGGTTGCTTTATAATGTGTTTTAATAATTGGTATCACTGGTCTCTTTTCTTTTTGTTGTTTTGTGACTTTGCTGACAAAGGTCACAGATTCTTTCAGATGGATTTTAGAATTATTTGTGTCAAGATTCCCAAACAACCCTTTTTTATTTTGATTGGGATTTTATTCAATACATAGGTCAATTTAGGGAGACTTGATTTCTTTACTGCTTTGAACCTTTGTAGTTAAGGACATTGTCTATCATTTCATTTATTTAAATCTTTTATGTCCTTGAATATTTTTTGTTAATTTATCCCGAAGTTTATTTTTATTGGCTTCTCTGCCTTTTCATTTGAAGAATGCTTTTTAAAATTGATCACATTCACTTTTTTAAAAAAACTAGGCCAAACCTTCTGGGGAAAATGTCAGATTTTATTATCTGTAAGATTAGTCTTCTAAGCTGCCTCTTTAGTATGTCAGCCTGTCTAGGCAAACAAGCCTATGTCCCACTGTCCTTAAGGCAAATTAGATAATGGTCCTTCTAATAGTAGCTATTGTTTTGTTACTGAGTATAAATTGAAGCACACTTTTTAGAAAGATGACAATAGTTGCCCAAAATTAGATATAACTCAGATTTTGGGGTTTTAAATGGAAAAGTTCAACTATTTAAGTACAGCATGTGGGCAGCTTTTTATTAAGTGAAAATAACAAACCTGTAATTGTGAAAAACAGTTTCATGAGGAATGCAAGTGCCAGCCTGCCCAGCCTTCGCTTCATTACATCTGGGAATTTATATTTATCTGCTGCTTATATGAGCTGTCTTTATACCCAAACCTATTTTAGTCTAAATAGAATAATGATGATAAAAGCAGCTACTACTTATTGAGATCCTCCGATGTGCGAGGAATTGTGTTTAATGTATGTTGATTTCTTAAATTAATGGAACAACTTGTTTTTTTGTTTGTCTGTTTTTTGAGACGGAGTCTCACTCTGTTGCCCAGGCTGGAGTGCAGTGGTGCAATCTCAGCTCACTGCAACCTCCACCTCCCTGCCTCAGCCTCCTGAGTAGCTGGGACTACAGGCACGTGCCACCACGCCCGGCTAACATGGAACAGCTTTTTAAGGATTTCTTATTTTATAACACAGCTAAGAAGCAGAGTTGATCTTTAAGTTAAATAGTTAAATCTGTCCAACTCTAGGCTCTTAGGGATGCTGGGCTGCATTATAGGGCTTCCCAGTGTGTGTGTGTGTGTGTGTGTGTGTGTGTGTGTGTGTGTGTGTGTGTAGGGGTGTGCATATGTTTGTGTTTGGCAGGGATTTTTTGTTGTTTTAGGGGGTGAGAAGAGGGAGATGTGGTCATAGCTTTAGCAAACCTGTCAACACTGCTTCTAAAATAAAGAGGCTTCTATATGTCTCTTTCTCAAGAGCTATTCCTTATTGAGTACTTCAGTATATTTAAAATTTTCATTTTGTAGATATTTGCTGAACTGCTATTATGTGATAGATTCTGGGATCAGATTTTCTGAGAAGCATTGTAAGCCAGATTTAATAAGAAATAGTGAAGTAACTAATATTGAAATTGTGAAAAGATTTGTTAAACTAATTAACCACAAAACATGCTTATAAGATTGAGAGAGACTTTCCAGGCCAAATTAATGTGACTTGCTTGTGTGTGTTATAAAATATCCCAGACGTAGTAAAAGGCATAAAGAATGATATACTTTGGGAGGCCCAGCCAGGCGGATCACCCGAGGTCAGGAGTTCGAGACCAGCCTGGCCAACATGGTGAAACCCCATCTCTACTAAAAATACAAAAATTAGCCAGGCGTGGTGGTGCGCACCTGTAGTCCCAGCTGCTCACGAGGCTGAGGCAGGAGAGTTGCTTGAACCCCGGAGAGGGAGGTTGCAGTGAGCCAAGATAGCGCCACCATACTCCTGCCTGGCGACAGAGTGAGACTCTGTCTCAAAACAAACAAACAAAAAAAATATACCTATCATCTGCTTAAGATATAAAATGTTACTAATATAATTGAAGCCCCAATTTATTCCTTCCCAAGTACATGATTCTTCCTACACCTTAGATGATTGTCTCCTTTCTTTTTTCTTTTTTTCTTTTTTTTTTGAGACTGAGTCTTGCTCTGGCACCCAGGCTGGAATGCAATGGCACGATCTCTGATCACCGCAGCCTCCGTCTCCCGAGTTCAAGAGATTCTCCTGCCTGCCTCAGCCTCCTGAGTAGCTGGGATTTCAGGCACCCGCCACCACGCCTGGCTAATTTTTGTATTTTTATTAGAGGCTGGGTTTCACCATGTTGGCCAGGATGGTCTCAAACTCCTGACCTCAAATGATCCTTCCGCCTCAGCCTCCCAAAGTGCAGGTATTACAGGGGTGAGCCACCGTGCCTGACTAATTGTCTCGTATGAAACAAAATAAAGACTATGTTTATGAACTTTGTATAAATAGTATGGGATGCTCTGATTCTTCTGCAACTTGCTTTTTTCCACTCATGGTAGTATTTTTGAGATTTATCCATGTTGATGCTTGTAGTTCCAATCCATTCATTTCGATTGCTTGTCATATTTCATCGTATGAAATATGACAAATACACCATCCTTTTCTTATCTGCTCTGCTGTTGATGGACAGCTGTTTCCAGTTTTTGCAGTTAAAAAATCACACTGCTATTAATGTTATTTTATGGTTCCTCCTTGTGTGTATATGTGAGATTCCTTAGGGTACCTATGTATGAATGAAATTGTAGGATCAAAAGGTATGTGTATCTTCAGTTTTACTAAAAATTGCCTAATTATCTCCAAAAGTACTGCTCCTTTAAGTGCCTGCCGTCACTGATGAGGTTGTCATTGTTCTCTACCCTTGCCAAAAGGAGGTATTGTTAGACTTTGTAATTTATCAGTTAGATGAGTGATATGTCTCATTGTTATTTTGAATTTCCCTGAGTACTAGTGAGGTTGTATATCTTTCCTTACATTTATCAGTATTACAGGTATTTTTTTCTAATACTTACTCTTACCGTATATTATGGTTTAAAGTTACATGCAAAGTTGTAAGTAGCACAAAGTAGATTCTACTAGACAGAACTATACCCTGCTTGTCTCCTTAAAACAAATGGGTTTTTGATACTTCAGAAAGTGAATATGAGAGTTAGAGTTACATCTTTCAACACAGATAAATGAAAAGCGATGCTGAAAGGCTTGTGGAAGCTACATATAATACGCCATGTATGTAAAGTTAACCATACTGTGTATCTGTGGGCACAGTCCTTCAGCCTATGTGTTTCACTTTTTCTGTATGAGATGATCTTACCAACCTCACAGGGTGATTGGAGGTGAGTGGGCAGTCAATGATAGAATGAGTGCTAAGCACTTAGAATAGTATCTGGCACGTAAGCATTGTTGATATATAACAGAAAGTGTTGCTGGGCGTGGTGGCTCACACCTATAATCCCAGCACTTTCAGAGGCCAAGGCAGGAGGATCACTTGAGCTCAGGAGTTGGAGACCAGCCTGGGTGACAGAGTGAGACCCTGTCTCAAACAAAACAAAACAGTGAAAATATATACATAGAAAGTGTTGTTATAGCTGCGCATAATAGTCTATTTTCTGTAGATTCAAATGATACGAATTAGAGTGTAAAATTATGTATTGAAATGGTGTGTGCGAGTCACTGCTCTGTCGTCCCAGGGCAGGAAATGCTGGTGGAATTGGGGAGGGTACACGGGACTTCTGATGTGTTTTCTTCCTAAAAGTTGATGCAGTTGCATCAGAATGTTAAGATTTGACAGGATAGTGTAGCAGGTTCTTTTTTTTTTTTAACTGTTTGCTTAAAATATTTCAAAACAAAAATATTTTTTAAGCATGGAAAAAAACATTGGCAACTGTGCAGAAATTTTTTGGAGGAAATAATTTCGGGTGGTTTTCCAGTTTGTGTGTGTGTATATATTAGAAACCATGGACTTTGGAATTAAATTGATGCTTGAATCCTGACTCCATTATTTGCCAGCTTTATGATTTGGGGCAGTTGATACAATCTCTCCAAGTCAGTCTTCTCATCTTTAAAATGTTATCTCACTTAATTCTCTCACTAAAGCATGAGGCAAAATGCTTCATGGTTTGGTGAGAGAATTGAATGAATTAAATGAGATAACATGAAGACCTGGCACATGTGCCTAGTACTTGGTTTTAGGATGAAATGTACCTACTGAGCTTTAGTAATGTGAAAGACGGGTACACCATCCTATATAATTAAATCAGCCCTGAAATCTGGCAGCATTTATGAGATTGAAATGCTGTCTGTTGATAGTTGATTCTAATATAAATGTGCTTCCATCTCAGGGCCAGCTGAGGGGCCCACTGACATAGGGTACCCACAATAGGCGTGTGTTTGCCATGTGTTTGTGTTTGGTCATTCTGCTTCTCTGCTTCCACACGTACACATGCCCCTGTGTTACTCTGATTCATCTTCTGTACCCTGTCAGTTTTCTGCTGGTCAGAACATCTGGTGTCTGTGACAGAGCCGTCCAGGATTGCAGTGGATAGGTGGGCATAATCACTCGACCCTTCTGGGGACTCTGGAAGCTGGCTTCTGTTTGGGAACTCTGTCAGTCATCATGCAGCATGGAAGAGGGGGCTGGTGCCAGAGAGCTGATGATAGAGATGCAGGCTAGGTGCTGGTAGACAGCTGTGAGCTGGCTTCATTCAGACGGTTCTCATGTCTCTCGCCACAGGAATTTCCTCACATGGCTCCTGAAGAAGTGACCATCACAGTTCGCCTCATCCGTTCCTTTGAGCATCGCAATTTCAGACCTATAGTGTATCATGGAGTGAATTTGGACCAAACTGTAAAGGAATTTATCGTATTTCTAAAGCAAGGTATGAGATGTGGAAGCCATTTTGTTTTACTAGTATTTTTTAAAAATAGCTGACTATGATATTAATAGTGATCTTTAACAAATCCTAAAGTACTTTGAAAGATTAACCTGGGTTCTAAGCCCTATTCTGGGCCCTGGCATCTGCAGAGGGCCTCCCTCAGGGATTCTCACTGAATAGTCTGTGTCCTCATGAGGGATTGTGACCATCATTTTTGGCTTTTTTTTTTTTTTTTTAAATTAATAAAAGACAATATCTAGGTTTGTTGTTAATGGGCTTATATATTTGGAGGTTGATTAGCAAGGGAGTGCAGTGTAGCTGATTGTGGTACCCAGCTGAGCACAGGGGGTGTGGGGTGGTCACATGGGGAAGCGTGGCGGGAGGGGAGCGGGGGCCGTACAGCAGGAAGTCATGAGAGCTGCTGATAATTGTGGTCACAGACACAGAAATGGTGGTGCTAGTTTATTGTTTCAAACTAAAAGTATGCATGAAGTTAGTCTTCATTCTGTTATGTCCTCATTGGGTTTCTCTTCTCTGTTTTTAATTATTGAAGTGTTCTAATCGTCGACCTTTGAGAAAACATCTAAAATAAGGTTTTATTATTTTAATTGAAGTGTTATTTATATATGGTGCAATCTGCAGATTTCTTGTATAGTTCCATTGGTTTTGACAAATAATATTGCTGTATGTCCAATGTAATTTTTTTTTACTTTGACATGATTTCAGAGTCATAGACAAGTTGCAGGAACAGGACAAAGAATTCCTGGATGCTCTTCACACAGATTCCCTGTGTGAACATTTTGTTATGTTTGTTTTATTCCTGTGGAGGCCAGAGCAACTCCATCTTGGATGCTGATCTGCCATATTGACTTCTCATTAGCCCCAGTTTTGAGATACCTCTAAGATTTCCAGGTTATCTACTGTTCCTTGTATAAGAACAGGTACTTACTATAAATCCTGACCTTAGGTCAAACAACCTTGATGTTACTATACTTTGCTTGCCCTACACATCCCTTCAGATCACCCTTTCCTATGGTATAAGCCCTGGGTCTGGGGGATAATGGTGTGTGGATCCATTGTCTTGTCCTGCCAAAGCCTGAGACACAGACATGGCTTCTGTTTGTAAGTTCCTATTCAATATGTCTTTCTAAGAAACTGAATATGTCAGCCTGTTTCTTCAGCCTCTCAGCTTCCTCGGACTTTCTGGGGTAGGTTCACATAGACCTGCTCACCTGGAAACAGTTCCCTTCACTCCCTCCCCTCTCTGCTCTTCCCCATTCTCTCTCATTCTCCTCACTCCCCCAGATAAGGTAGCATCCTCAACAAAGAAGAGTAAAATTTTAGAGACGTGACAAGACAAAGGAAATGAACTGTGAATCTCTCAGGGTGACAACTTGTGGGAAGGTGAATAACCAATAGTTAGTAGAGCTCATTAATGTGGATTCTGTTGTGCCATCTCTAGACTGATAAGGGTCTCAAGTTGTCTTCAGTGGTTAACCTTTGTTTTCCCTGGTAGAGAGGTGGGCAAGATACCTTTTGTCTTTGTACATCTATTGTATGTCCTGATTTTAGGCAAACAGAGGGAGGGCTGAGAGCTTTCCTGCATCTGCTGCTGCTTAATTGCTCTTAGCTAAAAAAAAAATCCTTAGCTATAGAGGCATAATTTGAGGGCCACTTCCTGGTCTCTGACAGCATCAATTAGAAAGTGTCGTGCTTTTGAGAGGTCATTACCCAAAGCATAGTCAGAGTTTGAAATAGAAACAAATCCCTACTGTTTTATTTATAATCTTTATGTGTATTATGGGTTGCAGTGTTTCTTAATGTTGATATAGCAAGTGCTATGATGTTCTTTGTACAGTGCAGACTAGGTTCTTGAAGTCCTTGAGAATAAGATGTATTTTCAAGCTGCTGCAGTGGCAGGGGAAGATGTCTCTTTCCCAGGGTCATGGTGTTCTTTTCTTCCCAGGTACCACGATGCCTTCCCCAGCAGAGCAGTGGTACTGGTCACAGTGAGATGCTCAGACCCGCCTACTCACACCTTTCATCTGCAGTGGGAATAACAGCCACTGCTTGTTTAGTTGTGCACTTAAGGAAATGCGTTCTACTGACTAAAAGGTGAACTTTTGGGGTACAGGCTTTTTTGTGTTGTGGGCTCTGTGTCCAAGCCTATCTTTGTCATCTGATTTGAGGTACTATGGAACTCTGAAAGGTTGATGGGCCACATATTTGCCTTTTGTGAATTGTGTACATAACAAAGACCAAATAGTTTGATAGTGAGGGATTTTTGAAATGTGTAATAATAATAATGATAGCAAACATTACTATGTATCAGGTACTATACTAAGAATTTTACCTAGATTATCTCATTTCATCCTCACAGCATCCCACTAAAGTTGGAACCATTTTACAGGTGAAGAAACTAAGGAATAGAGGGTTTAAGAAGCTTGCTTGGCCACCTGCAGTGGCTCATGTCTGTAATCCCAGCAATTTGGGAGGCCAAAGCAGGAGGATCACTTGGGCCCAGGAGCTTGCGGCCAGCCTGGGCAATATAGCAAGACCCTGTCTCTCCAAAATCAGAAACAAAAACAAAAAACAAAACAAAAAGTAGCTGGGCGTGGTGGCATACATCTGTAATGCCAGCACTCAGGAGGCTGAGGTGGGAAGATCGCTTGAGCCCAGGAAGTTGAGGCTGCAGTGAGCTTTGATTGCACTACTGCACTCCAGTCTGGGCCACAGAGCAAGACTATGCCTCAAAAAAATAAATAAATAAATAAAACTTTCCTGATGTTGCATGGGTAGTAAAAGGCAAAGCTGGAAATCAACCCAGGCATATTAACAATCAAACATGTACTCTTACTAAACACTGCACTAAATTGCTTCTTTATTCTTCTCTACTGCCTCACTTGCTTGAGTGGGATCTCTGAAATAAATGGATGGACTCTGTGTCAAAAGGGGCTTTGAATTCAGTTCGTCTTGCTCTAGTATTTTGAATGCTGAGTGCTAGCGAGATTGTTTGGCAGTGGCATAGGGAATTTTGTACAGTTACAGAGATGGTCATTGTGAAGAAAAATCTCTTGGAGTTATTTTACACACTTTATTGCCTTCCTTTCTTTTTAAATTAAATTTTATTTTTTGATCCTCCTCCCTCCCCAAGGCTTTCTAAATGTTCTTTTCTTTTGTAGTCACATTTTGCCATCCACAGGTTAACCTAGTTACCTACCATCATTCTTTGTATTTTCTCCTCAGCCAAAAAGTTTTGGTTAAATTTTATTCATTCCCCATTGAGAATCATGGCCCTAGAGCATCAGGTCATCAAAACCTTAAGTTATGTAAATACAATAAATATAAATGTATATATTTACATATAAATATAATAAACCTATTGCTGATGTATGAGAACTTTATTTATTTATGTATTTATTTATTTATTTATTTATTTATTTATTTATTTATTTTGAGACATAGTCTCGCTCTGTTGCCCAGACTGGAATGCAGTGGTGTGGTCTCGGCTAACAACCTCTGCCTCCTAAGTTGAAGCAATTCTCCTGCCTCAGCCTCCTGAGTAGCTGGGATTACAGGTGTGCGCCACTGTGCCTGGCTAATTTTGAATTTTTAGTAGAGATGGGGTTTCACCATGTTGGCAAACTGGTCTTAAACTTCTGATCTCAAGTGATCTGTCTGCCTCAGCCTCCCAAAGTGCTGGGATTACAGGTATAAGCCACCACACCCGGGGCCTGGGAAATGGATATTAATCAAATATTATGATCATAGAGGTATCATAATATATTAACACCTATAGATGACTGTATTTTTTAGATTCAGAATACTAGACAAACCAGTTATCTAGATAACATAAAGTTATTTTAATTGTTCTTAATTTGCAAGCATTTCGATTCTTACTAATACTTCAGATCTGGTTTCCAAATGTAAAGTCATCCCAACTATGGAAAAGAACACTGTGGAAGCTCTGTCCAACCTTCTAGTTCAGTCTGATGTTTTTCTCATGGTTAGACTGGGCTTACGGGTTTTTGAGAGGAAGGTCACAGAGGCACAGAGAGATTTTATCGGATCGTGTCAGAGGTGTACGCTTTCCACATGATTTAGGATTATTGATGTTGACCTTGATTAAGTGGCAGAAGTCATGTCAAGTTGCTCTACTGTAAAGTTACTCTTTTTTTCCTTTCCTTTTCAAATTGTACTTTTCAGAAGGAATTCATATCCACAGTTAAACACTCGGGGGTTATGCTCCCCTTCCTTTAGAATAAAATATGTACAAAAATCCTTTGAAGTTCTGTATGGCAGACTTGACTTTGTTGCTCAGATTATGCTAGCTTTGGGAGCTCTTTCAGTTGCTTCCTGTGCTCCTCTGACATACGCCCTCAGTGTGCATGGGTGCACGTGTTCAGTACTTTTACTTTCTGGTACCATAGGATGCCCCAGACTTGTCTTGTACATGTCCTGTTCCTAGAATCAGCTTTATTTCCAAAGAGTCTCGGTTCTTTTTTAGTAGAAAATGGTATTAGAAACCAGGATCTAGGTAGTAGATGTATTCATTGCTACTAGAGTGCTCTTTCTTTCTTTCTTTTTTCTATAGTAGATATCTAAAGACCAAGGAGTGTCATTTTAAACTGTCTCAGCTGATCAGGCAAAGAAACACTTGTGTCTGTATTAACCTGTGCATATGTACATATGTATAAATATTTTTATATGTAACGATCTATATATAAATATGTTAAACATGAATTCTTACTGATCTTTCCATCTCTGATCCATTACCCTATGGTTCATTCTAGCTTCCTCTCCTTGCTTATCTGTTAATTCCCACACCAACAGTGAGAAACGTGGTTCCACCATGTGCTATCCATTTATTTAATTGTTTAATTCTAGCATACAGGTATAGCAGTGTATCCCCATGGGAAGCACTTGATATCAGTTAGATACAGTCCTTTTGTGTCCTTTCGCCATAAGCACTGTAGTCTTACAAAATCTGTTCATTGCCAGAGTTATTTAGGTCAGCACTTTTTCTTCTTCTCCCTTCAGTAAGGTTGTTGTACCTTTTGTAGTACAGATAGATTAGATTCTCTTGTCACCACCTGCATTCTTTCCTGGGATCCCCTGACTTCTTAAATAATTTTAAAAAAAATTTTTTTGAGAGAGGGTCTCACTCCAGTTGCCCAGGCTGGAGTGCAGTGGCACCATCTTGGCTTGCTGCAGCCTCAACCTCTTGGGCTCAGGTGATTCTCCCACCATAGCCTCCTAGCAACTGGGACTACTGATGCATGCCACCATGCCTGGCTAATTTTTATTTTTATTTATTTATTTTATTTTTTATTTTTACTAGAGACGGGGTTTTACTGTGTTGCCCAGGCTGGTCTCAAAACTCCTGGACTCAGGCGGTCTGCCTGCCTCAGCCTCCCAAAGTGCTGGGATTATAGGTATGAGTTGCTGCACCTGACCTTTTTTTTTTTACTTTGCATACATTGAGGTTTACTCTTTGTGCTACAAAGTTCTTTGGGTTTTTGACAAACAGGTAATGTCATGCAGCACTGTTACAGTGCCGTGCAGAATAGTTTCACTGCCTAAAATATCCGCTGTGCTTCACTTCTTTATCCTCTCCTTCCCCATGCTGCACCCTTGGCAACTACTGATTTTTTTCTTATCTCTGTATCTTTTCCAGAATGTCACTGAATTGGAATCATACAGTATGTAGACTTTTCTGAATGGCTTCTTTTACTTAGAAATATACATTGAAGGGGTCAGGCACAGTGGCTCATGCCTGTAATCCCAACACTTTGGAAGGTGGAGGTAGGAGGATCACTTGAGCCTGGGAGTTTGAAGACCAGACTGGACAACACAGTATGACCCCATCTGTATTTAAAAAAAAAAAAAAAGAAACATGCATTGAACATGCGTTGAAGGGTCCTTCATGTCTTTTTGTGACAAGTCATGTCTTTCTAATCTCCATTAATCTGGAACAGTCCCCCCACCTTCTTTCATTTTTGATTATATTAATTTTTAAGGAAAAATTTAGGCCAGTGTCTTATAGAATGTTACATAATTTGCATTTGTCTAGATCGTTTTCTCATGATTAGATTCAGGTTAAGCAGTTTTGGCAAGATTACCGTGTAGGTCAGGGGTTAACAAACTACAGTCTGTGGACCATATATGTATCACTTTTGTGCTTTAGTGGTAGAGTTGAATAGTTGTGGCAGACACTGTCACAGAGATGGAGACTCGCCCACAAAGCCTGAAATGTTGACTCGCTGGCCTTTTCCAAAATAGTTTGCTGGCCTTGATGTAGGTGATTCTTCCTTGTTGCATCACATCAGGAAACACTGAATGCCAGTTCATCCCTTCATTGGTGATACAGATTTAAATCCTTTGGCTAAAGGTGCCATCCACCAGATTTTCCTGGTGTAAAAGGGTCTTTCTGATTTATAAGTAGTCTATGGAGTGATAAACGTTGAGACCGTTTACGTATCTTGTTTCTAATGGTTTTAGCATTTATTGATGATTCTTATCTGAATCATTGGTGGTTGAAAAACTGATTTTTCCAATTCTATGATTCTCTCTCCATGTATTATCTGGCACTCTTCTATAAAGAAACACTCCCT
The DNA here is from genome assembly GCF_007565055.1 of Rhinopithecus roxellana. NCBI lineage: Eukaryota > Metazoa > Chordata > Mammalia > Primates > Cercopithecidae > Rhinopithecus > Rhinopithecus roxellana. The sequence continues at coordinate 134,468,222 of NC_044562.1, read as the reverse complement.
TGAAGCCTCTCTTTTTTCAAAAGGAATACAATAATTTGACTGCAGCACAGTCATAACGTATTATTGCCTTATCACATGAGGCAGTTCCTTCAACATATTGTTAAGGCAATGCTTTCTTGTTTTTACTACTCTACTACAGGATGTACTGCAGATTCTTTAAGTACTTAACTCTATGATTTTAATACACAAAATAATACATGGCCTGGCATGGTGGCTCACACTGTAATCCCAGCACTTTGAGGGGCCAAAGCGGGAGGATGGCTTGAGCGCAGGAGTTTGAGACCAATCTGAGTAACATAGCAAGACCCTCATCTGTACTAAAAATTTAAAAACGTAGGCCTGGCCTGGTGGTACCTTCCTGTAGCCGAGCTATTTGGGAGGCTGAGATGGGAGGATTGCTTCAGCCTGGGAGGTCGAGGCTGCAGTGAGCCATGATTGTGCCACTGCACTCCAGCCTGGGCAACAGAGAAAGACCCTGCTCAAACAAAACAAAACAAAACAAAACAAAACTATATTTCTCATCTCTGGCTATTAATCTTTGGAATGAGAGTATAACAACAGAGCGGGTGTGCTAACCTAGGGATGGCAGGTGGCTTCTTCTAGGAAGTGAATAACAGTGGGACTGGGGAAAGATGGAAAGGTTTCAGCTATTTCCAGATTGTTCTACTTAGTTAAAAAAAAAATTAGTAAAGGATCTATAGTAATATGACTACGTGTTAACATTTGTAAAATCTGGTTAGTGGGTTAAATGAATTTGTTTGTTCTACTCTGTGCTTTTCTATAATTTAGATTATTTTATAAGTAAAGTAAAAAGCATCTTAATATAGCTTTACCTTGGAATCTTACCATCATGTCTGATAAAGATACCTTATCAGGTTTGAATGTTGGTGCATAGTTTTGATTATTAGGTGTTTGGTATTCTTCGTCCATATAGATTAGTCATTGGTTTTGTTTTGTTTTTTTTCCTTTAGGTGTTTATGCTTTCTCAAAGGTCTTCTAATGTAGATCCAGCGTCCAATAAGTTACAGATTGTACCACTTCTATTTTTAGAGCCTTTACTGTGAGGCAAAGAATTATTTTATTGCCTATTGATATTTCAGTGGTTTTCCAGACTTTATTGATTTTTGTATTGAAATGTGTGTTTTAACATTTCAGACTCCCCTGGGGCATCCTAATTTTCACTAGTATATTTGTTAAGTTGCCTACATTTTTCCACGGATTTTTTTTATGGGGACTTAATTGTGTGAGAAAAGTTAGTGGTTACCTTCTTGTGACCTTCCTTTCTATTAATGAAATATTAAATTAGTTTTTGCAACATTCTGAAGTCTTAAGTTCAAAGGTGGGAAAACATAAAATGAAAGAATAACTCAGTGCAAAGTGGGAAATCATTTTCAGAATATAATAGATATGTCATAGACTTTTGCTTTCAGCCAAGATGGAGTAGGACCAGGGGACCAGGCTTGCTCTTCTACATTAAACAACTAAAAAAACCATATATAATATATAAAACAATCATTTCCCTGGGATCGGGGAAACAGACAAGGTGACCCCTATGATTGTGCCACTTTCCAGGCCACAGGGCAGGGAGAGGGAATTGAGCCAAAGCTGGTGGGTTCCATGAGTTTAGGAGTCAGAGCTGGCAGTCTGGAGTGAAGCCTGGAGAGGTCACAGGGCAGAGTACAGGAACATAGAGAGCTGTGCAGAGAGATGGGGAGCTCTGAAGATTTGCAGAGGAACTTTGACGATATGCAGAGTGTGAGTCTTCAGTTGTGTATGGATCAGTGAAAGCAAGTAAAGAAACTACTGGAAGCCTGGGAAAGAACCACCTAAAAATAGTAGAATGAGAAATGCTCGGAGCTCCTATAGGGCTGGGAATAGTTGTTATTCCACCTGTCGGAGCAGAAACCTTGTTATTCACAGGCTGTCGGGCAGAGTATCCAGAAGGGTGTTGCTGCAGTAGTAGAGCAAAATTAGCTGTAGACTGAATTCTGCCCTGGTCCCACCTAACAAAGTTCAGAAGCACAACTTGAAAGGATCAGATTGTTTCCAGATAATTTAACTGTGTCCCAGAAGAAAGCTCAAGAAAGCTTACAGGAATACAGAAATATCCAGCACCCAACAAGATAAAATTTACAGTGTCTAGAATCAAATCAGAACTTACCAGGCATGCAAAGAAGCAAAAAATATGATCCATAATGAGCAGGAAAAAAAAAATCAGTTAATTGAAACCAACCCAGAAATATTGCAGGTGATAAAATTAGTCAACAAAGACGATAGAGATAATTATGACCATATTGCAAATGTTCAAGAAGCTAGAGGAAAGATTGAGCATGTTAGCAATGGAAGATATTTAAAAATACCTGAATTGAAAATAGTGTCTGAGATGGGTATCCACTGGACAGGATTAGCCTACAGATTAGATGCTGCAGGAGAAAAGGTTAGTCAACTTGAAAACTTAGCAACAAAACAATCTAAAATTAAACATAGAAAAAGACTGGAAAAAATAAAGCAGTGGGGAGGTATGGGACAACTTCTGGTAGCCCAATATACATGTAATTGGAGATGGTAAAGGAGAGAGGGATGGGGGACAGACAATATATTTGAAGAAATAATGGTTGAAAATTTTACAAATATGATAAAAACTAGAGACTCACAATTCCAAGCAGTTCAACAAATCCCAACCAAAAGAAACGTGAAGAAAGCCACACTAAGGCATACCATAGTCTAACTGCTTAACCGGTGATAAAGAAAAAAAATCTTAAAAGCAGCAAGAGAAAAAAGAACACATTACATAAAAAGAAACAGAGATGAAATTGACAGCTGACTTCTCATCAGAATCAGTGCGTGCCGGAAAGAAGATACTGGATTAACTTTTTTTTTTGTTTGTTTGAGACGGAATCTTGCTCTGTCGCCCAGGCTGAAGTGCAGTGGCACGATCTCAGCTCACTGCAACTTCCGCCTCCCAGGTTCAAGCGATTCTCCTGCCTCAGCTGCCCAAGTAGCTGGGACTACAGGCATGTGCCACCATGTCCGGCTAATTCTTTTCGTATTTTTAGTAGAGATGGGGTTTCACCATGCTGGCCAGGCTGGTCTCGAACTCCTGACCTCAAGTGATCTGCCTGCCTCGGCCTCCCAAAGTGCTGAGATTACAGATGTGAGCCACTGCGCCCGGCCTGGAGTAACTTCTTCTTTTTTTTTTTTTTTTTTTTTGAGACGGAGTCTGGCTCTGTCGCCCAGGCTGGAGTGCAGTGGCGCGATCTCGGCTCACTGCAAGCTCCGCCTCCCGGGTTCACGCCATTCTCCTGTCTCAGCCTCCTGAGTAGCTAGGACTACAGGCGCCGCCACCTCGCCCGGCTAGTTTTTTTTTTTTTTTGTATTTTTAGTAGAGACGGGGTTTCACCGTGGTCTCGATCTCCTGACCTTGTGATCCGCCCGCCTCGGCCTCCCACAGTGCTGGGATTAGAGGCGTGAGCCACCGCGCCCGGCCTGGAGTAACTTCTTTAAAGCAGTTAAGGAATGAAGCCAACATGAAGATGTTTTCCGACATACCAAAGCTTAAAGAGTTCATCACCTGGAGATCTGCACCGTAATAAATGTTAGAAGGCCTTCTTCAGACATAAGGAAAGTGATACCAGACGTAAATCTGGATGCACACAGAGAAATAGTACTGGAAATGGTAAATACAATAAATATAAAATATTTTTATTTTAAAAAAATTTAAAAAATACATTTGACCCTTTATAGAAACACAACCACAACATATTGTGGGTTTTGTGGGAAATTTATGACAGCAGTAGCACGAAGACCAGCAGAGGAGAAATGGAAAAATCTTTTGCTGTTACAAAGTGCTATAGTATCATTTGGAGGTAGACTGATAAAGATGTTTACTGTAAACCTCAAAGCATCTCTCCTGCCTCCCAACCCCACAATCCAAGGGTTACAGCTAATGGGCTAACAAAAGAGATAAAATGGAATCATAAAAGATTGTCAAATAGACAATCCAAAAAAAGAGAGAAAAAGAGGAAATAGTGAACAAATGGACAAATTTAAAGGAATAGCAAGACTTTAACCATATCAATAATTACATTGAAAGTAAGTGGGCTAAATACCCCAATTAAAAGACAGACATATAATAGGAAGTCCCGGTTATATGTTGCCTACAAGCAATGTACTTTAAAGATAAAAATCAAGTTAGAATAGAAGGATGAGAAAGTTATACCATGCTGATATGAATCCAAAGAAAGGTGAAGGGACTATGTTAGTATCAGATGATGTAGATTTTACAGCAAAATATTACTAGGGATAAAACTATCACTTCATAATGATAAAGGCATCAATTGAGAGGACATAACAATGCACCTAACAACTGAATTTCAAAATAAATGAAATAAAAACTCATAGAACTGCAGGAAGAAATAGATGAATGGAACAAATAGAAAATCAGTAAGGATCTGGAGAACTGAAAAACACTAGCAATCCAGTTGACTGAATTGATATTTATAGAAGCTTGCTTCCAACAATAATGGAATTTACACATTTCTTTCAAATGCAATGGAGTGTTTATGAATAGTCCAGACTTCATGCTATAAAACAAGTCTTAATAGATTGTAAAGGATTCCAATTAGACAGTGTCTGTTTTCTGTCCATAATGAAATTAGATTAGAAATCAGTAACAGAAAGATCTCTGGAAAAATCTCCAAATATTTGGAAACCAAATAACACACTTCTAAATAGCCTAAGGGTCAAAGCAGAGATCAAAAGGGAAGGTATTTTGAACTGAGTGGAAATGAATATACAACTTTTCAAATTTTGTGGGATACATGTAAAAATAGTATTTAAAAGAAAGTCTATAGTACTAAAACACCTAAATATTAAAAAAGGTTTCAAATCAATGATTTCAGTCTTAAGAAACTAGAAACAGAAAAGCAAATGAAACCTAAAATAATCAGAATAAAAGAAATAATAATGATTGCAGCAGAAAATAGAAAAACCATAAAGAAAATCAGTAACAGTCGTCAAAGTTGGTTCTTTGAGATCAATAAAATTGAGGAATCTCTAGCCAGACTGATCAGGAAATAGAGAAGACACAAGTTACCAGTATCAGGAGTGAGAGCTGTCATATCACTACAGACTTTCTACAGATATTAAAAGAATAATAAGGGAATATTCTTAACAATTTAATGCTAATAAATACATTATCCTAGATAAAGTAGACAAATTGCTTGAAAGACCCAAACTATCAAAGCTGACTAAAGAAGAAACAGCCGGAACAACTCTGTATTTTAAAAGGAATTATGGTTAAAAAACACGTCCATCGGCCGGGCGCAGTGGCTCAAGCCTGTAATCCCAGCACTTTGGGAGGCCGAGACGGGCGGATCACGAGGTCAGGAGATCGAGACCATCCTGGCTAACACGGTGAAACCCCGTCTCTACTAAAAAATACAAAAAACTAGCCGGGCGAGGTGGCGGGCGCCTGTAGTCCCAGCTACTCAGGAGGCTGAGGCAGGAGAATGGCGGGAACCCGGGAGGCGGAGCTTGCAGTGAGCTGAGATCCGGCCACTGCACTCCAGCCAGGGCGACAGAGCGAGACTCCGCCTCAAAAAAAAAAAAAAAAAAAAAAGTCCACAAAGAAAACTCCAGGCCCAGATGGTTTCACTGGTACATTCTACCATATTTTTAAGGAAGAAATAATCTCAATTCTACAGAGATTCTTCCAGAAGAAGGATGGGAGCCAGGCACAATAATTCTTCCCTATAATCCCAGCTGTTTAGGAGGCTGAGGCAGGAGGTTCTTTTGAGGCCAGAAGTTTGAGAACAACCTGAGCAACATAGTGAGATGCCATCTCTTAAGAAAAAAAAAAAAAGGAGGGGGGGAATATTTTTCAACTCATTCTCTGAGGTCATCCTTATCCTGATACCAAACCAGAGAAAGTTGTTAGAAGAAAATAAAGCTACCAGCCAATATTTGTCATGAATGGAGATGTAAAAATTCTTGCCCAAACTTTAGTAAATCAAATCCAAAAATATTAAAAAGGATAATACATTATGACTCTCGGTTCTGCAAGCCATACACAAAGCCTAGTGCTGGTATGTGCTTCTGGTGAAGGCCTCAGGAAGCTTACTACCGTGGCAGAAGGCAAAGGGAAGTCAGCATGCCACATAGCATGTCACATGAGAGAGGAAGCAAGAGAGAGAGAGAGGGAGAAGATGTCAGGCTCTTTTTAACAACCGGATCTCATGTGAACTAATAGAGGAGGAACTCACCCATTACAGCATGGAGAGCACCAACCCGTTTGTGAAGGATCTACCCCCATGACCAAAACACCTCTCACTAGGCCCATCGCCAACATTGGAGGTTACATGTCAACATGAGATTTGGAGGGGACAAAACATCCAGACTATATCAATGACCATGTAGGGTTTATCCTAAGAATGCAATGCTGGTTCCACCAAAAAAAAAAAAAAAAAAAAAAGAATCTGTGTAATTCATCATATTAATAGTGAAGAAAAGAAAACTATAAGATTTTTTTAATTGAAAACAGAATCCAAAATCCATTCCTGCTAAAAAACTATTTCAAGCTAGGAATAAAAAGGAACTTCCTCCACCAGATGAAGGGTATTTATGAAAAACTGTTGCCTAACATCATACTTAATGGTAAAAGACTGAGTGCTTTCCTTCTAAGATAAGGAAGCAGGGACATCTGTTCATCATCACTGCTATTCAACATTGTACTGGAGTTCTAGCCAATTCATTAAGGCAAGAAAACAAAGTAGAAGGCAACCCTGTTTGAAAGGAGGATGTGAAACTGTCATTATTCACAGGCAATATGATTATCTATGCAGAAAATCCTATGAAATCTATACAAATGCTACAAGAACTTACAAACTGAGCTTAGCAAGGTTATAAGATATTAAGATGTAAGATCAGTATATAAGAATTAATTGTATTTATAGTTATAAGCAGTGTACAGTGGGAAACTGAAAAAAATGATAAAACATCAAAAAAATGAAAAACTTAGGATACATTTGGTAGAAGTGTAAGACTTTTACTCTAAAAACTTTAAATATCACTGAGAGACATTTAAAGAGCCCTAAGTAAATGGAGAGGTATACTGTGTTCATGGATCAGAAAGCTTAAAACTGTTAAGATGCCATGTGTCCTCAAACTGTGGTATTGATTCCAGTTCCAATCAAAATTTCTGCAGGCTTTTTTTCTTCCTTTCAGATAATACCAAGCTTATTCTAAAATGTATAAGGAAAGGCAGAAGACCTCAAATGGTCATAACTCACAAAAGGAAGGAAAAAAGTTGAAGAAATTGCACTAACTGATTTCATGACTTACTGCTATAAAACTATAGTAATCAGTACTGCATATGTGATATTGGTGTGTACATAAGCATGTACATTAATGGGAAGTGGCGTCCAGACACAGACACACAGATGTGTTAAATTGATTGTTGCTCAAGGTATTTTTGAGGAGAGTGTAATTTTCCTAAACAAGGTATTAGGACAGTTTGGTAGCCATATGCAGATAAATGAACCTCAGTGCTTACCTCCTACCACATACAAAAATAACTCAAAATTGGCCAAGAACTAAATGTAAAAGGTAAAACTATAAAACATCTAGAAGAAAACAGCAACAAACCTTAGAGACTTTGATTTTGGTAAAAGTTTCTTAAATACAGCACAATAAGCACAAACTATAAAAGAAAAAAATCAGTTGGGCTTTACCACAATTAAAAACTTTTCCTTTTCAAAATATGCTAAAAAAAATGAAAAACCAAACCACAGATGTGGAGAAAATATTTGTAAAACATACATCCAACAAGGAACTATTATCTAGAATAATAACAATTAAAACCAAAGCCAAAACCTCTTATAACTCAATAATAAGACACACAACACAATTAAAAGTGGGCAAAAGATTTGAACGGACACTTCACTAAAGAAGACATATGTATGACAGATAAGCACATTAATTAATACTCATCATTAGTCTTTAGTGAAACGGAAATTAAAACCACAATGAGATTACACAACACATCCATAAGAATGACTGAAATTTAAAGGAGTAACTATAGCAAGTTTTGACTAGGATGTGGAAGAACTGAAACTCTCATATACCACTAGTGGGAATATTAAAAGGAACAACCACTTTGGAACATGATTTATCATTTCTTTACTTTCTTTTGGAGACAGTCATGCTTTGTCTCCCCTAAGCTGGAGTGCAGTGGTACAATCATAGCTCACTGCAGCCTTAACTCCTGGGTTCAAGTGATTCTCCTGCTTCAGCCTCCTGAGTAGAGTAGCTGGGACTACAGACACCACCATGTCTTTTTTGTTTGTTTGTTTGTTTTTTGAGACGCAGTCATGCTCTGTCACCCAGGCTGGAGTACAATGGTGCGATCTTGGCTCACTGCAACCTCCGCCTCCTGGGTTCAAGCGATTCTCCTGCCTCAGCCTCCTGAGTATCTGGGACTACAGGCATGCGCCACCACGCCTGGCTAATTTTTGTATTTTTAGTAGAGATGGGGTTTCACCTTGTTGTTCAGGCTGGTCTCGAACTCTTGACCTCAGGTGACCCACCCGCCTCGGCCTCCCAAAGTGCTAGATTATAGGTGTGTCTTTTTTTAATTTTTATTTTTGTAGAGACAGGGTCTTACTATGTTGTCCAGGCTGGTCTTGAACTCCTAGGCTTAAGCGATTCTCCTACCTTGGGCTTTCAGAGTGCTGGGATTCCAGGTGTGAGCCCCTGCACTCTGCCAGCAATTTCTTAGAAAGCTAAACATACACCTAGCGTATGATCCAGCCATTCCACTTCTAGGTGGAATGACAGTATGTGCCTGTGAGGAATGAAAGTAATTTCCTCCATGTGAATGTTCCCAGCTTTATTTGTAATAGTGCAAGATTAAAAATGACCTTTACCTTAAGGAACATGTTTGTTTTATTCTAGTTCCTTTGCAGGCATCTTTATGTATATTTTTGCTAAAGCTCTTATCTCACCGGAGTGTGTCTAATGTCTAATCTGTCTTTCTGCCACTGTAGAAGGTAACCGCTTTAGTTCCCACCCTTCTAAGTGCTGCAGGAGGGTAGCTGAGAGGGCTGGGTTCTGATCTCAGCTCTTGACACCTTGGGCTGACCAGGCACTTCTTGAGACCTCAGTGTTCTCCACTGGCAGTTGTAGGCATTAAATTATGTGTATTCTTTCATGAATGTTTTTGAGCACATGCTGTGTACCAGGCACTAGTTTAGGTTCTGACAACACAATGAAGAAAACGGGCCGTGGTCCCTGCCCTCATGAAGCCAGTTTGTGTTCATTTGTTATGGGCCGGACATGGTCAACAAATATCAGAGAAGACCCCCACTTTAGGCAGGCTGTCAGAGGAGGCGGCACTTCAGTTAAGCTTTAAAGGGCAGGAAGAGAATAGGTGCATGCTGTGTCCTGGTCATTGTCTCTGCTCTCAAAAGTCTGGACTGAACATAAGACTGATTTGATTTCTTCAGTCGTAGACATCTCTAAATGATAATAGCTTCATGGGGCCATCTGTTCTTCACCTCACAGCTTTCTTCAGGGGGTGTCATTGTCTGATTCAGGAAATATAAATGGCAATACATTAAATGGAATTAATTCTCCTTTCTGATGTCTAATGAATACTTCTTTGGCCCATAATTCACAAATGATTGAGACAGAAGAAGAATAAAATGAAGTGCATATACTCTTGTGAGCCTAAGCCAGAGGTTTCAAATTGGTGTCTGGCAGGGCAAATCCTGCCTCCAGAGAGGTTTCTTTTGGCCTAGAGTGTTTTAAAAGTCAAGAAATTTCACCTCAAATCCTACACTTACAGCATTGCCATTTAAATCTTTAAGTGTGGCCACTCCAGGCTCCTGTTCCTACAGCACTGATCAGTCAGCACTGACTGGCAGAGCCCCTTTTGATGGGCGCGTGCTCTCAGATCCCACTGCCCCTCCTTGTTTGACCTGCTTCACTCACCTGTTGTCGCCTGTCTGGCCCCCGGGTAAATTTGTTTGACTGTGAATCATCTCAGGGTTTTTTGTTTTGTTTTGTTTTGTGTTTAAATATCTCTGCCTGGGACCAGCGTACTGTGAGTTGGATCCACTCGTGCCAGGCTGGGTGATTCTGACGTGTAGCCTGGTGAGGACCACACTCCTAGGACCATAGCACTGGCTGGAAATGTACTTTTGGTACAGCATTCACCACTGGAGCACACGCTGTCATGAGTGGGCAGCTCCTCTTTCACTCTGTTCCTGGAATACCTGGTACTAGGTGCTTTAAATGCTTGTAACATAAATGAATAAATTCTAGTTTAATTTGATATGTATTTGACCTTGGAAAAGCATTTTTAAAAACCCCACATTTCCTGACCAGGTGCTCATGCCTGTAATCCCAGCACTTTGGGGGTGAGGTGGGAGGATTGCTTGAGCCCAGGAATTTTAGATCAGCCTGGACAATCTAGTGAAACCCATCTCTATTTAAAAAAAAATGCTGGGACTATGGGCATGGTGTTGAGCGCCTGTGGTCCCAGCTACTTAGGAGGCTGAGGTGGGAGGATCGCTTGAGCCCAGAAGGTCAAGGCTACTGTGAGCATAATCATGCCCCTGCACTCCAGCCTGGGCAACAGACAAGACCCTGTCTCAAAGAACCTTCACATTTCCTAATTTAGATATGTGGATTTTTTGGTTCATTTTTAGTTTTCTTTAGTAGATAGCACATTCATGTGGTTTTAAGATCAAAATGTAAAAAGGAATATAGTGAAAAGTCTCCTTTCCCCTTCTGGTCCCTGTCTGACCAGTGCACCACCCCCCTGCCCTCCCTACCCCCAGTCAGCAAGTACAAGCAAATCCAACCATAAATTCTCATTTTATCCCCTTTTTACTCAAAAGGTAGCATCCTAAAAATAATGTTCTGTCATATCTCTTTAGCCTTGACATAACTTGAAGATCTTATCATGTTAGTAGAGAGCTTCCTTCTTTTTCTTTTAACAGTTGAAAAGTACTTTTCATTGTTTGGGCATATTACGATTTACTTAACAAGTACCTAATTGAAGGACATTTGGACTTTTCCTAACATTTTCTGCTGTGAGCAATGCTGCAGTTAATACCCTTCTATGAATGTCATTTTACACACACACACATGTGCATAGTATAGTTCTATGATAATAAATTTCTGGCAGGGCACAGTAGCTCACGCCTGTAATCCCAGCACTTTGGGAGGCCAAGGCAGGCAGATTGTTTAGGTTCAGGAGTTTGAGACCAGCCTGGACAACATGACAAAACCCCGTCTCTACAAAAAATACAAAAAATAGCTGGGCATGATGGCGTGCACCTGTCATCCCAGCTACCTGGGGGGTTGACTCAGGGGGATCACTTGAATCTGGGAGGTCAAGGCTGCAGTGAGCCATGTTTGCACCACTTCACTCCAGTCTGGGCAACAAAATGAGACCCTGTCTCAATCAATTAATAAACTCATTCATTCACTCATTCATTCTGAAGTGGAATGACTAGGTCAAGGAGTATATGCATATATAATTTTTATACACACACACACACACACACACACACACACACACTTCTCTGTTAGGTGTTGTACCAGCAGATCTTATTAATTAAAATTAGTACTGGCATTTGGAATATGTTTTTAAAAGAATATTTACTGTGTTTTGTTTTGTTGTCTTTGCAGAGTTAGAGGAGTTATTTTGTTGGTTATATGAATTTTGGTAAGAGTAGTAAGATTGTTCCAGGTCATTGGTTTCCACTAATGGTCAGAGACCCATAAGGGGTTCTCAGATTCATATGCTAAACAAACATCAGTTATATATATGTCTCACACAAGTGTATTAGTATATATTTTAACTATACATAGATACTGTTGTCTTTAATGAAATTAAAATTTTTTTTAATAGTGTTACTGAAGTCTTGGTTCAAATAGTAACAGCTCAACATCTTGTCAATAGCTCTAATATTTTAGTTGGTGATATGCTTTGTCCGTATCCCTACCCAAGTCTTGTCTTGCATTGTAGCTCCCATAATCCCCACCTGTCAGGGGAGGGACCTGGTGGGAGGTAATTGAATCATGGGGGTGGGTTTTTCCCATGCTGTTCTTATGATAGTGAATAAGTGACATGACATTGATGGTTTTATAAAGGGCAGCTCCCATGCACAGACCCTCTTGCCTGGCCATGTTAGACGTGCCTTTGCTCCTCTTTCACCTTCTGCCATGATTGTGAGGCCTCCCCAGTCCATTAAACATTTTTTTAAATAGATTACATAGTCTTGGGTATTTCTTTTTTTTTTTTTTTTTGAGACGGAGTCTCGCTCTGTCACCCAGGCTGGAGTGCAGTGGCCAGATCTCAGCTCACTGCAAGCTCTGCCTCCCGAGTTCACGCCATTCTCCTGCCTCAGCCTCCCGAGTAGCTGGGACTACAGGCACCCGCCACCTCGCCCAGCTAGTGTTTTGTATTTTTCAGTAGAGACGGGGTTTCACTGTGTTACCCAGGATGGTCTCGATCTCCTGACCTTGTGATCCGCCCGTCTCGGCCTCCCAAAGTGCTGGGATTACAGGCTTGAGCCACCGTGCCCAGCCGGGTATTTCTTTATAGCCGTAAATGAACTAATATAGATGGCCCTTGGATTTCGGTGATGTATTCGTTCTGTGTTCTATCAGTTTTTTCAAAGTAACTTAGTCTGTAGATAGAGAAGAGTAGAACCAAAAGACTGTACATATTCCATGAGTGTCTATTTGCTTATTGTGTAATAAAAATAATCTTTCTCTTGTAGATGTCCCTTTAAGGACCAGCCTGCCACCACCATTCAGAAATTATAAATATGGTAACCATTTTTTTATTCTTTTAAACTATATATTAATACAATTTTGCATTAGTTTGTCACAAACTTACATTTTGTTTTCAAAAATGAATTGACTATCTGTAAATAAAAACCAATTCGGAAGTTTATTTAGAAATATAGGAATGCTAGTATGTTGCTCAAATGAATTGTAATAGTAACGAAGTGACATATTTGCAAAGAATAGCATGTTTGGCAAAACTATGTTTAAAATGAGTTTCTCTGCCAGATTAATTAGAAAAGGAAAATGAAGACTAAGAATTAAAAGAAGGGATTTAACATTTTAAATGCCAATAATTTGAGCATGTTATATAGTAGTTTTATATGTTACAATTGATGATTTAAAAATGGAGTAATAAGGTAAGAAGCTAGATGTCATTCATTATTTGTTATAAACATGGCACAGTTATTAACCTTCAGCAGAGGGACACTCACCAAACTTTGAATCTGAGACTTCATTTGAGAGGTATGATGCACCTAATACATATTTCTGTTAATTGGTGCAGACATTTTAAAGTATAAATTTTTTATTACCTTAGATTATTTTTTTGGCGTGGCTTTTCATTCTGTTCTCATTTGATAGAACAACTTATGACCTAAAATCCTTTGAAATCACAGTCTTCACCGTGTATATGCATTTTAATATCCAGAAACTAATTGTGAGGTTATAAGGGGTAGTGAAGCAGAAGTTGAAGGCACTGAGTGGAAAGTACTTTGATTTATTGGGCTTAAAGAATTTACATACTCAATATTGAATAAGAGAAAGGAATAAAAAGGATGATTAAGGTAAATATGAAACTTCTCAATTGTGGCTTTCAAGGCTTTCAAAATACAATGTCTTGAAATATAGCCTTAAACTTGAATCAACTTACAGATGCCATTTTAAATTAGAATAGTTACATATGGTTTCCTTTTTCATGGTGTGTGTGTGTGTGTCTATATGTCTATGTGCAAAGCTGTGTTCCATGGAAGTTCTTTTGAAAGAAATTTTAGATAATGAAAGCGTTAGAATATCCAAGTTGCTAAGCATTATTGTGGTAGATAATGTACCCTTTAGGCTATTCTATCGTATTAACATCCTTCTGTCCTAGTATTTCTATACTGTTCAGATGAATTGGCAGAAAAAATGAATACATTTATCTGTGAAGAAATTATAGAACCACTCGAGTTTTGATAGACTTCAAGTGGCTTTGTCTGAACTTGGCTCTTTAACAATCTTCTGCTTTCTGTTGAATAAGGAAGGCTGCAGTGTTATTTTCACCTGTCATTGTTATCCAAGATTGCCACCTCACAGTCTGTGGGACAGAGCACTTTGTTGGGTGTTAGGGAGTAGAAAGAGTGTGGAGTCAAATTTCAGTTTTGCCTGTTACTGTCTCCCTGCCCTTTGGCAAAGGGCTGGTTCTCTCTGCCACCAAGAGCCTGAGATTTCTCAGAGCCCTCCTCCCATTTAATTGGCATCCACATCTATTATTGATTTACCACGCATGCTGCTTATCTTAAATCCCTATCGCCTAGACATGACGCATGAGGGCACACGAAAATGTAATTGTTGTACAGTGTGAGCTGCTCATCCCTCTCTGTTTCGTAAAACTGAGTGTGATGCTCCACAAATAAAAGATGATATTTTTATGAGGTTGCTTTCCTCAAGGAATTTGTATTAAGACAACAATGCCCACAGGTGTTGTTTGTGATCATTATGAGGATGATTTGAAAGAAGCAAGAACAAGGGAAGTAACTTATTCAACACAGAAAGGGACAGTAATACATCTCTTTGCTGGTTTGTCATTTCTCCTTTCTTACCCACTCCTCAGGTCACACCCCTTTCTGTTGGAGAGAAAAATCTGGCAAAAACCTCTCTTCAAAACATTTCTTTTTCTGCTAAAATATGTAGCCATTTAGTTGTGTGTTTGCCAAACCTATTAGAGCAGCAGGATTTCTAGTTTAAAGGCTCATTAGCAAAATATATAGAACAGGATTAATATTTAGTAAGGTCAGACTATAGTTTTGCAGGTTGATTGCAACAGACTTTGAGCTCCTGTTATTTAAAAAATTACTGTTGGCTTCTCTCACTTGTCTCAAATAATAAACATATCTACAGTAAGAAAAAGAGCATGATAGGTAATTCAGAATACTAGATAAGCTGAAAGTCAACTTTGTTTATTTTCTTACATACATTTTAAGCTTATTTTTAGCAATTACAGTTTATTTACATCCCTAATATGCACATTTTACTTAGGTTAGATTTATTTTTATTTCTTAGGAATACAGAGTTGTAGTCTGAGGATTATGTTGACTTTGTATAAAAAGTTACAAGGCCGGGTGCAGTGACTCATGCCTGTAATCCCAGCACTTTGGAAGCCGAGGAGGGCAGATCACCTGAGGTCAGGAGTTCGAGACCTGGCCAACATGGTGAAACCCTGTCTTTACTAAAAATACAAAATTAGCTGGGCATGGTGGCGGGCGCCTGTAATCCCAGCTACTCGGGAGGCTGAGGCCGGAGAGTTGCTTGAACTTGGGAGGTGGAGCTTGTAGTGAGCCAAGATAGTGCTGCTGTACTCTAGCCAGGGTGACAGAGCAAGACTCTGTCTCAAAAAAAAAAAAAAAAAAAAAATTGCAATAGATAACTGAAAGTTGACTATTTAAAATAACGGGCAAATTCAGAGTGCTAGTTCTTATCTCGATAGCCACCTTATTCTGTATTATGAGAACATAGTTAAATAAGATCTGTTTTAAAAATAGATCCTTTCATTTTCTGTCACTGTTGGAATTCCTTGTTACAACGTGATTGATAGAAATGAGTTTTAGTGTAAGGTTAGGAGTGTATTCAGTAATACATTGTACTCATAATGCATTCATTAAATGGTTAAATAAAAATGAGTGAAGACTTGGAAACTTTCTGAATTTCAACCTGTTGAATGGCCGTGTAGATTATGTAGTTAAGGGCTGATTGTTGCTGAGTTACAGTTTTACCCAAGTGTGGAGAAGTTATCTACTGGAAATGCACAATGTAGCCTGACTTCAAGATAAATGTAGCCTGACTTCAAGATAAACAAATTAAGGAGTGAAGTTGGGTTTGAATAGAGCAGATTACATGGTGTGATCGTGTGCAGTATTTGCAAACCAAGAGGCAGATATTGATATTCTTGGGGCATTAGCAGCCTTGTTCTGATTACCTGTGGTCCTAGCCACAGTGTTTGAATTCTGAGAGTGGCAACACCCGTATCATCATTTGCTCTCTTGTCATTGTATCTCGTCTGAGTAGATTTTTTTGAACTGCATTTACTAATGTCTATTTTAAGACTTTTTTTTTTTTTACATTATTTGCTAATCCTGGTCTGCAGTGACTCCAAAAAACAAGATACAGTAATGTGATTTGCTTGTCTTCCATTCTAAGAGAAAATGTGCTGAGTTGACATAAAGTTCTGACACACTGCTGTGTGTCTAAAGACCAAGGCTTTAAAAGATAAAGATCTTTTACTTCAGTTTTAGTGATCTACAAAAGTAGTTTTTCTTTTACTATATAGTATATTTCTAAGGGAATCTGGTTATAAAACAAGGACTTACATTTCTCAATTTCATAGCCACCCTCCAATCATTTTAATAATTTGAAAAGAAGTTTAGAATAAACTGTGTAAAAAGATAACTTGCTTTTTTCTTTCAGATACACTAAAGATTATTCATCAAGCACATAAATCTAAGGTATGTTCCACAGGTACAGTATCTGGCACATAGCAAGTAATCAATGTTGGTTAAATTTGTGAATAAGTGAATGAATAGCTGTACATCTAAAATATTTCCCATTATAATAGCGCTTTTTATTTTATAGGTACCCTTTCTACTGCCTTAGCTTTTTCATTGAAGAAAAATAAGCTGTTTCCCTGTTAGTAGTAGGTCCTTTTTAAAAAAGTGTTAATTTAAAAAAAAGTATACCATATTTTGTTTATCAGGCACATATTTAGCATAAAATAAGCGTAAAACTTGGAAAAGTAAATTCAGTTTACAGATAAAAGAAACTGCTTATTATCTGGCAGTCCAGTGTCTTTTATCTTCTTAATTCTGTACCAGAACAAAAGGGCCAGAAGCAGACACAAATAATTCACTTGTTCTGATTTGATTCGTGCTGGGTATAAGAGAAGGCACAGAACTGTGGCTCTGGGAGCACACCTTTTAGCTCCACCAAGGCCATGGCCTGCAATACTGAAGTTGTCTTGCCTTTCCCAAAGAGAGCTGTTTATGTATGGGTTTGTTCTGTGTTTATATTTCTGTTTACTTTCTTGAAGTAACATTTTTATGAAGCCACAATCAAAGATTTATCATACAGACAGAGCAGAGTGATCTTTTTTCCTTTAATCTCGGTGGCCTTCTATAGAGTCCTCTTTAAAGCAGTAATCTTACTGTATTATATAAACTACTCAAGAACTAGATATTATTTGTCACATCCCAATACCTAGCACAATGCCTGGCTCATAGCAGTTCTTCCGTAACAATTTTTGAATGAAGTACTTACGAATTCATTTTATTTCATTGTCTTCTGTTGTCGTAATTGTACTTCATACACTCAATCACCTTTCAGATAAATTGGTATCACAGATCACAAGAAAATGGCATGAGGTAAGTCTGTTGACCGTTGATTAGTAACTGTTTTAAAATTTATTTAAAAAATTTTTTTGTGGCTTAAAACAGCACACATTTATTCTCCTACAATTCTGGAGTCAGAAGTCCAAAATCAGTTTCACTGAGCAAAAGTTAAGGGTTTAGTAGGGTTGGTTCCTTCTAGTAACTTTATTTTTTATACCAAGGATTGTAGATGCCAGTTTGACAATGTCCGTTGTGAAATGCCTCAAAATGTGATGCTCACATGTGTCTGGGGCTGTGGTATGGAATCTGCCCTTTTGATTGGTACTAGAATGTATGGCCACCATATTTGGACTTTATCCAGTTTCTCTCCTTGGGGACAGGAATGTTTTCAACCTCATTCCTAAAATGTAGAGAATAGGAAATGTCCTATTTTATATTTTTATATATTATATACAATATATTTAAAATACAAATATAAATATAAAATAAAGTTAATATGCTCTTTGAAAAGGTTGTAAAGCAAAGTGAGTCCCCATTCTCCATTCATTGCTGCATGTTTTACATCGTTTGGCTTTTCCTATGCTCATGTTTCCAAAAAGGAGTAAGTAGTAAATTATTCCTTTATCTTAGTGAAGACATAGTTCGTCGTGTTCAAATTATCAGTATTATAACGTTTTAGAAATCTGGCAATTACCCTGTCATTGGAAGACAAAACAATCTTAGAATTGTTACTTATATTTAAGACATGTTTCACACTGGCAGGTTCTAGTTGTAAAATTCGGGCTTGTCTTTCCAGTTGAACAGTGTATTTGTGGAAGGGAGGATTTCCAAAACAATTAAGTCACTTAGAGTGCTTCTGGAATCTAGCTTTGTGAGCGTTCCTCCAAATCATAACGATGCTAGTTAAGGTGTCTTTGGGATGGTTATGCAAGCTTCTACTTCAACTTTTCTAAGGGAGGAGTTCAGTATCTTTTCACAGAGACAGTTTTAAAACTTCAAAGACACTTCGTCCACGTGTCCTCATTTGTACCTTATCCAGCTCACAGCCGTTTTTCTCATTTCCAAGTTATTGTTACCCTTTCATTTCTATTCCCCATCTGCGGGCCTGCGGCGCCGCTGGCCTGGCCTGTCAGTGTTCCAACTCAGCTATAATTTTAATTTCCTGCATCAGCCAAAAGAAGAGACTTCTAAATAACTCTGTTGTCTTAATGAACTCATTCATAAAAGGCATTTTTCCCATTTCCCTAGTTTTCTGGACTTAGAGACTTTCCCAGTTGCAGTTACTACATATCCTCAGAAATTTCTTCCCATTCCAACAATAAAAAGACTGACTGGATACCTTCCCACCAGAGCCTCATGTGTGTGTGAGTGTGTGTGTGTGTGTGTGTATGTGTGTATTATGGATGGAATCAGTGGTCTGTTTATAAAGTCAGAATAATTTCTATTAAAGAGATTGCAATAATTTTAATTTCCATTTTATGTGTGGAAGTCATATCCTGGAAAAAACTTTATAAGAAATGTGCAAGGTCTTTAAAAAGAAAACTTAAAATGCTGCTGTCCTTCCTCACCCCTCACCACACACACACTTGAAAATATGAATCTAAGCTCTGGGATTAATTTTTCAGACCCATTAAAGTGAACTCCTCTCAAGATCTGTGCATTTTATTGTGTGAAATTGTACTTCAACTTAACAACAAAACAAAACCTGCTATGAGAGTTCCAAAACAAGACTTAAACAGAAATGCTTAGGATATTTTGGAGAGGAAGATACAACAGCACAAAATCAATTCTCTCTTAATTTACATATTTAATGCTGCCCCAATAAAACACAATACTTGTGTTTATATGTAAACTAAATAAGCTGATTTGAAAATTAGTATGTAAAAAATATGAATAATCAAGATAATTCTGAAAAAGAGAAATGAGAGTAATTAGCTCTAACGTATAAGACATGTTATAAAACTATAGTAATTAGAACAGTATGGCACTATCACAGGAACTGGTAGTTTAAGGGCACAGAATTAAAAGTTCAAAAATAGACCCCAATGTGGAAATTGAATGTATGGTAAATATGGCATTTCAAGTTTGTAAAGAAAAGGTGGCAGATTCAATAAATAGTACTTGAATAACTGCGTAAACATCTAAAAAACAGCTAAGTTGGATCCGTGTATTTTTCTTTATGCCAAAATAAATACCCCTTGGATTAAAAAATTAAACCCATAGGTGGGGATAGAGATAAAACAGATGGAACATGACTTGATAATTTGTTCAAGTTGGGTCCTGGGTACAGGGCAGGGGGTTTATTACACTATTCTGTAACTATTGTATATTTGAAATTCTCCATGATGAAAAATTCAAAAAATGAAATTCATGAAAATATTTGAAGAGAACATGGAATTTTAAAAATCTTGGCGTGAAGAAGGTCTTTCTAAATATGACAGAAAACTGAGAAACAATATGAGACTGATACATTTTACTTCATTCACTAACTTATTTATTCCAAGAAAATTCATTTAACACCTTCTATGTAAAAAAAAAAAAAAAAAAAAACCACTGAGAAAAAGCAAGGAACAAATGAAAAGTGGGGGAAATTTTTCTAACTTACAGAAAAAGCTGAATTTCCTTAGCATATGAAGATACTCTAGACTCTACAACTCTATTGGATAGATTAGCCTACAACTCCATCAA
The DNA here is from genome assembly GCF_007565055.1 of Rhinopithecus roxellana. Lineage (NCBI taxonomy): Eukaryota > Metazoa > Chordata > Mammalia > Primates > Cercopithecidae > Rhinopithecus > Rhinopithecus roxellana. The sequence continues at coordinate 134,448,096 of NC_044562.1, read as the reverse complement.
AAAATAGAAAATATTCAGAACTTGAAGCATAATAAAATACAAATTAAGACTGTACTTAATCCACACCTGTCAGATTGACAAGGAAGAGAAGGCTTTGCTAACACGCTGTGTTGGGAGAGTATGGGAAATAGGGCCTCTCAGTGGTCCCAGTCCTCTCTGGAGAACTAGATAGCTGGTGGATGGGGATTGGGAGGAGACTGACTTTTCACTTTCTATTCATATGTGCTTGGAGAACTTTGTATAATGAGTTATTATACAAAGAATAAAAAAAGAATAATTTTTTTTTTTTTTTTTTGAGACAGAGTCTTACTCTGTTGCTCAGGCTGGAGTGTGGTGGCGTGAACACAGCTCACTGCAACCTCTACTTCCCAGGATCAAGATATCTTCCTGCTTCAGCCTCCTGAGTATTCGGGACTAGAGATGTGTGCCACCACACCCAGCTAATTAAATAAAACTTTTTTTTTTTTTGTAGAGATGGGGTCTTGCCATCCTACTCAGGCTGGTCTCAAACTCCTGGGCTCAAACAGTCCTCTTGCCTTGGTCTCCCAAAGTGCTGGGATTACAGACTGTATTACCTATTCTAAAATGATTTTTTGAGTAAAGTATTTTTTCTTTTAATGTGTGTGCTCTGGAGTTTAAGCCCCTGTGCTCTGCAGTGAATGAGGTCCATGAACCCTGCGTGGCTTGGGCTTCGGATTTGGCTGCTGAGAGGCCTTTCTGTTGACTCTCTGTCTCAGCTGTGTTCTAGAAATAGAGTATGTTGCTAAACAGGTGTGTTCTGGCTGACAAGTGGTGCTGTGTGACACTAGTGGTCATCTCTTTGTGCTATTTAGGGGCAGATAGCAACTTTAAAATTTTCACTTGTTTTAATGGAGTCTTGCTGGATTTGTAAATATCACTGGAGAGCACTCTTGTCTACCCCCACCCCAAATCACATAGAGAAATATTCCAATTAATGTGACATGGAACCAAATGTTTTTTAGCTTGGGCAAGGTTTTTAGATATGTGGACTTATGGCCATTTGAAATATACTTGTGGCCAGGTGTGGTGGTGCATGTCTGTAATTCCAGAATTTTGGGAGGCTAAGGTGGGAGGATCACTTGACTTCAGGAGTTCGAGATGAGCCTGGGCAATATAGTGAGACCCCATCTCTACTAAAAATAAAAAAAAAAAAATTAGGCTTGGTGGCACATGTATGCAGTCCCAGCTACTCAGGAGGCTGGAGAAGGGAGGATTGCTTGAGCCTTGGAGACTGAGGCTGTAGTGAGCCATAATCATGCCACTGCATTCCAGCCTAGGTGATAGAGTGAGATCCTGTCTCAAAAAACAAAACAAAAGAAGGAAGTATACTTGCTTCTCTCAGAAGTCAGACTGGCCAGAGCTGGAAGCTCCACTCTGTCGCTGACCAGGTTAGGATGGCAGGAGAAGATGATGATGATGCAGCAACAGAACAGTGACAGCTAAAAGAGAGTGCTCACCCTGTGGCCGGCACTGCTGCGGATTTATATGCTCCATCCAGGTGATGGGGAAGGATCCCTCTCCTCCACTTTTCTACCGATGAGGAAATCGAGTCCTAGAGAGGTTGTGTAGCTTGTTGAGAACACACAGCTGAGTGCTGGTGGAGTCTGGATTTGCATCCTGATCTGACTTCATTGCCATGCCACAGGACTCTCCCCAGTGCTTTACGTGGTGCGTGCGCTTGGCAGGACCTCACTATGCCTCTGTTCACTGCCCTCATTACGGCCAGGGGAATGGAATCTACTTAGATTATTGCTGTGCTCAAAGTTACAACTCTGTGTCTTTGAGAAGTCTCACCAAACACACCCATGTAAGTACTGATAAAATACAGATTTTCTTTTTCTTTTTTTTTTTTTTAGACAAATGAACTTGTGTTGAGTTTGGAAGACGACGACAGACTCCTGCTGAAAGAAGACAGCACTCTGAAAGCAGCTGGAATCGGTGAGGAAGGGGGCCTTGTGTTGCTGGAGGGGAAACCCTCTCCTGGCCTATGCTGAGGCCTGGCTGATGGTATTTGGATAACTCACTGGAAAGTAAATGCTGCCGTTGGCCCCCCTGACACTGCCCGGTAACTGCTGAGAGGAGGAGGATGAGAATGATGTGCATTCCGATCTCTTGACTGAGGGCAGTAGGTGTCTGCTCTCCAAATATGCAGAATGCAAATGGCTCTTTTCAGAAGGTAGGCTCAGAATTCTGAGGGGCCGTTTAAGGGACGAGTTGTTAGTACCATGTCTCCTTACTCTTATCATTGTCACTTGAGCTGATGGTTGGAGAGAAATGGACATAGTAAGAACTAATGAGGAGTAACGCAATGCGTTGTTGTTGGTATCACATGCAGTGTGGTTTCTGATGGTCTTCCGAATCACTCAGGGCCCACTGAAGCATGGAATTTAAAATAGGAGCCTGGTGTGTGCAGCTGAAAAGTACCTGATTGGGCCTTCCAGCCTAGAATATGCATGTGGTTTTATTCTAAATAAATGTTATGTGACATATTTTGTGACCATTAGATGTCACTGTTATTCTACGTATATGTACACCTAAAGCTGATCTGGCAGGAGGGGAAGTGGAGATTGTCAGGGAGGTCTGAGTGGTTAAAGGCAGTGTGCCCTGATACACCTCTGTGGTTGGTAACCGATGCAGTGTCACAAGCCATGCTGCTTCTTAATTATTTATTAATTAATTTATTTTTTGAGACAGAGTCTCACTCTGTCGCCCAGGCTGGAGTGCAGTGGTGCGATCTCGGCTCACTGCAACCTCTATTTCCTGGGTTCAAGCGATTCTCCTGCCTCAGCTTCCTAAGTAGCTGGGAACACAGGTGCGCACCACCACGCTTGGCTAGTTTTTGTGTTTTTTTAGTAGAGACACGGTTTCACTATATTGGTCAGACTGGTCTCGAATTTCTAACCTCAGGCGATCCGCCTGCCTCAGCCTGTTCATAATTATTTATGTGCACTTGTTAAGGAACACGGTTAGTAAGGTGCACATTGGGAGCCTGGATTTTTTTTTTTTTTTTTTTTTTTGATGAGTATTATTTTGAGTTAACTTGAATCACGTGTATTAGGAATTTACTTCTGATTGGTTCATGTGACTAGCATGAATTCCTGACATAGATCTGAGTTCAACAGGATCTTAAATAGCATGTTGTGAAATCTTAGACTTCATTTCTGTGTTGCCATCTATAATATTTGCTAGAATATTCTTGTCTTTCCATGTTATGAATATGTAAGGTTGTTATTTTGAAGAAGGATTTTAAATTTGGCATTTGTTTCTTTAAATGCTATTATATTATTGTAGCAGGTGGCACCTTTGTGATTGGGGCATGTAGCACCTAGAAGGTAGCCCTGTTTGTTGTTAAAGCATGAAGCATAATGAATATTACAGACTGATATTGATGGGGGTATTGACAGACAGCTCCATGGAAAACACTGGAGAATCCAAAAACTAAAAAAAGGTAATATTTCACAGGATGATAAAGTTGACATTTCAAAGAAGTGAGGAAATAATGATGTAGCCAGAAAATTATCCTCAAGCCCATTGCCAAAGCATTCAGGAAAATAAAATTCAAACTCTTATCTCATCTCTGTTTTTATTACAAAATAAATTCTAGATGGGTTAAATATTATAATGTAAAAGAATTTTTAAAAAAGAAAGTGTAGTTCAATAATTTCATAATCTTGGGAAGGAGAAGAGCTTTCCAAGCATGAGCTCAAAGACAGAAGCCATAAAGGGGGATAAGTGATAGATTTGACTACAAAAAAACTAAAAACTGTAAACAAAGTTAAAGGAGAAACTTTGAAACATATTTGCAGCATATACAACAGATAAAAAGGTTATTAGCCTGGGGTCGGGCGTGGTGACTCATGCCTGTAATCCCAGCATTTTGGGAGGCTGATGCGGGAGGATCACTTGAGGTCAGGAATTCGAGACCAGCTTGGCCCACATGGTGAAACCCCATCTTCACTAAAAATACAAAAATTAGTCAGGCATGGTGGCACACGCCTGTAATCACAGCTACCTGGGAGGCTGAGGCGGGAGAATGGCTTGCACCTGGAAGGTAGAGGGTGCAGTGAGCTGAGATTATACCACTGCACTCCAGCACAGCACTCCAGCCTGGGCAACACAGTGAGACTCTGTCTCAAAAAAAAAAAAAAAAAGAAAAAGAAAAAGTGAAAGAAGTTATTAGCCTGACTTTATAAAGAACACTTGTAATTACTGTGAAAAAGAGAAATTCTACTGATAGAAGAAATAACTCACATATAAAAAATAGCTCCTCCTCATTAGGAGAGAATGAGGACTTATTAGAAATGAGTACATAGATACTGCTTTATGTAGTAGAGTCTAGTGTTAAGACTCTAGTCTGGGGCTGGGTGCCATGGCTCATGCCTGTAATCCTAGCAGTTTGGGATGCCAGGCTAGTGGATCGCTTGAGGCCAGGAGCTCTAGATTAGCCTACACAACATAGTGAGACTTCATGTCTATAAAAATAAACATTAGAGTCTAGAGCCAGAGTGCTTGGGTCCAAATCCTGATTCTGTCTTTTACTGTCTAGGTGACCTTGGACAGCAGCAATTGTTGTAAGATTAGCAGACATGACAAAAGTGGCATTGTCCAAGGGAGTTCAAGGTGTAGGAAAATGGATAGTCTTATACCACTGTCAGGAATGAATGTGACCTCGAATTTTCTGTGGGTCAGTTTGACCAATAAGACTTTCCCAAGTTTGAATTTCAGCGATACTTGTTTCTAGGCCAACAGGGACAAGCCGTGACATTGTGATAGGTCTTCAAGGGGGTGGTGGGGTTAGCCCTGACCTTCCCTTGTATGTGAAGCACTGATGTAGAGCTTGATTTATTGAATAGAAATAGAACATGCTGTGTGATACCATTATGGTTGGGTTTTTGTTTTTGTTTTTGTTTTGAGATCAGGCTGGAGTGCAGTGGCACAATCTTGACTCACTGCAGCCTCCACCTCCTGGGTTCAAGCAATTCAAGCAATTCGCCTGCCTCAGCCTCCTGAGTAGCTGGGATTACAGGTGTGTACCACCACGCCCAGCTAATTTTTGTATTTTTTAGTAGAGACGGGGTTTCGCCATATTGGCCAGGCTGGTCTCGAACTCCTGACCTCAGGTGATCCACTTGCCTCGGCCTCCCAAAGTGCTGGGATTACAGGTGTGAGCCACTGTGCCCGACCCCATTATTGTTTTAAAGTGTTTAAAATATACATGTAAGATTATTGTTTATGTGTATACGGAGAAAAGATCATATGCCAAAATTATAGAAATGGTTTCTTGAGGTGGTGGCATTGCCGGTAATTGATATTCTCCTTTCTTTTCTGTATTATCTAATTGTTTTTATGGTGATTTAAAAAATTTTCTACAGTTTACATGTATTCCTTGTAATTAAAGGACCATTTTTTTTTTTTAAGTGTAAACCCATGAAGTTGGGGAAGGTCAGTTAGAATGAAGGCTGTGCGTTTTGCTTGCTTTCTGGCCCTCTGTAAGCCACTTATCCTCTCTGAAACTCTTATTTTGTTTTCTGTAAAAATAGGAAGAATGAACCCTATTCTAGAAGGTTGTCATAAGGGTTGTGTAAAACACTGAAGGCATTGGGAGTGATGTGTGTAAAAGGCCCTCAAGAACAACTGCTTTGTCTGGAAACTCTCCTGGAGAAGGCAGTTGGCAAATGTTTTGACTTTACTAAAATACTGAGTTGTTGGTCTTGTTGTGACTAATTTCAAACTGACTTATGTAATGAACCATCTGTAAAGGTGAGAAGCAAATCCCTCTTTTTGTCCTCTTACTTTAAGGCTATTGGTCCTGGATCAGAGTCAGATTCTTTTCCCAGATTCTCCACTCATTTCAGGGTGGTATGAGGACTCCAAACGGCCCTCCTAACTCCAGCAAGCCAGCAACCCTGGGCTCAGGGTGATTTGGGTCCCTGCAGGGAGCGATTTTCTCTTTGTTATCTAGAGTGGTGTTGCTGTGCTCTTGGGGACAAGCTGAGGTTATACCTGGGAACGGAGATGAGGGTACCTGGAAAGCAACAAAAAATTCTAAGTGAGAACTGAGTTGTGAAAATGATACTTGAAACGTGTGATTTTTTTTTTTTTTTTTTTTTTTTTTTGTGTAAGACAGACCTCACTCTGTCGCCCGGTGCAATCTCGGCTCACTGCAACCTCCGCCTCCCAGGTTCAAGTGATTCTCCTGCCTCAGCTTCTTGAGTAGCTGGGATTATGGGCATGCACCACCACGCCCGTCTAATTTTTGCGTTTTTAGTGGAGACGGGATTTTGCCATGTTGGCCAGGCTGGTCTTGAACTCCTGACCTCAAGTGATCTGCCTGCCTCGGCCTCCCAAAGTGCTGGGATTACAGGCGTGAGTCACTGCGCCTGGCCTGAAATATGTGATTTTTCTAGGGAATTTTCCCTCTCTCAGTGCCATGTTTGATTAGATTTTTAATAGGTTTAAGAGAAAAATTCGAAGTCATCTCTGCCTCCCTTTTTACCACCTGATCTTGCTGTAGAGCTGTCACTCTGCTACCACAGCCCGTTGCCATGGAATAATGCCAGGGTAACAAATTTATCATTAGGACTTTTCTGCAGTAGTCATGAAAAGAAAAGAAAGGCTGCAGGTGGGGAAATTAGGGGAAAAAAAAAATGTTTGAAGATTTCTTTTCTCACGGAGAAATTCTCTAGTTCATCCTTTGGCTTTTTCTCTGCACTGTAGATCCCGATGGAACATTCTACACCTGACGTCAGTGGAAGTTTTTGCTTGTGGACTCAGTACGGAAAATACATACTTAAAAAAGATTTTGCTCAGTAGAAACAAGAAGAGACTTTTACCTAGAAATGTTACTTATAATTTAAAGATTGTTTTTACCTTGTTGTCAGCAGTTGTAGTTTTATGGACTAATTCCCCTAAGTAATAAATTTACATGTAAGCTTTTTTTTTTTTTTTTTGGAAATGTTATTTTCTCTCTTTCATTTTGCTACATTCTACTCCTGTTGTCTTTGGAATCTGGTCTGGTTTAAGAGAGAAATTGTGACTGGGTAACTCTTCCAAAGCCAGTTGTGTTTCATTGGAAACATTTTAAAACAAGATACAGTGGCCAAACTGTAAGTGTTTATCTGAGGGAAGCATTCTCGGCAAGCCGGGTCCTATAATAATTCCAAAACTCCCTCGTGGTTTGTTTTCATTTTGCATGTCACTTCTGTCATCTGCCCCCAACCAGATCCCTGTCGTTCACGCCTCGCCCCTTTGGGTGATCTTGTCTGTACAGCTAATATTGTGGGATTCTGTGGCTCCCCCTGTTCTTTCAGGATCATGTTTGTGTATCCTTAAGGTGTGGGTCCCCTTCCCTTTCTTTTTCTGGGTAGTAATATTTTAGGTCATGCGTGTTTTCTTTCTTCGACAGTATGTTATGGCGGCCATTTTTCACTCTTACATAGAAACAGTGATAGTCTGGTTACTCGGTAATGTGGGTGTTGGACTCAGGAAACTGGGGGATTCCAGAAGCAAGACTTAGAGTGAACCTCTGTGGAGTGCTTTCCTTTTTACCTCCCCATACCATGGTGGAAATTACAGGCATGTACCCAGTCTAGCAAAGACTGAGGTTTTTTTTTTTTGGCTAGTTGTTTTCTTCAAACTGTAGTTGAAATCTTCTCTGCCAGCAGATCCAAAACAATATTTGAAGCAAGCCACGAAATAAAAGGCAGAGCACTTGGGACCTCTGTTGGTGGTGAAAACTTAGAAATATAACTCAGTTGTGAGCACAGCTTTGAATGATTTGTAGATTAGGATTTTGTGACATTTGGGAGGATAGGCTATACTCCTAAAGTGGGGGAGAGGGTGAGACTTCGTCCTTTGGGTCTCAGATTGCCACAGAAGCCACGCCTCACCCCTCATGTATTTTTTTTGTCAACAGTCTGTGGTTATTGTCACAAGGCAGCCTCCCTGATCGTGGATTTTCTGTACCACAAGGTCAGTGTGCGTGTCTCAGGCTCCTTTTTCCAGACAACGGGGGCTGCGCCTCATATTACGTTAGTGCTGACTAGCACAAGGCTAGGGACTCAGAACATATGGATAAATCCTTGTTGATGATAAGTTTATTGAGATAAATTAGTTGAAGAGTTTAAATACATTGCAGTTAATTTTTCTTGGGATTTTACACTTAAAATTGATCTTATATTCTTTCATTTAAAGTCATTATCATTATGTTCCTTTTAAAGTTGTGTGTGTCTGTCTGGAAGCATTATAAAATTATTAATTTTATATCCAAAGTTTGAAAGCCCTGGCTTGTGTTTGTTTCATTAAACTTGAACATCAGTATTAAAATGATCCTACAAATGTATTTGGAGGGTTCTCTGTTTCATTTGATAGTAAGACGAAGGGATGAAGTGGCAGTGTATTTATTGGATTTTAGATTGCACATTCATTTCAGATTCCCATGCCAAGGCACTCTGCACCTGACTGCACTGCCGCCTGCAGCACATTTAATTTAAAATCAGGTGCCCTGGGGGACCAGCACTAGGTAGACTTTCGGAGGGTTCATCCCCAGCCAGTTTTAAAGGAGCCATTTTAAATAGTATTTGGGAAGCAGGAATTTAAGGGATAATGGTGGAAAGAGTAATTATGTAGAGGTCTTAAAAATTATTTATAATTGGTTTTCAGGTAAATTGGCAAATGAATTTGCAGTATAAGTCCCTGAAATCATTCTCTCAAACATTTTCCACAGAGTTTTACAGATGTAAGAAAACATTATATTCTACTTCTGCTTAAGGACCACATTACTAAAATTTAAAACCCATTTAATGTTTTACTTTTGAATATTCAGAGTAAATTTTAATTTGTGTGTTTTCCAATTTGTTAAGGGTGAAAAAATTTTTATATCAACCTGAAGTATTATAGTTTAACCCATTTGTTTACCTAGATTTCCTGAAAAAAAAAAAGTACAGTCATCTGAAAATAAAATCTTTACACTGCAGATTCTCATTCGGAGTCTACATTGTGAGAGCTAGCATAAATGCCCTATGTAAATAATGCATTGATGTTTAAGTTAACTGGACCCAGGAGAACCGATGTGTCAAAACAGAACTGCTTAGTCCTTGCTTTCCATCAGCTTCTCTGAACCTGCTATTGCTGAAGAGCCACACAACATATTAGTTTCTCAGAAGGGGTTCAGATAAATGTCAACTGCAGTAAGTGAAAATTGTAATTACAGTTAGTGTGGATTGAGCAAAGTGCTGTGTGGGCAAAGCACTGTGTAAAGTTCTGTATGTAAATAGCACATCACAGATAAAACCTTGCTCTGTGATTATTAAGAACAGGGTGTCTTTTGCTCATTTTCCATTAGAAGGTTGATTAGAATCACTTGCAAATTATATAAGTCTACCTCTGGGCATGCTTCCCTTCAAAAAAGGAAACCCCAGGAGCTTTTTGTATAAAGGATAGATTTCCAAATATCTTTGAATATTGAAGTTTTTGAAGCTCCCTTTCTTGATTTTCTTTTTCCCACTGATTCCAAGTGTGGAGTCTTTTTACCTATTCTTTTAGATGCCACTTTCTTGTAAAATTTAACTGTACCTTAACTTACTGTTTGCACAGGGTGCATCTTTTTACAGCCCCTCCTTATTGATCTCCAGTTTCTCTCTGCTGTATCCCCCACAGGCTGCTTGTCATGCGAGGCTGCAATCTGATTTTCATCTCCTCAGATTAAATTTAATCTTGAAGATATAGTAAGGACTGGAATGAGGATCTGTGACTATGGCTGGCTTTATTTTCTTCTTTTGACACTTGTTTATTTTCTGTAATGAGCATGGGTAGCTTATGATTAACAAACGTTAAATCTGATATTCTTGAAAACAGCAAAAACATTTTTAATGAAATGGCATGCTAATCTCATTAATTTCATTTTTTTTTGACAAAGTCTAATGATGAGATGAGAGCTGTAAACTAAGAGACCAGTGGTAATCCTTGGCACCCTTTTTTATTATCCTATTTATTTGACTTGGAGAGTTTTACTTGTCTGTTTTTAGAGAGTATGTTAATTGAGTACTCAGTATTCATTACGAATAATCTTGACTGTTTTCTTGTGGAGATTTCTGAAGGCCCGTTTGCTCTTTCTGTAAAAGCCAAGCAGACTGTATTAATTTCTGGTTTAATTTAAAAAACGAATGTGGAACTTGTTGGCACAACACCTTAAAGAATTGCATGTTTAATAATTGGAAGGCTTTCCATCAGATTTGTCTCTAGCCTGAATTAATAATGTTGCTGACTTACTGTTTTAGAAGACGCAGTCCTTGACCTGCTAGGTTGAAAGAATTGTGACTGCTCTGAACCTTCATGGGTCCTTTAGCGGTGCCATTTCCCCTGTGAATAATTAGAGGTATTTGAAGGTATTGAGGTAGCAGCCAATTTGTGTCTTTCACTTTGCATATTGTTGAAGCCGCATGAATTAATCATAAGCAGGGCAAAAAATTAACTTCTTCAGACACATATTTTGATGGGTCATGAGGGAGAATGTAAAGTGATCTGTAAAATATTCTACTGATCCTCTAAGTATTAAATTATTATACCTACAGGCTAATTTCAGGGGGGAAAAAGAGTTTTCCCTCCCCTTCCTTCAGTACCTGAGTAGCATATTTGAGAAAAAAAATCAAGGTTTTTTATTTCCTAGCACTGTAAAGAGTACTACAAATGAGCAATTTTATGATTTCCTGAAAACCAGATTCTTGCATTAACTCTTGATTTCAATTTTTGGGTTTTTTTTTTTTTTTTTTTTACTTTTAAATCATTTGAGTTTTCAATTCTTAAAACTTCACCTGAAACTTCCTGTTGATTTGGTAAAATTCATTGTGCAACCCAACAAATAACTCATCTTTTTCACTTTAGGCATCTGAAGCTATTCTAAAATACCGAATCAAAGTCATATGGATTTCCATACTTGTTTAAAATTTAGATTTACATTGAAATCTTGTTTTCTATTTTCTGTTTTTTTTCAGCCAGTGAAACTGAAATTGCATTCTTCTGTGAAGAAGATTATAAGAACTACAAAGCTAATCCCATTTCATCCTGGTGAAAACATCTTGAGGGCTTCCTTTTTGCATACCTGTATTAAGCTTTTTATTCCACTGCTGAGTTTTTGAAACTGACAAACAAATCTTAAAAAATTAATCCCAGGCTCTACTCCTTGAGCTAAAATCTGGTGATTTCTTTCTCTTCAGGTCTTTCTTTCCTTCCCTCTTTTTCTTTGTTGTTGTAAAATAATATATTATGAGAAAAACATTTGATTTTTTTAAAGGGAAATAAATTGTTATTAAAAATTATCGTGGAATATTGATTCTTAAATTATAATTTATTTTCTGAAATTAGGAATTATTTGGGTGACTTGCATGTTGAGTTCCTTAAAAAGATTGTAAGACTAAGATCATACTGTTTATTTTATATTTTTTCTGTAGTTTCTAATTAGAGCAACTGTTACTGTCTGTGGCTACCAGAAATTCTGAATTTCTTGACCCTCATGGCTACCTTTTAGCTCAGGGTGTGTGATACATACCACCATATGTGCAACTGAATTGTGTATATTTTAGGGAGGTTTTATGATGCAGGAAGGTTACTTTTTTTTTTTAAAGTATCGCAGCTATACAAGTAATGTTGCTGATTTTTTTTTTTCTTTTCTTTCTTGAGCTGTATTTTCCATCTTCAGGAGCAAACTGTCATAGAACCAAACTCATTTATTTAGAGAGAGGAAGTAGCAGGATGCTTGCACTTCTGGAAGAAAATTGTTCATTGAGAACAAGTCTATGTCCTGGAAGATACATTCCTTCTAAATAATATAATACTTGTGGTTCCTGATCATGGCTGACCACCAGCACGTGAGGAGTTATTATTTCAGAGACCTTTCAGTCAGCCTGCATTTAATCAGAACTCCTGGAGAGCTTAGCTAGCTCTGCCATTGCTCCCTGAGTCCTGGAGGGCTTAGACAGCCTTGCCATTGCTCCCTGAGTGCTGGAGGGCTTAGCTAGCTCTGCCATTGCTCCCTGAGTGCTGGAGGGCTTAGCTGGCTCTGCCATTGCTCCTTGAGTCCTAGAGAACTTAGCCAGCTCTACCATTGCTCCCTGAGTCCTCAGAGTTGCCAGGAGGGCAAATTGGTTTCATTATGGCCACGTCTAACTTAAGAAAACCTATTATTTTTTAAAAATAAACTTTGAAAGTCTGATTAACATGATTAGAAGATGCTTTGCTTTGTTGAAAAAGTTAATAGGGTCTTCTTTAAAACAGAAATTCTATTTATTTTATTCATTATTTCATTCGGGAGCAAAGTGTTGAATACACAGATGACATAGCTTTTGGGGGAGTTAATAAAGAAGAAAATAAGACCCAGTTTTTGCCTCAGTAAATGGAGAAAGACATAGTACAATCAAACGATTTTAAGAATATCAGAAAAAGCTGCCATCAGAGCCTTGTTGACAGAAATTAGTTCTGTGGTTTTTGTTGTTTTTTGTTTGTTTGTTTGTTTCTTTGTTTTTAGAAGTACCAGTTGAGCTGTGTCTTAGAAGATTGAATAGGAATTTTTGCTTAGAAGAAAAGAAGGGAAGGGCTTACTGGAAGAGGGAGTAGCATACACAAAGGCAAAGCACTGTGAAAGAGCTTGAGGTTTCAGGAGAAAGCACAAATTGTAGTGTCCCTGACTTTTATAGGTGGTGCAACTTAATAATGTTTAGACCTACCAGTGGTACAAAAGCAATAGGCATTCAGTAGAAACTGCACACTGAGTACCCATACAGCCATTATGTTTTCCACTTTCAGTGCAGTATTCAATAAATTACATGAAATATTTAATACTTTACAATAAAATAGGCTTTGTGATAGATGATTTTGCCCAACTGTAGTCTAATGTAAATGTTCTGAGCATATGTAAGGTAGATTAAACTAAGCTGCCGTGTTTGGTAGGTTAGGTGTATTAAATACATTTTTCACTTATATTTTCAACCAACGATGAGTTTATTGGGACTAACCCCATTGTAAGTTGAGGAGCATCTGTACAGGAGGGCAAAGTACATGGAACAGAGTAGAGGAAGATAAAGCCAGAAAGGTAGGTTGAGGTAGGCCTTACAAGTCATGCTAAGGAGTTGGAACTGTGTCTAGTAGGTAGATGGGAGCCAGTAGCATGATTTAAACAGGTATTTGATTCCATTTGTATTTTAGCAAGTGAGCTTTGTCAGCAATGTCCAGATGGCGGAAAGACTCGAAGACATCATTGAGCAGGTGACGTTTGGAAGGCCTGGCTCAGGGCAGGGACAGAGGGGAAGAGGAGGAGTGGGGAGGTTCTTGGTGTTACCATTTGATCATGCATTCTGTGGCAAATATGATGTATCATGCATTCCGTGGCAAATAGGACGTGGTAGTTAATTTACATATGTTATCTCGTTTGACATTTACCACAATTCTTCAATGGTAGCATGTATATTTATAGATGAAGACACTGGGGCCCAGAGAGGTGAAGTTATTTGCTCAAGAGAATGCAGTAATGTGCAATGGAATTGGAACCAAGTCTGTCTTAAAATTCTGACTTCCGCCATTCCATACTGCAGCCTCCCAGTGGAGACCTGAGGTAGAATGACCTTAGAATGTTTGGGACCTGGTGAATGCCTGGACGGGGATAGTGTGGGGAAGGAGGAATGGAGGCTTCAGTGATTCTTGGCTGGAGTTGAGTGGCTGGATTAATGATGGTAGCAGTAACCCAAATAGGGATTTCAATAAGTAGAGGCTAAAACATATTCCATTTGTTTGCTTTGCACACATTCAATTTGCATACCAGGCTTTTTTAAAATATAAAATTAAGCATATCTTTACCTGTGCATTTTTAAGTAGATAATGTAAAAATATGTATATATAGTACCTTTTTTGATGTGTGTTTTTCTTATAAAAGGTACATATAGGCTATTTTCACTTATAAACAAGGAATAAAAATCAGAAATAAACCTATAGACAGCAACCACCAGAAAGAGGCAAAGAAGGATTGTTTCCTAAAGCCTGCAGAGCGAGCAGGGCCCTGCTGACATCTGGATTTCAGACTTGTAGCCTCCAGAACTATGTGAGAAAAGACATTTCTGTTGTATTTACGATAACTACAAATATATTGTGACTAAAATATTTGTGACTAAAATTTTACCAGGAATGGAAGATTGATTCATTATATAATTTTCAAAATCTATAAAGGAGAAAAAAATTATGTTTATCTCAATAGGTGCCAAAAGGCATTTGATGATATTCTTGCTCATGCATATATAAAAGTTAGCAAGGGAAAGAAATACCCTTAACTTGATGAAGGGTGCTCATAGGAAACCTACTTAATGGAGAAGTGTTTCAGCAAATCTGTTAGATATGAATAAGAGGCTGCGGCTGGGTGCAGTGGCTCAGGCCTGTAATCTCAGCACTTTGGGAGGCTGAAGCGGGCAGATTGCTTGAGCTCAGAGGTTCGAGACCAGCCTGGGCAAAAGGATGAAACCCCATCTCTACAAAAAAACAAAAACGAAAAATTAGCCGGTGTGGTAACTTGCGCCTGTAGTTCCAGTTACTTGGGAGGTGGAGGTGGGAGGATCCCTTGGGTCAGGAGGTCAAGGCTACAGTGAGCTGTGATTGCACCACTGCACTCCAGCACAAAAAATATGAATTAGACAAGAATGAACACTGTTGCCAGTACTATTCAGTATATTTCTGCAAGTCTTACTGTAGCCAGTACTGTAGGAAAAGTAATGATTCTCAGATATTGGAAAGTAGTAGGCAAAACATTCATTTGTAGACAATATGATTGCAAGAGAATTAAGTTTTTTTTTTTTTTTTTTTTTTTTTTTTTTTTTTTTTTTTTTTTTGAGACGGAGTCTCGCTTTGTCGCCCAGGCTGGAGTGCAGTGGCCGGATCTCAGCTCACTGCAAGCTCCGCCTCCCGGGTTCACGCCATTCTCCTGCCTCAGCCTCCCGAGTAGCTGGGACTACAGGCGCCCACCAGGTCGCCCGGCTAGTTTTTTGTATTTTTAGTAGAGACGGGGTTTCACCGTGTTAGCCAGGATGGTCTCGATCTCCTGACCTCGTGATCCGCCCATCTCGGCCTCCCAAAGTGCTGGGATTACAGGCTTGAGCCACCGCGCCCGGCCGAGAATTAAGTTTTTTGAACTAAGACTTCAGTGCTGAACCTAAAATGTATTGTTCATAAAAGCTATAAAATAGTGTTATTAGATGAGTATAAAAGACCTAAATAGAGAGAGATTACATGTTTATAGATGGAAGATACCTACCTATTCCATAAGTAAATGCAATCTCAATCAAAATCCCAAAGGATTTATCATGGAACTTGACAAATTGGTTTTAAATTCATTTGGAAGAAAAATATGCAAGAATAGCCAAGATCAACTTGGAAAAACAAAAGGTAGGCTAGAAGAATGGGTGGTTACCTACCAAATGTCAAAATATATTCAGTGATCAAAACAGGTTGGTAATGATACAGAACTAGATAAAATGATGAATGCAATAGAATATAGAAACATAAAATTTACATGGAAACAATAGCTAATAAAGGTAGTATTTGTAATTATGAGGAAAAGAAAGATTATTTAGTACATGGTCAGGTATTTAAAAAAGCAGTTAAGGGCCCTACTTCATACCATTCACAAAAATTTCAGATGGATTAAATAACAAACACGAAAAACAAGATGATGAGTTTATTAGAAGGAAAAATGGATTATATTTGTGACCTTGGGGTAGAGAAGGCCTTCTTAAAACACAAAAGGCGTATGCCACAATTTCATAAGGAGAGTGTGTTTGTGTTAAGAATGACTAAAAGCAAGCCAGGTGTGGTGATGTCCGCCTATAGTCTCAGCTACTCAGGAGGCTGAGGTGGGGGGATTGCTTGAGCCTAGGAGTTTGACACCAGCCTGGGCAACATAGTGAGACCCTGTCTCATAAAAAAAGAATTAGTAAAAACAAAACCAAAATCTGTATAGAAATCAAAAGAAGCCGAAAATATTCATCAGGCAATTGCCATGAACATTTTGACATATTTCCATCTAGGTTATTTTTCCTGTGTATTTTTTTTTTAGTGTTTCTGATACTTTTCATGTGTTTTAAGTCACATTTGCTTGTTAAAACAACCAATTCTGGTCTGGGCATGGTGGCTTACACCTGTAATCCCAGCACTTTGGGAGGCTGAGGTCAGTGATCACTTGAGCTCATGAGTTGGAGTCCAGCCTGGGCAACATGGTGAAACCCCATCTCTACAAAAATTAGCTGGGCATGGTAGTGCATGCCTGTAGCCCTAGCTACCTAGGAGGCTGAGGAGGGAGGGTGACTTTAACCCAGGAGGCAGTGAGCTGAGATCACACCACTGCACTCCAGCCTGGGCTATAGAGCCAGACCTTGTCTCAAAACAAACAACAACAAAATTTTGAAGGTTAAAGTAAAAATCCTGTTCTTGCAAAGTCACTCCTTTGCGTAGCTTGGTGAGCATACCTTCAGACCTTTATTTTTTTCTTTTTGCACATATGTTATTTAAACATACAGGTATGCATTTTAAAGCTTTGTCATTTTGTGCATTTCAGAGCGTGATCACTCTCTTAAATATGGTTGAGAAGTCTTTTTTTTTTTATCACCGCTATGTGCCAGACACTGTATGTATTTTATATTATCTCATTTAATCCACACAGTAGACTGTGATAGAGCTCCGAGGAGTCCTGGTTTCCCCATCTGTGAGATGGAGGAGATAATAAGGGCCACTTCGTAGAGTTTTGTGATCAAGTGGGACATTGCCTACAAGGCACTTATGGACAGAGCCTAGCAGGAAGTGAGTGCTCATTACGTGTCTTTGGGTGCTTATTGTGAGAGTGAGTGCAGCAGCAACAACTTTATTTTAGAGCAAGGAACCCTCACCCTCAGAGATTAAGCCACTTGCCCAAGGCCTACAATCTGATAAGTCAAAGAGCAGAGGGCTGAGTTGGGGCTGTGAGTAGGGCCTGAGACAAGGTCTGAAGTGTCCAAGGCCTGAATGTCCAAGGTTCTGTACTTGGACCCCTCTGCCCACTACAGAAGTTGTCCAGCAATCTTGTCATCTTTTTCTCACTGTGCATGTACACATGCATGTGTGTTGGGAGAAGGGCTCTGATTATTGGTTTTGGGCAGTTTCACCGTATTTTACTTTCAGAATCTCTCATCATTGCTCAGAGTAGCAAAAGTAATTGAAGTGGAAAATTGACTTAATTGGTCCGAGGTTAATATTTTGAACTGCACCATCAAGACAGTGGGCCTTGCTGTCTGCAGGCCTGGAAAGAACCCATCTCTCACGTGGAGCCACAGCGCACATCTCATGGCCACTCTGTAGCTTTCACTCTGCACTTCTAGCATTTATAGGAGTGGAAGAGGAAGGCACGGTAATCGTCATTTCTTTCCATCAAAGGAGACATATTTATTCAAAGAATCAGACCTGAGACCACTTTCCCCGTCCCCAAGTGTGCATTTTGGGCTAGAATATGAGCCTAAGAGTGTTGATAATGGCCTTTGGAGGCTCGTTTTTTGATCATTAGTCAGCGAGAGGGTCATATAGTTGTCATGACTTAAACATGCAGGATGTGTGTTGTTCTGCTCGACCATGTGCTTTGTTAGGGAGCAGTGACCCTCCTCCATTCCGTGCTGCTGCCACTTCGGCTTAGTGTTCAGTAAATAATGTCATTCGCAGGCCGCAAGATTTTAAGATGGAGAAAATCCATTTCAGGTCCCAGATGAAGTCATGTGATTCTTTCGAACTAAGTAAGGGCAGACTGTTTTGGGGATGCTGCCTGAGAGACTCAAGCTTTTGGTTTTAACTTCATTTCTATTACATCCAATACATAGGGAAAAAACTGTCGTCCATAATGGTATTCTTGTGATCTATCAAATCTGGTCAATCAAAGCAGCCACCAGAGCACTCTTAAGGCTGTGACTCTTTCACAGGACTAAGGCAAGTCCCCAGGATGGAAGGTGGCGAGGGCTTCTTCCCCTCCATCTCTGACTTGGTGGGGAATGAGAGCGGTAAGATCGGGAGCTGTCATCTTCAATCCTCTCAGTGTTAATTCTGTTTAGCAAAGCACAACAACCTCATTTAATTTCCTGATCAGTGCCCCTTCCCCCTCCCTCTGTCCTGTGACCTTGAGCCTTATGCCATCGTACTACACATTATCGCCATACCCCAACCTTGTTGCAGACACCTGCAGGCCCTGTGCCACTCTCCCTTATTACCTGATGATTATAGCTCCTGGCTCACCGCTGCTGTCTCTCGTAGTTCAGGATAGACGTAGATTAGCCTTCCTGTACCCTAGGGCCTCTTAGGTCGTTGAAGAACTCACTGCAACCTTCTTGTCATCTCTCTCTCAGCCACCTACTCCTAGAGGCACACCTTTGCCGTAGTCATTAATAACTGCACCCTAGTCCACAACGCCATCTCAATATCCACCTCCCGTTCTCTGACCATTCTCTCCTGTCTTTCCATTTCTTTGCATCTGGTGCCCCCTCCAAGGCTCTTCAACCCCCACCTGAAGTACACTTCATTGACCCTGCTGTCTTCTCACTGTCCCACCCCCGACTTGAGATCCTCTGCACCTTCTCATCAATCTCTGCCTAGACCCTTGCTGCCCTGACCCCTCTGGCCCCAGGCCTAACCCTGCCATGCTCCACCTTCTCCAGCCGCACCCGAACCGCTGCACTGCATGTGGTGGGGTAGAGGGCAAGTGCTGTGGCCACACTCTCGGTCATGGCCACACTCTCGGTCATGGCTGCTAAGCCACAGTCAGGTCCTCACGCTGCCCTGCAGTTCCCCTTGCTCTCCAGGTTCCTTTAGGCCCTCAACCCTGAGACCCCTCCTCTCACTCCCAGCTGCTGTCCTCACTTCTGGCTATCCTAGACCATATGCTCCTGCTCTCGGCCATGTCCCCCACCTGCCTTCCTGTGTGGGTAGGCGAGCGAGTAGTGCTGTCTGTCCTTCCTCGTGCCCGGGCGCCCCTCCTCTGGAACACCGACGAGCACACCTCAGCCTTGTCCTCCCTCTTCCACACCATCAAGTTCTGCACCCTACCAGCATAGGGACAGCTCTCCCATCGAACCCTACCACAAGAGCCACCGCATCTTCCCTTCACAGCCGGATTCCTGAACCAAGTTCTCCACACCCTCTTTCCTCCATGAGGGCTTCCGTCCAGCTCTCTGCTGGGACAGCTCTTGCAAGGTCACCAAAGTTTCCTGTTGTTACAGGAACAGGATTCTCTGTCTTGGAATTGCTTCACCTGTCAGCATCTTTGGACACACAGAACCAACCGACACCCTTCTTGCCCACACTTGCTTTGCTTAGCTTCACTGGTCACTCCTCCCTATCGCGTTTGCTGGTTCTTCCTCATCCCTTAACCTTTGCAATGTGGAAGGCCCCAGGGCTCAGTCCTCTGCCTTCTCTAATTATATCTTCTCCCTAGATGACCTCATGCGTGCTCCCAGCTTTAAATAACAACTAAATGTTGCAGACTCTGGATCTCAGTCCACAGCGCAGCTCCCTGCTGGAGTCCCCGCTGGGTGCTCCCCATCCCTGGTGAGGTAGCTGATAGGTGTCCTCTGATAGATGCCTCAGATGTTAACACACCCCAGCCGAGCCTCTGTGCTTTCTCCCTGAGGCTGGACCATGCTCAATCTTCTCCACTTGAAGGACATGACCTCTGGTCCTCCATTTGTTCAGGTCAGAAACCTTGGAGATAGATCTCTTTTTTCTTTAACCCCACAACCAGGCCATCAGCCAGTTCTGTCTGCTCCACTTTCAGAGTATATCCAGGGCCCAGGCTTCTCTCACCCTTTTCACTACTACCACTGGATCCAAGGCACCACCATTCTTACCTGGACTATTGCAGTCGCCTTCCTTCTAAATGGGCTTCTTGCTGTCACTCCTACCCCACTACAGTTCTTCCTGTTTTCATTTCTGCCCCACTGCAATGCTGTACCCAGCCATCACAGCGATTCTTCTAGAAGGTGAGTCAGATCCTGTCATGCCTCAGCTCAAAACCCTTACTCAGAGAAAGAACCCTGGCCTTGGTCCTCTTCGTAGTGCACCCCAAATACATGCATGCCCCAGGGCCAGCTGGTAAACATACACATGCCCCAGGGCCTTTGCACTTGCTCTTCCCTCTGCTTGCAATGACTTTTCTACATTTATTTGCATGGTTTTCTCCCCTTCTGTCAGATGTCTCTGCTCAAATGCCATCAAAGAGGCCTTCTCTGCTTATCCTATACAAAATAGCAAATGCTTGCCCTTGCAAAACTCATTTGTCTAACTGTTTTACTTTTTAAAAAATCCTTTTCTGCCTTCTGCTATTAGAATGTCTCCAATGTATAGAACAGTGGCTGGCACTTCATAGGCCAGCATGGATGTTTCTGGGATGAGTGAAAGACTTTAAAATTGTATTTGTTTTTTGTTTGTTTTGTTTTCAGACAGATTCTCACTATGTTGTCCAGGCTGGAGATCAGTGGCACAATCTTGGCTCACTGTAACCTCCGCCTCCCGGGTTCAAGCGATTCTTCTGCCTCAGCCTCCTGAGTAGCTGGGACTACAGGCGTGTGCAACCATGACCAGCTAATTTTTGTATTTTTAGTAGAGGCGGACTTTCACTATGTTGGCCAGGCTGGTCTCAAACTCCTGACTTCAGGTGATCCGCCTGCCTTGACCTCGCAAAGTGCTGGGATTACAGGCATGAGCCACCGCGCCTGGCCTAAGATTGTATTTGAATGTTAAAGAAAAACTCTACAGATTGTTGAAGCTCATCTCATAGCAATGTTTTAATAGATCTGTGTAGATTGAATACACTCTCTAGGAGTTTCTTTAGTTGAAATGAGTCATCTAGATGTGTAAAGTGGTATAGACTGAGATCTGGAATAATTGGTCAGCAGTCCTGAGTGCATATGTGTTTCAAATGGAGTTGAGGAAATGAGATGAAAACCTGTGTTGAAAGTTAGTTTGTTTTTGTGGATCTGACTCCGGTCACTGCTGCACTGGCATTATCATGCGGCTGACAGTTCTTTTCTGCTGCGTGGCTCCGCGTATGCCCGGAGGCGGTCCTGAGCCTCCTGTGAGGGCTTTTTTACCAGCTGGAAAAAAAAAAAAACAAAAAACCTCAAATGCTGTGGTGGTTAGTCACAATAGGCAAGATAAGTGTCCTAGATTGTCATTTGTTTCTGTTTGAACTGTTCCCTGGAAAACTGAGTAGAAAACTGAACAATGGATTGTACAACGGTACAAATGAAGGCAGAATTTTTTTTCCCCACTTGCCTTAAAGCAAAGTTGCTTGTTGTAAAAGTGACCTAGAAGTGAACTTGTGGTGACATTTAAAATTATACAAATTGGAAAAGGCAAGTGGTGCACTTTTGCATATATTGGAATTATTGGTCTCTCTGTGTGCTTTAGGCAAGCGTGAGTGGGAGGAGAGAGCTCAGGGTTGACACAGGCAGCCCGGGGTTGGAAGAACAAAGGCATTGTCGCTAGCTTGGAGGTGTGACCTTGGGTGAGCTGCTCGGCCTCTCCAGGTCTCAGTTTCTGACTCTCTTAAGTGGGGATGATAACACTGACCTTCCAGAATTTCTCTGTGGCTTTGTTAAGGTGACCTAGCTTGGTGCTGCCTAAACGTATTCTGTTTTGGGGAATAATTTCTGTTACACTGCTATTTTACAAAGAAATACGATTAATCCCATCACGCAGGGAGAACATTTAGACACTGAATAGGAGGTTGTCCCCTATGAGCACTGCGCAGTGGAGCCAGGCCTCTTCTTACAAGGCAGGGGTGTCTGGCTGCCGCCAGTTCGCCCCCTCCACCTGCCAGCTCCAGCCACACTGCCCAGCAGTGTTCTTGGACCCAGGGAAGGACCCATTTTTCATTTTCCAAGAACCCTTCTGTTCCCATTTTATTTCCCGAGGTGTCTTGGCCTTGGATTCATCTAGCCCTGAGCACATTACCTGTCACATGTTTCCTTGACATGTCCCCTTTCTTCTGGTTGGAATTTTCCCCAATTAGGACTAACGGGCTCATTAACAACAGCTGGCAATTTAAATGTCCTTTCTGTAAGAATAAAGCTGTCCCTTTCACTATTCTCTGGCTGTAACTTGCTTCAAGTGGGATGGGGTGGAGTGGGTTGGTAGAATGAATGGATACACAGGTTGTCCAAGGAAATCTAATCTCTGGGAAGAAAAATCTTGCTAAGGCCGGTTTTGTAGTTTGAATATTCTAGATACCTGCCAGGCACCAGCCGATTAATGCGCAGCCGTTCATCTTTACGTCTTGCCTAGCAGCTCCTCCTCTGATGTGTCACCTTTCCCGCCATTTCAGCACATCCTCATTACCCAGAGAAGTCCAGGCTGCAGGTCAGGTGGAGTGGCTCTGCACTTGTCCGCCTTTGCCTACCCTCAGCCACCAGGTGGCAGCAGAGTCTGTCTGGGCCTGAGAACTGATGAAGCCGAGCCAACGTCAGTCATTTATTAAGGACTGTGTGCAGTAGGTTTGTTCCCCTGTAAGTCAGCCTTGGCGTCTGATAGCTGAAAGTCAAAACCATCAGCTTGTACGTGGGGTGGCATGTTGTGCTAGTGCTCAAAAGCGATCATGCAATTGCTACCGCCCAAAATTTTGTTTATTATTATTATTATTATTATTATTATTATTTATTTATTTATTTTTTTGAGGCGGAGTCTCGCTCTGTCGCCCAGGCTGGAGTGCAGTGGCCGGATCTCAGCTCACTGCAAGCTCCGCCTCCCGGGTTCACGCCATTCTCCTGCCTCAGCCTCCCGAGTAGCTGGGACTACAGGCGCCCGCCACCTCGCCCGGCTAGTTTTTTGTATTTTTTAGTAGAGACGGGGTTTCACCATGTTAGCCAGGATGGTCTCGATCTCCTGACCTCGTGATCCGCCCGTCTCGGCCTCCCAAAGTGCTGGGATTACAGGCTTGAGCCACCGCGCCCGGCCTATTTTTTTTTTGAGGCGGAGTGTCACCCAGGCTGGAGTGCAGTGGCTCGATCTCGGCTCACCGCAACCTCCGCCTCCCAGATTCAAGCGATTCTCCTGTCTCAGCCTCCCGAGTAGCTGGGATTACCGGCGTGAGCCACCGCTCCGAGCCTAAAATTTTATTTTAAAAGTAAATACTTAATTATTTCAAAGCCAATACCTAACTTTAGTCAGTTTTACCTCTGTAGTCTTATTTCCTTCTTTTTCTTTTATACCACTCTATTTGATGATGGGCCATTTCTAAAAAGAAGACCAGTAATGTGTCAATGCTTTGGAAAATGTCTCTGTTTATTTGTGGAGGATTCCTTAAAGCTGAGGGTTGAAAGGTGCTGAGCCGGTTTCTATAGCTCCTTTGTTAAAAGCTTCCTACCACAACAATTGATAGGCAGCCTCCTCCGTTTGGCCCAGGTGAGGTGCTTAAAAAATTCCTTCCCAAACCAATTGCAGGGAGACTCTCTTCTGCTTGGTGGAGGGGCTTGGAAGCTGTCCTTTAGCTTGTGCATGTGTGAGCCTGGAAGCAGTGCCTAGAGCTTTGGGGTCAAAGGGTGACCCCAGGCAGGGGCAGGGGCACAGGAATTACTTTGCAGAGGGGATGTCCCGCTTCCCTTCCGAAGACTGAATGTTCTCACACATGATTAGGCAATGCCAGTAACTCTTTGGGTAGTGTACAAAACCCTGCATTTGTTTCTAGGTTATTTTAAAAAATAAGAAATCTCACTTTAAGGCAGCAGACAGAATAAAAACCAGTCTGCCCTGGTGCAGAACTGTGCCTCTGTGGGCTCTCTTCCTGGCTTAGCTGGGTGAGGCGACAGCAGAGAACTATTACCGGCAGAGGGCTGAGTTGGGCTGTGAGTGGGGCCTGAGACAAGGTCTGAAGTGACAGGGTCTCCTTATAGCTCTGTGAACCCCCTTGGTGTCTTAATTCCAGTCCCCAGTCCTGTCAAAGCCAGCCACCCTGCACTGGTTTTTTTTTTTTTTTTTTTTTTTTTTTTTTTTTTTTTTTTTTTGAGACAGAGTCTCATTCTGTTGCCAGGCTGGAGTGCAGTGGCACGATCTCGGCTCACTGCAACCTCTGCCTCCTGGGTTCAAGCGATTCTCCTGCCTCAGCCTCCTGAGTAGCTGGGGCTATAGGCGCATGCCACCATGCCTGGATAGTTTTTGTATTTTTAGTAGAGATGGGTTTTCACCATGTTAGCCAGGATGGTCTCAATCACTTGACCTCGTGATCTGCCCGTGTCGGCCTCCCAAAGTACTGGGATTACAGGCGTGAGCCACTGCACCCGGCCGCCCTGCGCTTTAATGCAGACACCACAGCTGGTAGACGCTTCCAGACTAAGATGTCAAGGAGACTTGGTTAAGTGCAAGATGGAACACAGAAGCTAAACCACAGGAGAGTAGAATTCTAAGAAGGCTGATTTGAGGCGGACTACAGTCCACACCTGACTGTGTGAGACCCCCTGACCTAGTGCACATTCTGCAGCGTCAAGGCCCCTGTGTTGGCTAGAAGTGTGTTGGGACCTGCCTGCAAAGGTCCTGGTAACTGGCCTTCCTTGGGCTCCAGGTCAAAAGGACAGAGTAGTTTCTAGAGCCAGCAATTCTCTCTGTATTCCCTCTTCCTCTCCTTCCAGTGTGTTGGGTTTTTCAGTGTCTTGGCCCAAGGTTGCTTGTACACTTGAAAGCAGAACAGCTTGAAGATGGATTATTTCAGTCTTCCCTGAAAGCCTTTGAGAGTCAGGGAAATTTTGCTAGAAGGCTTGAGGTATAAAGGAGGGAGAGGAGGCTGGGGGTTGGAGTGACTCACCAAGGCTGAGGGGACGGAGCTTGTGGGTTTTACCATTGCCAGGTGTCTGGTTCTGGGGAGGTGACTTTTCCGCAGAGGGGAAGAGCTGACCCTAAGTAGGTGAGGGCCCCCTCTCCAGTCTCTGGCCCGAGCAAGGCCTGCAGCTCCCAGGTTCTGAGGGTGAGCGTCCAGCTTCTGGTGGATGGTGCTTTCTGCCAGTGTTGGGGTTGGAGCTTTCTCTACTCCGACAGTTCCACCCCTCCGTCCACTTCTCACCTTCAAAACTTGGATCAACTCTCTTGTCCTCAATGTCTACTCTCTGGGTCTCTTTGTCTTCATGGGTTTATGTTTGTATTATCTCCCTACTCCCATCTTATTGGGGTTTTCAGAGGAGATGATGTAAGTGAATAGATCAGCCTCTCATGTTTAACTTTGGAAATCTGCTTGCTTGCTCTCTCCCTTTCTTTTTTAAAATTGAAGGATAATTTACAGATGGTGAAATGCAAAGATCTTAGACATGCAGTTCTTTGGGTTTTGACAAGTGTACGACCCACATCTGTGTCAAGATACAGAACATGCCCACTGCCCCCAAAACCTCCTTTCTGCCATTACAGTTCCCTCTCTGCCCCTCTGTCATCACCCACCACCGCTGTGATTTCTGTCACCATAGGTAAATTCGGGCCTTCGTTTTTGAATATATGAGGGTAATGTATATGGTCCAAATCACTCTCCCAACACAACTAACTAACTGAAGACCAACTCTAATATTAGAAGAAATTGGAATTTAAGTAAGAACAACGCCATTTTATTTAAAACACACACAGTTGTGTCTAAATCTAACCTCTTCCTTCGGGAGTAAGGAGAGAAGGTGTGTTGTCTTCTGGAATTTCCTTCATAACCAGAACTTCATGTCAGTTAAAAATTTCTTCCATGAAAAAGAAACTCAAGAAATCAAGAAAGAGCCTCAACGTCTTTGAATAAACATCACGTCTCCTTCACAGACGTTCCATGCCATATTGTCCTTTGTTGTTCTCAACAAAAACAGAGACTTCCCATCTTAAAAATGTACATGCGATGTCTTATTTAAAAAAGCATGTTAATTGCTCGCCTTTCAAATAACCTCCAAAGTTGTATACTTGAGGGCAGAGGCCGCTGTGATGGGGTTGTGGGAGAGCGTCTTGGGTGGTGCGCATGTGTGTACATGGGAACATGTGATGGTGAGCTGGTGGGGACTGGGGTGTGATAGTTGCTTGGTTTCTGGCTGGTGGTCACTTCTATTGTGTAGATGTTGCATATGTGACAAAAGCCATATTTCAGAATTTCAAGTATTTTTCCAGCAAGGTCCAGCAAGCTCTGCAGGGCAAGCCATCAGAAGCGAGACTGAGCCAGGCATAAAACAGCCAACATTTATCAAGTGCTTGCCCTGCCAGGCCTTACTAAAGCACTTTGCAGATATTTACTCACTATTGCTCGCGACCCCTGTGAGGTAGGTACTAGTTATCTGCATCTTACAGATGGGGAAGGGGCACTTGGAGGTAAAGTGACCTGCCTGAGGTTTCCCAGCTCCTAAGTGATGGAGCCTGCCAGAACCAACCATCAGGAGGGACTTCACAGGTGAAGGAAGGTTCTTACGCTCACTAGGGGTACTAGGAAGGAATTCCTAGTTGTAGCTGGAGCAAGTGATACCCTTCTTTGCCTTTCACTACTTGCTGATACCTCCTCAACAGGAGTCAGCTCAGAATTGCCGGAATGAACATCTCATGAGAACGGCCTCCCTTTCCCTTCCCACCGCCACTGCCCTGCTTTGGGCCTCATCATTTCTCATCCTGACCGCAGAGACACTCTCCCGTCTGGTGTCCTTTCCTGTAGACTCATCCACTGAGTCCATCCTTCATGCCGCTGCCAGAGTGATCTTTTAAAAATGCAAGTCTGACTGCTGTATCCCTCCCTGTTCAGAACCATCGGATGGGTCCTTGTTTCCTTCTGAATCACGTGCGCACTCTGGCATGGTGTACTGGGGCTTCCTTGGTTTGATCTCTGGCTACATCTCCAGCTTCTCCTCCAGCTGTGGAATTTGGCACCCTCTCCTGTCTCCCCCAGCTGTCCCCTATCCCCTTGCCCTGTTCTCTCTGGGCACACCATGCTGCCACTTCCTCAGACTTCCCACTCTGCTCTCTGAATGTTCCACCAGACTCGCATTCATCCTGGGAGGCACAGCCAAGGACCATCTTGTCCCTAAGGTCCTTTCCGTCCCACCTTCCCAGCACTTCACAGCCAGGAGACTCGACCCTGCTCTCCTTTTCATCCTGCTGTGTCCTGGCTAGTCCTCTGTGGCACTGATCACACAGTGTGGCCTTGCTTTTTTTTTTTTTTTTTTGAGATGGAGTCCTGCTGTGTCACCAGGCTGGAGTGCAGTGGCGTGATCTCAGCTCACTGCAACCTCTGCCTCCCGGGTTCAAACTATTCTCCTGCCTCAGCCTCCCGAGTAGCTGGGACTAAAGGCGCCCACCACCATGCCCAGCTAATTTTTGTATTTTTAGTAGAGATGGGGTTTCACCATGTTGGCCAGGATGGTTTTGATCTCTTGACCTTGTGACCCGCCTGCCTCGGCCTCCCAAAGTGCTGGGATTACAGGTGTGAGCCACCGCACCTGGCTGGCCTTGCGTTTTTATATACTGACCTTACCCAAAAGATGTGGCTGTCCCTGAGGTTGAAGATCAGGCTTACTGTTGCATTTCCACAGCCTGCACACACTGGGAGTTAATAAATGCATGCATCTGTTATTTATGTATGAATGAACGGATTCACTTTCCTTGCTACACTATATACTCTTCTAAAAGTTACCAGGCTTTCTGGAACTTATATTAAGAAATCCAGATACCAGCAATAATATCCAGGTAACTCAGCCTCTGCCCAAATTGCTTGATGAGATTACCTGTGTCTCAGCACCAGGACCACAATTTCGGTTTCTTTTCCATTTTCTCCATGCCCTGACACACTGTTGGATATCCACTACCTGTTTAAAAATGTATATCATGATTTGAGTTGGTCAGGTGTTGGGGGTGGGATATGACAGAGAAAATGGGGTCCCAGCTACTGAGGACCTGACACATGAAAAGGGAGACAGGACAGATCCTGTTGAGAAAAAAAACCCCATTAAAGCTGGTTCCGGAGCCTTTCCTCCACAGCCCAGAGATGCCTGTGCACTTCCCCCAAGAAGCTCCTCCAAGTTGCGTGACCCTGATGAAGGTCTTCCTTCAACCATATGATTTGTTACAGGAAAAATGAGGAAGGAATTTGGAAGCAGTTAAGGTCACTTTGTGCCGAGACTATCGCACTATATCATGTTAAATAAAATGTCAGGTGATAGTTATTGAGTCATTCTTTCCTAACGGTGTTATGCACAGTAGATAATTTTATCATCTCTATATGATTTGGATTTGAATAAATTATCAGTTTTTAAGAATTTAATAAGAATATGTAAATATATTTGTATTCCCTATTTAAGTCAACCTAAGAATGAAATGATGAGAGTAATGATATTTTGTGAGGCTGGTGGGGGCCTTTTGGTAGATGACCTCCTCTGATCTCCTCCACGATCCTGGAACACAGATAGTACATCCCCTTCTTACAAATGAGAAAACTGAAGCTCAGACAGGTTAATTTGCCTAAGGTCTCCCATCCCAGAGTATGGGTTCAAATTTTAGAGGTTTTTCACCTTATGCTACCTATAGATAGTCAAATCTAAATTTATTCACATGAAATGATGGGTTAAATCATTTACAAAATTACCAACCATAAGATTCTGTTGGCAAATACCCATGAAATATTTATTTTTAAAAATGTCCTGTCCATGCACATGGATTTCAGTTTTAAACATGAAAAATATTTTAGCTTTTAGGTTGCAAAAAAATCCCCCAAAACAACCCACCCACTATATGGATAGTATACAAAATGAACACAGGCTGATGTACATCAATGTTTCCAAATAGTAACAGGAAACCTGGAACAGTATTTTTGGGGTGGAGGTAATTTGGTAATATATATATGCCCAGATAAAAATTGTACAAGCCCAGTGATCCATGGAGGCCTCTTGGGGGTTCTGTGGGTACGGCGACAGGGACACAGGAGTGCAGGGAGGGGCTCTGGGTTGCCAGAGACCTGCTGTGGAGAAGATTTCTGCCCTCAATAAACCCTACAACTGTACACAATTTAGTTTGAGTCCTATTTTCATCATCCGCAAAATTAGGCTACTTATGCCTTTGTGGGGTGTCAGCATTGAATATTGGGGTGTCAGCCAAGTGCTTAGCCAGGAGCCTGTCTGCGACATGGCTTAGCCAGGCGGGATGTGACATGCCCTCATGGTCAGTGAGGCATGCTCTCCTGGCTATGACAACTGGGAGGATGTGAAACTGAAGCTGGGTGCTGGCAAATCATGGAGGCAGCTGGGAACCTCAGTGTCTCAGGCTCATGTCCTCAGCTGGGAATGAGAAAAGGATGTGGCTTAGGAGAGCGGCGAGCCTGATGTCTGAAACCGCTTTCCTGTCATGGGTGAGAAAGTTGAAAAGCCAGTTTCTACCAGGAAGGTGGCACGGGACGCCTTGGCTGTGCACCTGGATGTGCGGGGCCGTTTCATCACACAGCTGCATGGGGCTTGCTTGTGTGCTGAACTTTCCAGGACGTCCTGAGACTGGACCTTCCGGTTTCCAAGATTCAGTCCCATTGTCACAGCCTAATATCTGATTTTTTGATTTGATTATATGGTATAGAGAAGTGGAAAAATCCTCAAGTTTGAGTCATTAAACATTGTAAAATAGGGCCAGGCACAGTGGCTCACACCTGCAATCCAAGCACTTTGGGAGGCTGAGGTGGTTGGATCATTTGAGGTCAGGAGTTCAAGACCAGGCTGGCCAACATGGTGAAACCCCGTCTCTACTAAAAATACAAAAATTAGCTGAGTGTGGTGGCGTGTGCCTGTAATCTCAGCTACTCGGGGGGCTGGGGCAGGAGAATTGCTTGAACTCAGGAGGTGGAGGTTGCAGTGAGCCAAGATGATGCCACTGCACTCCAGCCTGGGCAACAGGGCCAGATTCCCTCTCAAGAAAAAACAAAAAACAAAAAATCCCAAAACCATTGTAAAATAGAAATGGATGTAGGGAAGAGAGAGGGAGAGAAGGCAGAGCAGGAAGGAGGAGGCAGGAAGGGCAGAGCTGGCATCAAGGCAGGCCCTGGGCTGGATGCCCAGGAGTGTGGGCAGAGGGGGTGCAGCACTGAGAGGCGGACTGGAAACTTCTCCTGCCAAGCTCATGACAATGAATGGGAGGCAGGGAGGAGGCCCACAGAGCTTGCCGAGTGCTAAGTGCCTGCCCCCCTGCCCCGAGCTACACCTTGGTGCCACTGTCAACGGCCAGCCTGAAGCCTCCAGGGAGACGGCCACCAGTGTCTCTCAGGGACCTGGGCTTCCTTCCCACCAAGGAAGAGGGAGAGAGACTAGGGCTGCGCTCCACTGTGAAGAGCCCAGCTAATTATTCATGACATCCCCGCAGGATGGCTGGACTGCCACAGCTTCCCCGTGCCCATCCTCAGAGACAGAGCCTCAGGAGTGGACATCCATCTTTCAGGAGGGACTTAGAGGAGCCCTCCCAAGGATGAGCATGTTGTTTCCCGCCGAAGCCTTGAGTTTTGAAGAGTGAAGCGGGGATGGTTGGTGATTCTAGGTTTAATGCTTCCACCCGATTCCCCATTTCATCACACTCCTCAGTACTATGACATTTGGATTAGTTTTTAATCTTCTCTTCCCCTTTTTGTTGTTCTGCTGTTGAACTGATTATGCAGAACTGTGTGTTGATGTCTCTGTGGCATCTTCCCTCCCGGGATGCAGCTCTGTTTTCCAAACACCCCCTCTTAATCCTCTTAGGAGGGAGGATGCACCAGGGTGTTCACCCTGTCTGTCAGGACCAGCAGAGATGTATGCTTTACAGGTGTTTGTTAACCTGGACCATGCTGGATGGGAGGCTTGGAGGCACCAAGATGCTAAATCTCTTCCCCATCCCTCCAGCCAGGCATCTCAAGTGGCTAAAGAATAAATGCATGAAAATTAAGAGCCAGCTCTGCCTGCGAAAGAGAACAGGAGCAAGCTGGCTGTTGGCTGTCACCTGGAGTCACCTGCTGGGAAGTGCCGAATCACCTCAGACCAAGGACAGGAAGGAGGCTCGGTGAGTGACAGTCCCACCCTGGCAGTGCCAGGAACAGCACAGCTTCAATTCAAAGTGCAAACAGACTCCCTGCATCAGAGCCGACCTATTGGTGTGAGATATTTCACTTCCAGCCCAGGGGCATTTATGATGTATAGATCCACACAGGATCGCCTGGTTTCATTTCTCATGTATATGGGCTACTCGGGACACCTCTCACTTTCCCAACTTTTTGTATCTTTTTTATTTTCTTTCTTTGAGATGGAGTCTGGCTCTGTCTCCCAGGCTGGAGTGCAATGGCGTGATCTCAGCTCCCTGCAACCTCCGCCTCCCGGGTTCAAGAGATTCTCCTGCCTCAGCCTCCCAAGTTGCTGGGATTGTAGGCGTCTACCACCACACCTGGCTACTAACTGTTTATATCTTAATGCCTTTCCGGAGCTTTCCAGAACATGTACAACATGCTCCTAGTGGACCTGGAGATGGTTGAGGGTGGGTAGCACAGGAAGACAGTTACTGTTACTTCAGTTTTCTTTCAGGTCTTCTGGTTGAGTGAAGAAGAGGTTTTAGTTTGGTGATGGCATGTCCTTAAGAATTCACTTGCTTCCCTCTCTCTGTTCTTTTGAGAGCGGGTCTCCACTAAGCATTTTAGCAGGTAAAAAATCTAGCTAGAATTTAATTATATTGTCTTGTTTTTATTTATTTTGAGGTTGTAATTGCTTTCAGGTCTTACAGCCAGTAATAACATTTTTCTATTCATGTTAGAAACGTTTATTTAGCAAACGCTTATATAGCATTTACTCTGTGGAAGATCTGTTTTAAATACCTTAAAAAGAGAAACTGTTTTTTCTCTCTCTGTCATTCTCTTTTTTTCTCCCTCTCTCTTCTTTTTTCTTTGTGGTAGGGTCTCGCTCTGTCACCCCAGGCTGGAGTACAGTGGCAGGACTGCAGTTCACTGCAGCCTCGACCACCCTGGCTCAAGTGATCCTCGCATCTCAGCCTAAGAGAAACTCTTGGAACAGAAAACCAAATACCACATATTCTCAGTTATAAGTGGGAGCTAAACGATGAGAACACATGGACACAAAGAGGGGAACAACGGACACCGAGGCCTACCTGAGGGTGGAAGTTGGGAGGAGGGAGAGGAGCAGAAAAGATACCTATTGGGTACTGGGCTTAATACCTGGGTGATGAAATAATCTGTACGACAAACCCCCATGACAGTAGTTTTCCTGTGTAACAAACTTTCACATGTACCACTGAACCTAAAATTAAAGTTAAAAATAAATTATGTTAAAAGGGAAACTCTTGTTTTTCTTATAACCTAATAACAAACCTATGTGGTAAGAACTATAATCACCTTCATTTTATAGCTGGGGAAACTGAGGCAAGAGGCAGTTAAATCAGGTTAGGAAGTAGTAGAAGTGGTGCTGAAACCCTGGCAGTGTGGCTCCAGATTTTGTGTTCTTTTTTTAACCGTTTTTTTTTTTTTTAGAGATAGTGGCTTGCTATCTCTAAATAGGCCAGAGTGCTGTGGTACAGTCATGGCTCACTACAGCCTTGACCTCCTGGACTCAAGTGATCCTCTCCCCTCAGCCTCCTGAGAAGCTGGAACTACAGGTGTGTACTACCAGCTTGAGTAATATTTAAAAAATTTTTTTTTGTAGAGATGGGGTCTCACTGTGTTGCCAAGCTGGTCTTGAACCCCTGGCCTCCAGCGATCCTCCTGCCTCCCAGATCCCTGTGATTACAGGCCTGAGTCCCCATGACTGGCCTGGACTTTGTGTTTATAACCTCTGTGCTATGCTGCCTCTCCATAGGGAATATTAAAAAGTAATGTTTTCAGGCCAGGCGCTGTGGCTCATGCCTGTAATCCTAGCACTTTGGGAGGCCAAGGCGGGCGGATCACCTGAGGTTAGGAGTTCAAGATCAGTCTGGCCAACATGGCAAAACCCTGTCTCTACTAAAAATACAAAAGTTAGCCGGGCGTGGTGGTGGGTACCTGTAATTCCAGCTACTCCAGAGGCTGAGGCAGGAGAATCGCTTGAACCCGGGAGGCAGAGGTTGCAGTGAGCTGAGATCACACCACTGCACTCCAGCTTGGAAGACAGAGCGAGACTCCATCTCCAAACAAACAAACATTTTCAGGGAGAACAAGTGAGTAGATTCGAAGGAAACGTTGATATAAAGAAATGAGGTCCAAGCCTGGGTGGAAATGGCAGATATGGTGGAGGTGAACAGAAATGGGTGCAGCGGCTGGCCACACTGGCAGATACAAGGAAGAAGGAGCTAGTGGATTAAGCACTTACTTGACCTCAGACACGGCACACTCCTCAACAGGGTCTCTAGAGCCTCAGCTAATTCCTGTGGGTTGACTCTGTAGTGGAGATCTCTTGCCGGAACAGATGTATTTGTAATAATACACACATGCGTATGCATATACTGCTGCTTTTGCTGTTAACTACCAATCCTTTCCTTTCACCTTGGTGACAGCCATAGGGGGGTTTTCAGCTCTGCTCAGAGATAAGCTGAGGAACTCCTCCAGGCCCTACGGATGGGGGTGGTGCTGGGCAGGTAGTCAAGGCAAGGCTACTCCTGAGGCCAAGCAAGGTCTTAACCAAGTATTGAAAAGTGACTTCAGGCCTGGTGCAGTGGCTCAAGCCTATAATCCCAGCACTTTGGGAGGCCGAGGCAGGCGGATCACCTGAGGTCAGGAATTTGAGACTAGCCTGGCCAACATGGAGAAACCTCATCTCTGCTAAAAATACAAAAATCAGCCAGGCGTGGTGGCGGGCACCTATAATCCCAGCTACTCAGGAGGCTGTGGCAGGAGAATCGCTTGAACCTGGGAGGTGGAGGTTGCAGTGAGCTGAGATTGTGCCACTGCACTCCAGCCTGGGTGACCACAGTGAGACTCCGTCTCAAAAAAAAAAAAAAAAAAAAAAAAAGAAAAGTGACCTCAGTCTTCCTACTCAAAAAGGACAGTGCTAGGTTCAAACATGACTCTGGACCATGATTCTCAGACTTCAGGGTTTACATAATGAAGAATTTAAATCTTAGAGATTGATTTGGATTTGGCAGCTCTTTATTTTACTAAGTATGGACATTAAAAAGCAAACCACACTTCCCTAAACAGTAACGAAGTCCAACCACAGTCTATCATCACTATCAATACATAAATGCAAGGAGGTCCTAACACAGAAACATAGGGAAGAAATAAACTTTGAATAACCCATGTGTGTGCGCACGTTTGCATGCATGTG
Source organism: Rhinopithecus roxellana (assembly GCF_007565055.1). Lineage (NCBI taxonomy): Eukaryota > Metazoa > Chordata > Mammalia > Primates > Cercopithecidae > Rhinopithecus > Rhinopithecus roxellana. The sequence continues at coordinate 134,413,810 of NC_044562.1, read as the reverse complement.
CATATCACATTGCTTAAGACAAAGAAAACTTCTTTGGGGAACACCATTGGCAGTATTGGGAACCACCGACCCGGAGTGCCTGTCTGATGCTTTTGCTGTCTCCTGTTGGCTGCCTTAACTACCTTAATTTAAAAATTACCTCCCTCAAGTCATACCAACAAGGCATTTCCTCGTTACCCTGAAATGGAAGGTCCTGATTATGGATCGTCCTGGCTCTTACTTACTCTCTGCAGATTTTTTCTCTTTTGTTATTGTTGTCACTTTAAGTTCTGGGATACATGTGTAGAACGTGCAGGTTTATACGCGTGCATGTGCCATGGTGGTTTGCCGCGTCTATCAACCCGTCCCCTAGGTTTTAAGCCCTGCACTCGTTAGGTGTTCATCCTAATACTCTCCCTCCCCTTGCTCCCCGCCCCCAACAGGACCCAGTGTGTGAGGTTCCCCTCCCTGTGTCTACGTGTTCTCATTGTTCAGCTCCCACTTATGAGTGGGAACATGTGATGTTTGGTTTTCTGTTCCTGTGTGAGTTGGCTGAGGATGATGGCTTCCAGCTTCATCCATGTTCCTGCAAAGGACATGGACTCATTCTTTTTTATGGCTGCATAGTATTCCATGGTCTATATGTGCCACATTTTCTTTATCCAGTCTACCATTGATGGGCATTTGGGTTGGTTCCAAGTCTTTGCTATTGTAAATAGTGCTCTCTGCAGTGCAGATTTTTAAAAACCCACTTCCCACTCAGCCCCATCACCAATAGTGTAGAATGTCCTGGGAGGCTGTGAACTTTGAGAGGACAGCTGTGGTGTCTGCTCACTGCCCTATCCTAGGACCTAGCACAGGGCCTGGCATAGGGCGGGTACACAATGCCTGTTTGTTGCATGACTGAATGAATAAACAAATGAATGACTGATGAAGGAGATAATTCAATTTTTAATTTGTATTCTTAGTGTGCAGATCTGATGAAGTCTTCATATAAAACACATTTGTGAATCATGAAACATGATAATCAAAAGTATACTGTGAACCCACCACACGACCTAGGAAGAAAACTGGGGTCTAGCTCCCCTATTCCGTCCTCCTTGCTTCCCTAGAAATAAAAACCAGCTTGAATTTTGGGTTTATCATTCCCCTGCTTTTTAAAAGAATAGTTTTAAAAATCACATGTTTACTTATTCCTAAACAACATTGTTTAATTTTTGCCGATTTCTGAGCATTATAAAAATGTTATATGGTATACAGTCTATCCTAAATTTTATGTTTGCCAGCCTTGCTTCCTTAAAACATAGTTTTAAAAATCACATATGTATGTATTCCTAAATAATGTACTGTTTCATTTTTGCTTGGTTTCTAAGGCTTATAAAAATGGTATCATATAGCGTGTAGGTTTTTGATACTTGTTTTTTTTCCCTCGCCATAATCATGTTTCTAAGTTTCACTGGAGGAATAGGTCATTTATTTCATTGCTGAATAACAGATCATCCTCTGAATAGCACAATTTATTCATGCACTCCTGTCAATGGAGTTTGGGGCAATTATGAACAATACTGAGATGAACACTCTTTTAAACAAATTTAGTTGCTAAAAAAGAAACCATTATGGCCAGGCACGGTGACTCACGCCTGTAATCCTACCATTCTGGGAGGCCAAGGCAGACTGATCACTTGAGGTCAGGAGTTTGAGACTAGTCTGGCCGACATGGTGAAACCCCATCTCTACTAAAAATACAAAAATCATCCGGGTATAGTGGAGGGCGCCTGTAGTCCCAGCTACTTGGAAGGCTGAAGCAGGAGAATCGCTTGAACCTAGGAGGTTCAGTGAGCCGAGATCCCGCCATTGCACTCTAGCCTGGGAGATAGAGTGAGACTCCGTCTCAAAAAAAAAAAAAAAAAAAAACCAAAACAAAAACCAAAGCCAAAATGAAAAACAAAAAACAGCATTATACACATACATATATATATATAGCATAAGACAAAATGAGAGGTTAACGAAATTACAAGATAAACACCTTTAAACATCCACATGTAAAGGAAATTGACTCTGACCCCATAAGCCTGCCAGGTTCACTTTCCCAAATGCAAAGCCCCACCCCTCCTCCAAGAGTAAACGCCAGCCTGCCTTTTGTGCTAATCGTCTCTTTTCTTTGCAGTTGTGCTCCCCATTCCTGAATACTACAGATGAGCTGTGCCTGCCTCCCCTCTCCTCCCTTCCCCTCCCTTTGCTTTGCTTTTATGTCAAAATATTAGTTTATACCTGTGTGTTTCTCTGGCATGCTTTTATCGTCTGCAGGGATGTTATTCTACTTTTTCTTTTTTCTTTGAATAACCGTGTGGGATTTGACTTCAATCCTTTTCTGCTACTTATGTTTACATAATATTAGATTTCCTGAACTTTTTGAAAGGAGGCATAATTTTAAGGGTTTTTCTTATTTCACAATGGTAGAGCACTCTCTTCTGTTGTTTTTGTTGAGTGTTTTAAAAATAGGGCCCCTCACTTCCTGAGAACGTCCATTCCATTCTCTCCTACTGTAGTCTGGGTTCTCTTTGTTTGCTTTTCTCTATTTTCCTGAAGTGCTCAATTTGGAGTCTGTTCCCAGCTGGGGTTCTGTTCTGGATGGGGGCTTGGGCTGGTTAGTTTGGAGTGTTTATTAGGCCCAGTCTTCCCCAGCCTCTTCTGACTTTACCTTTGGAACTCACATGCTTTTACTGAAAGATACAAATGCCTCCCTGGGTCAGGTGCTGTCCTCCAGCTGCCTGCGGGCTTTACAATAATTGTTTCTTGATTATTTTAAAGTTCTTGTTGCAGGTGATCAGTGACTATCTGGGCCGGTAGCATGGGCCAGGAGAAGAATTGGCCAAGATGGTTAGTTGTAGGTTAAAAAAAGGCAGATTTATTAGAGAAAGTAGGCAAATATGTTGCAAGGATGCAACAGGCAGGTTAGCAAGAGAGGAACTGACTGCAAGGAAACGAAGGCTTCCCGGGGATTTTGTAGGATGGTGCTTGTGCTGTGTGCTGAAGAGGGCTTTGTGCAGTACTGATGATGCCACGGTTGCAGTGAACTAAATTGAGTTATTTTATTAGTTGAGGGTTGGCACAGGAAGGCGCAGTTGAGCACAGGAAGGTCGTGAGTTACTTGTGCAGGAGGGTAATGTGTTTTGGACCTTATAAAAACCCTTACAGCTTATCTGTTTTCTGTGTTTTGCTTCCTCTGCTCCTGCCAGCCTGACTTCTTTCCCCTCATTAGGACCCCACAGTTCTGAGGCCTACCAGGTGCTCTGTTGCTTCCTTCTGTGTCCTCCAGCAAAGCTGCTGATACCATGCAGATCTTGTATCTGTGTCTCCACCCATTTGTGTTTTAGGGTTTGTAGGGATTTGGTGTCATCTTGTTTGTTATAGGGATTGTCCATGGGTTTTTAGTTTTGCAATCCTGGCTGCTTTGTGTATCTTTATGGGGGATTTGGAGATATTAAATAATTATGCCATCAAGGCTGCCACCTTCTCAGAATCTTCATGTTGTTTTCATATACATTGAATTTTTTCTTTTTCTTTTCTTTTCTTTTTTTTTTTTTTTTTTGAGGTGGAATCGTGCTCTGTCACCCAGGCTGGAGTGCAATGGCACGGTCTTGGCTCACTGCAACCTCTGCCTCCGGGGTTCAAGTGATTCTCCTGCCTCAGCCTCCCAAGTAGCTGGGATCACCAGTGTGTGCCACCATGCCTGGCTAATTTTTGTATTTTTGGTAGACACGGGGTTTCACTATGTTGGTCAGGCTGGTTTTGAACTCCTGACCTTAGGTGATCTAGCCTCGGCCTCCCAAACTGCTGGGATTATAGGCGTGAGCCACTGTACGCAGTCCATATTGAATATTTTTTATACATCCACTGTTGCCCACCTATAAGAATTTTTCTAAATATACTTTGGGGAGAAATTACAGGCTGTTAGGGTATGTGAAGGTTCAACATTATAATGCTAAATTGTTTTCTCAAGTTTCTGTATCAATTTATGTTGCTACCTTCCTTCTGGTTTCTTTAGGTTTGGTTTTCTCTTGCTTTTCTAGTTTCTAAAGATGAAAGTTTAAGTAATTGATTGGAGATTTTTCTTCTTTTTAAGGTATTTACAGCTATAAATTTCCCTCCAAGTACCTACCGCTTTAGCTGTACCCCAGAAACTTTGGTATGCTATTTTTTTCCTTCATCTCAAAACTTTTTTCTAATTTCTCTTATTTGTTCTTTGACTTCTTGGTTAAGAAGAGTGTTTTTTAATTTCCACATATTTGTGAATTTCTCAAATTAATTTTTGTTATTGTTTTCTAATTTTACTGTATGGAGAACATACTTTTTATAATTCTAATCTTTAAAAATTTATTGGGACTTATTTTGTGGCCTAATAGATGGTCTATCCTGGAGAATGTTCCATATGTACTTAAGAATGTGTATTCTTCCTCAAGGATCTAGAACTAGAAATACCATTTGACCCAGCAATCCCATTACTGGGTATATATCCAAAGGATTGTAAATTATTCTACTATAAAGACACATGCACACATATGTTTATTGCAGCACTGTTCACAATAGCAAAGACTTGGAACCAACCCACATGTCCAGCAATGATAGACTGGATTAAGAAAATGTGGCACATATACACCATGGAATACTATGCAGCCATAAAAAGGGATGAGTTCATGTCCTTTGTAGGAACATGGATGAAGCTGGAAACCATCATTCTCAGCAAACTATCACAATGACAGAAAACCAAACATTGCATGTTCTTACTCATAGGTGGGAATTGAACAATGAGATCACTTGGCCACAAGGTGGGGAATGTCACACACTGGGGCCTGTTGGGGGTGGGGGGCTTGGGGAGGGATAGCATTAGGAGAAATACCTAATGCAAATGACGAGTTGATGGGTACAGCAAACCAACATGGCACATGTATACCTATGTATCAAACCTGCACATTGTGCACATGTACCCTAGAACTTAAAAGTATTTTTTTAAAAAAAGAATGTATGTTCTTTGCTAGGTATGGTGGCTCATGCCTGTAATCTAGCACTTTGGGAGGCCAAGGCAGGAGGATCACTTGAAGTCAGGAGTTCAAGACCAACCTGGGCAAAATAGCAAGATCCTGTCTACAAAATTAGCAACTTAGCAAGACCCTGGGCAACATAACAAGACCCTGTCTCTACAAAAATTAATAATTAGCTGAGTGTGGTGGTGCACACCTGTGGTCCCAGCTACTCGGGAGACTGAGGTGGGAGGATAACTTAAGCCCAGGAGGTAGAAGCTGCAGTGAGCCATGATTGTGCCACTGGATGCCAGCCTGGGCAACAGGGCGAGACTCTATCTCAAAAAATAAAAGAATGCATATTCTGCTGTTGTTGAGTAGAGTGTTCTATAGATGTGTGTTAAGTATAGTTGTGTACAGTGTTGTTCAAATCTTCTATCTCTTTGGTAATCTTTTGTCTAGTTGGTCTACCCATTACTGAAAATGAAGTATTGAAGTCTCCAACTATCATTGTTGAATAGTGTATTTTCCCTTCAATTCTGACAGCTTTAACTTCATATATTTTGAGGCTATATTGTTAGTTGCATGTATGTTTATAATTTATATCGTCTTAATGGATTGACACTTTTACTGTTATAAAATGTTCTTTATTATGTAGTCATCCAGTACTCTTTTGGTTACTGTTTGCCTATCTTTTTTCCATCCTTTTACTTCCTTTTTCTTTTTGAAATGGCGTTTTGCTCTTGTCGCCCAGGCTGGAGTGCAATGGCGTGATCTTGGCTCACTGCAACCTCCACCTACCTGGTTCAAGCGATTCTTCTGCCTCAGCCTCCCGAGAAGCTGGGACTACAGGTGTTTACCACCACGCCTGGCTAATTTTTTGTATTTTTGGTAGAGATGGGGTTTCACCCTGTTAGCCAGGATGGTCTCCATCTCCTGACGTCGTGATCCTCCCACCTCAGCCTCCCGAAGCGCTGGGATTACAGGCGTGAGCCACTGCGCCTGGCTCATCCTCTTACTTTCAAATCTTTGGGTTTTTTGTTTTTGTTTAGTTTTGTCTAGAGGTGAGGTTTTACTATGTTGCCTATTAGTAAAAGTTCAACACTGGACTTGAACTCATGGGCTCAAGTAATCCTCCTACCTCAGCCTCCTGAGTAACTGGGACTACAAGCACATGCCACTGTGCCTGGATGGGTCATTTAAAAGAATTTTTTGTTCTGCCAATCTCTGCCTTTTCTTGGAGAGTTAAATCCTTTCACATTTAATGTAATTACTGCTAAGTTAGACTGTATTACATCATTATACACTGTATGCCTATCACCACAGATACATAGCTACTTCTTTTTTTCTTTCTTTTCTTTTTTTTTTTGAGTGACAGGATCTCACTCTGTCATCCAGGCTGAGTGCAGTGGTACAGTCATGGCTCACTGCAGCCTCCACCTTCTGGACTACAGGCATGTGCCACTGCATGTGGCAAATTTTTTTTTCTATTTTTTGTAAAGATGGGGTCTTGCTATGTTGCCCAGGCTGGTCTCGAATCCCTGGCTCAAGTGATCCTCCTGCCTTGGCCTCCCAAAGTGCTGGGGATTACAGGTGTCAGCCACTGCACCTGGCCTGTATGCTCACTTTTTGTTTTCTTGAATCAGTTTTGGTAAGTTATATTTTTCATTCCAAGTTTCAAATTTATTTGCGTAATCTCACATATAATATTCTCTTATTATCTTTTACATTTCTGTTTCATCTGTAGTTTTCTCTCCTTTTTATGTCTAAAATTATTTGAGCATCTTATCGTTTTTCAGGATCAGTTTTATCAGAGATTCATTTGTTTGATTAGTTTTATCCAAAAACCAACCTTTGACTTTGTCAATCCCCTCCATTATATTTTTGTTTCCTAGTTCACTAATTTCTGCTCTTACTTTCAGTATATCTGTCTGTGTGTATCTATCTTTTACTTTCTGTGGGTTGGATTCTTTTTGTACTAATTTTTGTCAAGGTTATTGATTTCCTTCTAAGCAATATTTTTGCTGCATCTCTAAATATTTGATATGAAGATATTTAATAATCATTCACATTTAACAGTTTTGAAGAATTTTCAGTATAATTTTCTCTTTGATTAATGACTTATTTAGAAATGTATATTTAAAGTTTTAAAACGTATAGACATTTAAAATATAGCATTTTAGGCCAGGCATGATGGCTCATGCCTGTAATCCCAGCATTTTGGAAGGCCAAGGCAGGAGGATTGCTTGAGGCCAGGAGTTTGAGACTAGCCTGGGCAACATAGCAAGATCTCATCTCTAAAAAATAAGTATTAAAAATTAGCTGAGCACAATGGTGGTGCCTGTAGTCCCAGCTACTCAGGAGGCTGGGGCGGGAGGATTGCTTAAGCCCAGGAGTTTGAGGCTGCAATGAGCAGTGATCATCGTGTGACTGTACTCCAGCCTGAGTGACAAAGTGACCCAGTGACAAAGTATAAAAAATATTTTATTAAAATATAAATATATATGATATATATGTGTGTATACATATATACACACATACATATAGCATTTTGTTCTTGATTTCTAACTTTCTTGCATTCACCTGAGAGAATGCCGATATTATTTGAAATTTATTGAAATTTGCTTTATGGTATAATATGTTTTCAATTTGTTTTCTCGAGAAAAATATAATTTTTCTATTTCTTATTATATCCAACTTGTGTTGTTATACACATACATGCATGTGCACACATGCATATAATTTTCTGTTTGTTATAATCTAGTATAATGAGGGATTTGTTCACATTTCTTTCTTTTTTATTTTTTTGCTTTACATATTTTGAGGCTATATTATTAAAGAACACTATTCTAAAATATGTAAATCTTTATTTTATTATGTAGTAATTCTCTCTATTCCTAATAATGTCTTTTCTTATAAAGTATGCTTTATATGATAATAATCTAGCCACTCCAACTTTAATTTAGTTTGTTTTTGCCTAACATACTTTTTTCCATATCTTTACCTTGAGTCTTTAGGTATGCCACTTACAAATATAACTAAAATCCATTCTGACCATCTCTATCTTTCAACTGAAGTGTTTAATCCATTTGTATTTATTGTGATTATTGCAGGAGGACAAGTCCTTGAATGACCTTGGCTGATTCAGCTCTCCCTGCTCCTTCTTACAATTCTTGGGCAGAATGTATGAGAATGTAACATCCTGAGAGAAGGAAGAACCATCTAGAACAGCCTGGGCTTTGTCTTTGTTCTTCTCAGAACAAGATGCTCTGCAGTGCTTAAGCTCAGTGATTTAAGTACCTGTAGGGTATAAAACCCAGAGTGGACTGCTTTCAGGGTCCCTCAGCAGTAGTGTGAAGTTGGGCATATGCAGGTGAGATTCTGTCTGCCCTGGGCAGCTTGCTTGAGTTCTAGGGGACCAGCTCACCATGGAGTCTACGCTTCTGTCTATCTTTGCTACTGATCTATGAGTAATAAGTTGGCTTTGCCTGACTTGTGCAGGTGTTTTGTCATACCAGACTGAGACGCTGGCAGCTGGGTTTGTGCAAAACCTTTAGAAGCTGGGTTTGTGTAAAGACTCCTGCCAGACCTGGGCACCCACCAGATATAGGAATCTTTACAAAAATTGGCAAGATGTTTAGAGTCCTCCCCTGGTAACCAGCGTATGGTGTATCCCTCATAAGGATTGATACCAGTGCATGGTATTGTGTTTCACAATTATGAATATATGTGGATTTTTTCTCATATCTACTTTTTGTTTTCTGTGTCTTGCTTTATGCTCTTTTTCTTGTTTCTTGTTTTTCAAAAATCCAATTAAAATTTTTTCCCTTCTTAAGGATTTTGGCGTTATACTTTTAGCTTTTTAGTGGTTACCCTTGACATGTTTCCGATGTACTTAACAAGATCTAAATTAGCCCATAACTTTCCCAGCCCCAACCTCTAAACAAATATGAGCCTCCGAACATTTTAACTCAATCCCTTATTTACATATCATCGTTTTTAGCCGGTTAGCACGTCCATTTTGTTGTTGTTGTTGAGATGGAGTTTTGCTCTTCTTGTTGCCCAGGCTGGAGTGAAATGGCACAATCTCGGCTCACCGCAACCTCCGCCTCCCAAGTTGAAGCAATTCTCCTGCCTCAGCCTCCTGAAGAGCTGGGATTACAGGTGTGCACCACCGTGCCCAGCTAATTTTGTATTTTTAGTAGAGATCTGGTTTCTCCATGTTGGTCAGGCGATCCCAACCTCAGGTGATCCGCCTGCGTTGGCCTCCCCAAGTGTTGGGATTACAGGCATGAGCCTTTGTGCCTGGCCTAGTATGTCCTTTTAAAAAAACACATAAATAGATATTATTCTTTTATAGAGAAAAGGTTTGCTTAGATTTACCTTGAGGGTCACCACTTATTCGCTCACTGTTTTTTCTCATTTTCAGATTCCCCTCTGGGATCATTTTCTTTCTATCTGAAGTATATTTTTAGAAGTTCGTCAGAAAAGAACTGTTGGTAAGCTCTCAATTTCTGTAATCTGAAACTTTCTTATTTTGCACTCAATCTTTAAAATCAGTTTTGCTTGATTTAAAATTCTAAGTTGGCAATCATTTCCCCCTGGACTTTCAATATATTAGACTACTATTTTCTAATCTCCATTGATATTGTTAAGAAGTCTATTATAATTCCACAATTGTAGGTCATCTATAATTTTTCTCTGATTGCTTTTAAGAGCTGCTTAGTGTGGCTGACTGTAGCTTTACTTTTACATTTGCTTTCCTGCCTGGTGGTATACATTGCACTTTCAGCGTTTTTGGATTCCAGTATTTCACTAGCTTTAGAAAATCCTTGGTCTTTATCTCTTTAAAATTTGCCTCTTCATCATTCTTTCCTTTTGGAACTCCAGTTATTTGTATGTTAGAGTTGTTCATTTTAACCTTTATCTCTGGTAATGACTCTTTTATATTTTCTATCCATTTGTCTCTCTTTTGCATTCTGGGTAATTGTTTTAGCTTTTAAAATTCAATAATTTTCTCCAATCTGCTGTTAAACTCATCAAATTGTTTCTGATCATTTTTTATTTCTGAAAATTCCACTTTTCACCCTGCCTGTGCTTTTATAGTATATTATTGCTTATTTATTTTTTGCAACTCTATTTTTTAATTCTTTAGGTATTTAATATATCATTATCCTATATTTGACAATTCTGTTCTTCTAAGTCCTTCAGGTTTTGTTTCCACTGATTCTCACCTATGGTTTATTAATGTAAATATTAAGCTTCTTATGTGGTTGATCTGAACTGAGGTTGCTTTTCTTCAGAAAGGACTTGCATTTGCTTCTGCCAGGAGCCAAGGAGAGCTATTTTTTGTTTGTTTGTTTGTTTGTTTTTGATTTCTGTGTGTGTTCCCATTTATTTTCTGTCCTGGTGATCTCCCCTACTTCCTGCAAATTCAGTATTGCCTTAAAAAGTATGTCTTTTGTTTAGGAACTAATTGTGTTTTAAGCAGAAAGACCCTTCAGGGAGTTAAAAGTCTGAATAAATTCTCTAGTTGCGGAACTTTTAAATGTTGGCTAAAATTAGATTTTTAAGAATAGACTCTTCATATATGAGAATTATACAAATAAGCTAGGTTTCTGGTCTAATAAATGAAATCAACACTCAGTAAGCAAGAGCGGTGATTATTCACTTTACGGGAGGATTGGCAGTGAAGGTTTTTGGTTGCCTAGTGCATCAAAGTTCCATTTGTGACTGTTCATTTCTGAACAGAGAAAACAAAAATGAAGCCAAGGCATTTTTGAGTAACTATTAGAGATGACACTCAACTAAGACAAACTACCTAGAATTATTAAAGAAACTGGTGAGGGAAAACAGAATTTAACTAAACAAAAATCTACTTTGCACACTTCCCAGGAAACACAATTTGGTATATTTCACTCTGGATAAAAAATGGTTATAATCAAATTTTGTTTTTGTTTTTTAAACCCTATCAGTTTTCTGGTCCGCTCCCTTTACATTTACATTTTCTCTAACAGTTATTTTCAACGGTTTTATCCATCTTCAATCTTCAGAGCTAAACCTTCTTCCTCCCGTGATGTTCTCAGCAGAAGGGACTGACTGTTTTTTTAAAAAGAACAGACAACATCAGAAGGGAACTGTCACAGGCTGTGTCATCACAACTAGCCCCTCCCCTTAATACTCAGCCACTTCTTTTCCCCTTTTCTCCTAGTGGCAAAGGACAAGCTCCTCCTCCTCCAGAGCCACCTGTACTCTGCACTCCATCTCTTCCCAGTGTCCTCCAGGACTTTGTGATTCTCTATCATTCTCTCCCTCATCTTCCATCATTCCTTTTCACCTTGTTTATTCCCCAGAAGCATTTAAAACATGTTCAGGTCAGAACCATGGAAAACAATAACCAGTCCTCCTTCAACCCCTATACCCTTCCCGTTACCAGTCCTTTCTCTTTCCCCTGCTTTACAGCCAAATCTCAGAAGAGCTGTCCAGAATTACTGTCTCCATTTCCTTCTTATTCATACTCAATTGGGATTTTACCCTCAACGTCCCACTGAAATTCTCACCATTAGGTTTCCATGTTTCCAAATCTAGTTGACATTTATTGGTTTTCACCCTATGTGATTTCTTCGTAGCATTCAACACAATTTCAAACACAGTGGACACAATACACACACACACAAACACACGCACACACACCTTTAGTCTTTATCTTAAAATATCGGCTACAAGAAAGTCAATAATGTTTAGTTGAGTATCACTGCATTTAAAAAGCAATTTATTTATTGTAAGACTAGTAATATAATAATTATTCATTATTACTGTTACATATGTATGTTTTAGTATAAATTACTTCTACTTTGTGTTTCAGTTTAGACCTTACATTGATTTTAAAAATTATATGCCTAGGTAGGTTATATTATTTCCTAATTTAATTTCAGAAATTAGTAAAGAGATTTTCAAAGTATTTCTTAGAGGAAGTCAGTGATCTTTGATGGGACTGAGAATTTCTGCTCTAGTGGAGCCAACTGTCTCTTGGTTGAGACTAGGGTAGTGGCCCAGCACAAGAAAGCTTCTGCACTCCAAGAGCCAGCTTCATTGCTTTCGGGAAAGATTCAGTGTGTCAAACAGCTGAATGATAACTTTCTCTCCTGAACTGATATGAGTGATTTTGGTGGTTCCTTAGTTCTTACATGGGCTACCTTAGTGGTGGGTATTTTTCAACTATTTGATTACTTCTTTGTAAAGTTAACTCTCCCAGCTTTATGCATGGGAGGACACAGAGGAGAAAAGTAAACCTCCAAGCACAAGATGCTTTTCACCTTGAAAATTGTTTGTCCTGAATGTATTTCCTGGTCGTGGTTCTTTCTTTGGAAAATCCTTATCATGAACTCAAAATGGCAGGGCCATCTTTTGGTTATTGTTCCCAATCAACGGTTTTTAGCCACTAGACCACTTTCTGCACTGGGTTTCTTGTCTCCTCACCCTGTACCATAAGGCAGTCTGGTTGCTTCAGCAGGAAGGCTCGGCTGCATGATAGGCGGGTGGTCTCTGAAGAGAGCTCCTCTTGTTTTCCCGATGGACCCAGGGCCAATGTGCCGCAGCCCCTGCGAAGCACAAAGTACGAGGCTGTGGCTCCTGGATGGAGTGTTTCTCCCTTTGCCTTTAAGAGAACACGGGGTCAGGCCGGGCGCGGTGGCTCAAGCCTGTAATCCCAGCACTTTGGGAGGCCGAGACGGGCGGATCACGAGGTCAGGAGATCGAGACCATCCTGGCTAACACGGTGAAACCCCGTCTCTACTAAAAAATACAAAAAACTAGCCGGGCGACGTGGCGGGCGCCTATAGTCCCAGCTACTCGGGAGGCTGAGGCAGGAGAATGGTGTGAACCCGGGAGGCGGAGCTTGCAGTGAGCAGAGATCCGGCCACTGCACTCCAGCCTGGGCGACACAGCGAGACTCCGTCTCAAAAAAAAAAAAAAAAAAAAAAAAAAAAGAACACGGGGTCATAGCAGTGTGCAGACGTGTACCTTGCCAGGGCTGCCAGGGGAATGCAGGCTCCTGGGGAGGGTTGAGGGGACAGAGATGTGTGTGCACTGATTACTGTGCCATAGACTACAGCACAGCAGAGGCAAAGAATGCCATCTAAGCCCTTGTTGCTCGGAGTGTCCGAGGATCATTACCATCCAGGTCATCCAGGAGCTTATTAGAAATGCACAGTCTCAGACCTCACCCCAGACCATGAATCAGAACCTGCATTTGAACCACATTCCTAGGTGACTCCCAGGCACATTATAATTCTAGAAGCTCTGCTGCTTTTACCTGCACTCAAGGCCTCAGACTTCTGACCACTCCAGAAAGCCTTCCTTTCACATCCCAACGCCCCCACCCGACACTCTGTCACCTGGATCTTGCCCATTTCCTCCCTGGCATGTCCCTTAGTTCCTTAGGTCTGCGCATCTGCCCTTCCTCATTGGCCAGCTCTAGCACAGATCACTGTGTTCACCTTGGCAGTCCCAAGTCCTTGCATACTGCCTGCCTGAGAGCAGGCTCCAAGCTGAAGGCCTCTGGAGTCAGTGGATGAATGGATATGTGATCTACATGGCAGAAATAAAAGCCTGAAGCTTGCAGAAGGTTAGGTGTTTATTTGCACTGCTTTTTAGACCGTCTACCAGGTTAAAAAAAAATTACACAGACTCTTTTGAAGGCATAGATTTTAGATATCAACCTCAGACTGTGGCATTTGGGATTTCCAGAGCATGTTGTTGAGGCACTTTTGTACCCAGAGGCACATGGAATTTACCAGGCTTTAGGGAGTGATGTGCTCTCAGGGGCTGCTGCTGCCAGTAGCCTGGTGAGGTAGGGAGGACAGCAGTGGACGCACGGTCAGGGCCCAGTACACAGCCCGCCTGCCTTTCATGTGCTGATTGTCCAGCAGGTGGCACCTGTTCCCTCCTGCCACCCACCTTAGAATCGCTTCCCTCTTGATGAGCACCTTCAGCCAGAGGTGGGTGGGAAGGGGAGGACATGCACTGGGCTCTGCTCTGTGCCAGCATCTTTGGTATAAGGAGCCATTCCCTGGCCCAGGGCAGGCAGCCCGTACCCACTAGGGTTGGGGATCATTATGGGTCTCCATTACCCATGCTCTCTCTGCCTCTCATTAGCAGGGAGTCGATGGGCCCTCATTATGCCAAGGCAATGCTAAAATCTCTGCTTTACCTGCCCCCTTCTCAGCGAGGCTCTCTGTGGGCCACAGCTGATGCTCCATCAGTGCCAGTTTATGAGACAAGTTTCTGCCGCTCAGCCTTGGCACGGCAGATGGAAAACACCAGCAGGAAGAGCTTGCCCGGCATGGCCTTCCCTGCATCGGTCAAGTGCCTAATGAGCTATCCTTGCGGTGGGCTTTTCTCCTGCTTTTCACTGAAGAACCCTCATGTGCTCCATAGACATGAGCTCATGAAGCCTCCCTGGGGGGCAGGGGCAGCCTCATCTGTGACACTCTCTCTGGGCAGCCTTCCCCGGCCCTGCTGGCTTCCTTCTATCAGAAGATGCCTGCGGGCCCAGGAGACTCATCAAGACCTCACCCCCTTTGTCTTCAAAGATGCTTTTTTTGGTGGCAGATCACCCTGGTTCTGCAGGGGGTTGGGGGCTCAGCCAAGAACACCTGTTTCTCCACAGGGGAAGTAAGCTAGGGTCAGGAGGAAGCAGCGAGGATGGCGTGTGACTGGACGACAGACGTCCTGTGGCCCCGGCGGTGCTCTCTCCTCTTGTGCTTTGGGGCAGCAGCATTTCAGGTTTGTAGCTTTGGTGGAAAAGTTGCTCCCCACTGTTTTGAAATGTAATGCTCCATGAGGAGGAAGTTGGAGCCAGTGTGGTTTTCTGGGTCCTCTGCCAGAGGACATCTGGAGTCCCCAGTATGTCTCCCCAGGACCGACTTAATGAAGACAATCCTTCAGCCCATGCAGGGTCCCTGAAAGGGCTCAACTCTGGCGCCCGGGGAGCTTTACTCCCTAGTGTGTTCTCTCACTCTCCCCCTTGGGCTGATTTCTAAAGGGTCTACTCTAGGCCTTCCTGGGAGATGTTCAAACTACAGATGGAAAGGGTGAGAAGGCACAGTGGTTGAAAGGATGCTCATCACCAGCTTAAAGGAAGGAAGGAAATTACACTTTGTTCTCAAGCCAGGTTCACTAATGGCTCTGGCAAGGAGGTGACTTCACTCTCACAGGAGGATCCATTTGCAGGCTCCACGGTGACTTCTGACTTTTAGGGAAAATGTCTCCCCCACTCAGCAAGGATGAGGTGCAGCAGCTTCAGCCCAATCCCCCCATCCTCCCAGCACCCCACAAAGGACCAGGCACAGGCTCCAGGCCGACTGCCTGATTTTGCTCGTCCCCAGTCCTCCTGCTGCTGCCCCAGGTGGAGGGAAGAGATAACGGCCCCTGCTCACAGGCACCCTCACAGGCATCGGGGGTGACCCTGGGCAGAGCTGTTGCTTTCCCTCCTCCTCAGAGCTCCAGCTCTGCAAGAGCCTTGGGGGAGTAGCAAAAGGGGAGTTGTAGGGGTGGGATGGGCAGGGATAAATTGAACCCACCACAGCACAAGCCTCTTCTGTACAAAAAGTGTGTATATCTCTGCAAATGTCACAATAGCATGATCTGCTCTTCTCTTAACATACGGCACTTGCTTTTAAATCTACAAGTTGAAATCTCAGAGACCCAACTTTTTAGCTAGCTATGTGTAATTGCAAATCCTGTTATATATGTGGAATATATGTAAATACGTATCACACATATGTGTGTATATCATTCTGAATAGTATTGCATACATTTGAGTCCCAGGAATTTGGACCTCAAACCTCCTATTTGCACACAGTTACACCGCTCTGCACCACCAAGGAAAGAAAACCTAACAGGCCCAGGGCACCGTCCCTCGTGTGCCTGGTGTCCAGAGCCCAGGGCAGGCACCTCATACGTGGCTCGTCTTCTCGGCCAGGGCGTGGTCCGTGGGCAGTGTGAACTTGATGGCGCCATCCCTCTCCCAGCCCCTCCGGATCCTGGTGAGTCTGCGGCTGATGCAGGGCAGAAGAAACAGGGCTTTGGCCAGGATGATGACGCACGGCACCAGCAGCGTGAGCGTGAAGGTGGGAGGCAGGTAGAACTTGTAGCGGCTCTCCTCGAAGGCGCGGGTCCAGCCATAGGTGAGCGTGTGCAGTGTGCTCAGCACCAGGGCCACAAAGCCCAGCGAGGACTGTGGAGCAAAAAAAAGGCTAGAGTGAGGGCAAGGGGATGACAGATGCCAGCAATCCTGCCAACGACTCATCTGTTGGCCTGGCGGAGGGGAAGGAGGGTGGCCTTAGCACTTGTGGCTCTGGGTTGGAACCGGAGTTCTATCACTCTTAGTGGGATTTTATGATAACTCCAACTCTCTGTGCCTCAGCTTCCACAACAGGAAAATGGGAAGAATGCTTCTATGCTGAAGGTGTCTAAGGCCTGACAAATTCATGTGGATTCCTTACAATAACCATATAACCATGCTTTTTCCTTCACTTGGTTATTTGTATCTCTGGAGGCTGCTGGATGATTTCAGATGGAATTAAGTTCAAAGAAGTTTAAAAAACATTTAAAGCCTGCTGCGGTGGCTCTCGCCTGTAATCCCAACACTTTGGGAGGCCTAGGTGGGCGGACTGCTTGAGCCTAGGGGTTCGAGACCAGCCTGGGCAACATAGTGAGACCCTGTTTCTTCAAAAAATACAAAAAAATTAGCCCGGCTGTGGCAGCCTGTGCCTGTTGTCCCAGCTACTTGGGAGGCTGAGATGGGAGAATCACTTGAGCCCAAGAGGTCAAGGCTGCAGTGAGCCAAGATTGTGCCACTATACTACTGCACTACTGCACTCCATCCTGGGTGACAGAGCAAGACCCTGTCTCTAAATATATATATACATATACATGTATATGTGTGTATGTGTGTATATACAAATTTTACTAGTTATATGTGTATTTTAATGTATATTAGAGTAACAAGTGTCTGCCTGCATACCAAAATCATAATTTCACAGATAACATTTGGCCTAAGTTAAGATTAGATAAAAAGTGGATTGATTTTAAATTAGCTTGAAGATAAATGCAGAGTAAATAAAATTTACAGATGGCATGCGGATTTGGCACCAGTAGTGAAGGCCCACTCATGGGGCCTGTGGTCTGGGTGACCTGGCACCATATAGAAAGCCCCAGAACACCACACAGACGCCCTCTGTGCATGCCAGACCTTCACCTCCCGCCCCATGCTGGGTTATAAATATCCCAGCATGGGATATTTCCCTGGGTGGAAACCCAGCTGGGCCTACTCTTCCCTCTGGAGGAGATTAGTGACCATGGGGAGAAGAGACTATTCAACTCCAAATGGAAATAGTCCCAGCCATTTTACAATGGAGCTTCCCACCCCTTGAACCATGTGTGGGCTTTTGTGGGTCACTTCCAGCCAAGAGTGACTGATCCACCACCCAAAGCATGTTTCTGTAGGAGCTGCAATGTGCAAATGGCTGGGAAGTGCTGCTCTGTGACTCAGCCTCTTGGCATGTACGAGTTCTCATGGACCACGAAGGAAGAGATCCAGGTTCTACTGTTGGTGCTGGTTCAACTGATATGAACCCTGGGCAGTCCACTTAATCAACTTCAGTGGGAGATAAGTAATTTCCAAAGCTAAAGTCAGAGGGGGAAGCGCTGGGTAGGCGCAGTCGCCTCCATCTAGTCCCCTAGACAGCGAGAGCGAGGGAAGAGTGGCACAGGGGGCTCTGACTGAATTCTGCGAGCACTGGGGAGCCACTGAGAGCTTTGGGGCAGGAGAGACCGTGTCTATTACACAGGGATGGAAATAGCAATGACCCATCAAGCAATGAACACATACGCATTTTCTCCAAGGAGACATTGCGAGGGTGTCATTTAAATGTGGCGGCACACCGAGACCTCTGGGTGGTCTCTATGGATCCCCTTCTAGCCCGGCTTGTCGGCATCAATCCAGAGCCTGGGCTGACAGATGCTTCTCATTTGCACTCCCCTCAGACGTGTTTCTAAGAGGGTCTGATTCCACACTGGGCCCCGTTCTTGCTCCTCCCTGGTATGTGTGTGTGTGTGTGTACGTGTGTGTCCCTTCGTTTGCGCCTGCTCCAGAACAGACACCAGGATGGTGAACGTCAGTGAGTGAAAGAACGTGGTGTGGGAGAATTGCTTGTAATGCTTTTGCTAAAGATAATAATAAACATTTTCCAATGGCTGCACACTACAATTTCACAGACAGGTTCTCACGTTCAACATCCTTGGGCCCAAGTAAAATAACCAAATAAAACCTTCTCTATCCTTCCTCACCCTCTCTGGTTCTTCTTGGCTTTGTGTCCACTTCCAGAATCTTCTTGGCCCGGTCTTTAACAGCTTCTGGCTCACCACGAAGCGTGAGGAAGCCACCATGGGCTTTGTGCTGTCACTCACAGTGAATTCCTATCATTTTAATGTAGTCACCTCCCAAAGAGAAGCCTCCTTGACTGTCAGTTGCACACGTAAGCAAATCCTTGCCACTTCCAGAAGTGTCTTATCAATAATTCCAAATCCCCTGCAACTTCTCAGCCACCCCAACTTTTCTAAATTCTAATCTCTTGGTGTGGAAGACTGTGGTTAAAAAGGTCCCCAGCACTGACCATCAAGAAAAAGTCTTGGTTGGGTGTGGCGGCTCACGCCTGTAATCCCAACACTTTGGGAGGCCGAGGCGGGCGGATCACCTGAGGCTGGGAGTTCAAGACCAGCCTGACCAACATGGAGAAACCCCGTCTCTACTAAAAATACAAAATTAGCCAGATGTTGTGGCACATGCCTGTAATCCCAGCTACTTGCTTGAACCTGGGAGGCAGAGGTTGTGGTGAGCCAAAATCATGCCATTGCACTCCAGCCTGGGCAACAAGAGTGATATTCCATCTCAAAAAAAAGAGTAAGTCTTGAAGTCAATCACCCTGATGTTCCCTAGCCAGGTTCCCAGCCCTAATTAACTGTGGGCCCTCCCACCCCTCCTCATTGTGGACTTACTGGTGTTGCTAAGATGGCTGGGTGATGCCCTTTATCCCCAAGAGTTTGTCAGTCTGTGGCTATCAGACTGTGGTTTTCAAACCTTGCTACACATTAAAATCACCTGGGGAGCTTGCTTGGGTAAAATATTAGTGCCTAAACCCCACTCCCAGAAATTCAGATTAAATTGGTTTGGGGTGGGACATGGGCATCTGTTGTTTTTTAAGGTTCGCCAGATGAGGCTGATCGGCAGCCAGGACTAAACCACTCATTTAGGAGACTGTCGTCACCACACCCTTCTAGCTTCAGGGTGAAAAGTCCACACGGGCCCCTCTGCTCAGGTCACTTGACTGGGGAGGACCTGGACCTATCTGTTCCTTAGACAAAGCCCCACTGAAAGCCTTTTGGCGCCCACCTCTGTGTCGTGGCGCTTTTCTAGAAGGGGCAGCAATGGGAGCCCGTCCAGGCCTGGAAAGCCAGCCTTAGTGGCCCCAGTGAGGTCTTCGCATTTCCCTCGGGCAGCTGTAGCTCCAGTAGCTCTGCCCTTGTAGCTCCAGTGTTTGGTCTGTGTGGGCCACTGTCCCCAGCCCCTGATCTGGAGAGTGATGAATTTTGCTGGACACTCTGGGCTCTGCACAGGGACAGTGAGGAGACACTGCTCCGAGGCCCACCAGGAGTCAGCTGCTCCTGTTCATATATCCTCATGCTTGTGCTATCCAAAATCCCATGGTGCAGACAGCAGGAAGCTCCAGCCTCAGCCTAGTGGTTCATAGCAAAGGCCGACAGCCAAAGGCCAGCCAATAACAAAGGGCCTTTGACTTTCCTGTCCCAGTGGGAAGCCTGCAGGATTCCAGAGTTTCTTTCCTGAAAACTCTCCTTGGGAACAATTTAAAAATCCCAGAACCCAAAGAAGCCCAAAAGAAGGGGAGGGATTGTCATGAGGCAATTAATAAGATCCCTAAGCTAGGGCCATTTTTATTATACGTAAGCTTGTTAGCAAAAAAGAAACAGCCAGGTCGTTGTAGCTCCTGCTGGTGCTCAATTACTATGGCGTGAAGGGGCTTTGGACAATCGCTTACGAAGCTGGGGTCAGGCTGGTCTTGTCATTATTTCAGGCAGGTGCCTGGAGTGGGCAAGGTCACAGGCAGTTCCTCTAACTCTGGGAGAGAACTTAGGTTCTGAAAGCTGAACCCTCATTTTTCTGTGCAGATGAGCTGAGCTGCTCTGACTGGGGTATTTTGCAGTCTAACATCTAATAATGTTTAACTGGCTGAATTGGAACAGTTAGCACAACCCAAACCAAACCAACACGATAACAAAAACTACCCAAAGGAACACAAAATAAAATGTAAAGCTTTGAAAACAGCTTTGGGAACAAAAGGATAAATGCCAGCGCAAGTCACCTCTTTGTGGAATCAACATTGTTTCAATGGTTTTTAGCTAAATAAAGTGTCTGAGATGTTCAAACCAGAGCGACTTCACCTTGAATGGGGGCTGGGTAAAATGAGGCTGAGACCTACTGGGCTGCAGTCCCAGGAGGTTAAACATTGCTAGTCACAGGATGACATAGGAAGTCGGCTCAAGATACAGGTCATAAACACCTTGCTGATAAAACAGGTTGGGGTAAGGAAGCCAGCCAAAAGCACCAAAACCAACGTGGCAACAAGAGTGACCTCTGGTCATCCTCATGGCTCATTATGCACTAGTTATAATGCATTAGCATGTTAAAAGACACTCCCGCTAGCGCCATGACAGTTTACAAATGCCACGGCAATGTCAGGAAGTTACACTATATGGTCTAAAAAGGTAAGGAACCCTTAGTTCTGGGAATTGCCATCCCTTTCCCGGAAAACTCATGAATAATCCACCCCTCATTCAGCATCTAATCAAGAAGTAACAATAAGTGTAAGCAGCTGGGCGGCCACGCCGCTGCTCTGACTATGGAGTAGACATGCTTTTATTCCTTCCTTTCTCAATAAACTTGCTTTCACTCGACTCGATGGACAGGCGCTGAATTCTTTCTCACGTGAGGTCCAAGAACCCTCTCTTGGGGTCTGGATCGGGACCCTTTTCCGGTAACAAAAGCATTACAGATCTAGGGGTCAGCCACGGCTCCTCAAGAATCACGGCTGTCCCCGTAGCGTGGTGTCTGCTGTGGACATGTGTGTAGGGAGGGTGATGGGGCTCAGGTGGCTTCTCATTGGCCTTGCTAACTTTAAAGGAGAAGGTTGCAGCTTACCTTAAAAGCCAGCATGCCACTGTTGGCTGTATCCATCCTACATTTAACGTGTCCAGCTCAAATCCTCTCAATGACCATATGGGGTGGACACAGGCACAAGCGAGCAGCAGAAGCTCCGAGAGCCTAGGAAACTTGTCTGATGATGCAGGGCAGGTAAGTGGGGGTCTTGGGACTGAAATTCAGGTCTCCTGGCTCCACTGTCCGTGTTCCCTGCAGTGGAAGTTGCCACACACCGTGGCATGCGCACCTGTCAGTCACTCAGGGAGCTGCAAAAATAGACTGCCGGAGCCATCCCTCAGCATCTGAGTCCATGGATGGGAGGCAGGCCTGGGTTATCTATTTCTCCAAGAGTGCTCTGGCTTCAACCTATTTGACAGGGACTCGCAGTGAGAATCATGTTTTCCTCTACTGCCCAGTAGACAATGAGGTATGCTACATTTGCAAATATAACTAGCAAATCCACATAACTGAAAAAGTATCCTGACAACATGCAAAACACTCCACTGTTTTCTTTGTCATTCTATTTTATTTCATTTTTAAAATGCTGCTTGTGATCCACGGAATCAATTGCATGATCCACTAGTGAGTGTCCCCCAGGTCAGTGAGTTTGCAAACACTGACCTGGACCACTTCTAAGCCCAGCGTTGGAGTTCCCTGGCCTCTATCTCACTGTCTCCCACTGAACTCAGAAACGGATGGCTGGTAGCTTAGTCAGGGATAATGGAAATGTGGCCAGATACCCTAAGAATAATAGCAACATGCTTTTTATTTTTCTTTCACACATAGTCTCTTACTGTGGCTCATAAAATCCCTGTAGGGCATTAACTCCATTTTTCAGGGGTGTAAACGGAGGCTCTTGGAGCAGACATGCTCTGCCCACACTTACAGAGCAGGGTTGTGGGGAGGGAAAGCTGGAACCCGGGCTTCCCAGGCGACGCTGACAGTGCCTCCTCCATATTGACATCTGGTTTTTGTGGATGGAAGGCAGGCATTGATTTCCACAAGTAAAATCCTGCCTTTCTACCCACCTAACACCACCCCGCTCTTGCAGTGGCAAAAGGACTGTCCTATTTGCATTTCAACGCTTTACTATGTAAAGTAGAAGGCAGCTGCTAGGGTCTCAGTCAGCTCTTGCTAACAAAATCAAATCCACCGGCTTTCTCTGGCAGCCAGAGCCAGGGCATGTAATCTATGGCTGCTTAAGGGAGCAGCTTTCTGGTGAGGGGAGCAGCCTGCAGTCCGTTTTAATTGTGGATAAGCCATGCACGCCAGATACTTCCAGGTGGGAAGAGGAAAATCCTAGATTTGGGTGTGAGACACATGGGGATTAGTGGCAGATAAATAAAATTCTTCCCCTTCTCGTATGCTAGCATGTGTCAGCCCTGAGCCCTCCTCCAGGGACCTTCGGCGATGAGCAGAGTCAGGGAGATTCAGAAGCAGACATACTTTAAAAAATACATGGCTACAACTCTGTGTTGTTCCAATGGATGTGAAGCATCCCTGGTCAGGAGCGATTAATTTGGATTACATAAGAGCATTACACTGTCACTGTCCCTGAGTCCTGTACCACGTCCTCCCTGCACAGATTTCTGTTGATAGTGGGGGTGGATAGGATGGCTGTTCTCTGCCCTGATACAATGGCAGGATACAGCATTAGTCAGCTCCCACCCAAGAGAGGGGAGGAGTTAATCCGCCAACACTGACCGCAGATTCTGTGTGGAGAACAGTGGGAGATGCCAGAGAAATGTAAACAATGTCCCCGCCTCCGTTTCCTTTATCATGGAAAGATGGCTCTGCCTGTCTTGTTCTCTATTGCATCACAGGCCTAGCAGGATGCCTGGCCTGCAGTAAGTGCTCAATAAATGTTTGTTGAATGAACAAATGCAGAAAGAAACTTGCCACTAGCAGCATTTCCCAGAGTATGTTCTGTGGAGTTTGTTTGTTTGTTTGTTTTAGAGACGAGGTCTTGCTATGATGTCCAGACTGGACACTTGAACTTCTGACTCCTGGAAGGATGGCTCAAGCTCAAGTGATTTTCCCACCTCAGCCTCTGTTAGTAGCTGGGATCCCAGCCACATGCCACAGTGCCCAGCTTGTGGAGTGCTGATAGCTGTTATTTGGAAAAAAGGAGGGGGAGGGTGCTAATGCTCCAATAAGTCTGGTTGACAAAGGTTTGTTTGTTGTAGATGTTATTAGAATCTTTGATGTGCCAAAGTGCATTGTGATCTCTTAGGGGGAAGTAAATCTTTTCTCAAATTCATCTGATGACAGACCTCCTTTTTCCGGATTGTTTCATAGGAATGGCATCCTTGGGAAAAAGCTGTGCCGCATCCCCTATAAACTGGGGTCCTAATGCTTGTCTCCCATCCACGCTGCATGAATCAAGGGGTTAAGAGCCAGGCTGAGACGAGGGGTGGAGGGTGGTGGACCAGGCTCGCTCACTCCCTAGCCCACTGACTCCTACCTAGACCAGCAAAATGTCCAATGACTTCATGTCATTCAATTTTGTTTGGAAAGCTCAAGAATTCTAGAAGCTGAGAACAGTGGACCCAGGGCTCAGTGTCCTGGAATGTAATTTTTTCACATGCCTGTGTCTGGCTTCCTCATGTATTGGCAGGTTAAGTTTGTAGCGGGCAGCCCCTATCAGAAGGCTTGGATGGGCCCTCTGGGTCAGGAAGGCCTGGCATCTCACTGAGTGGTCCTGCTGTGCAGATGATCAGAGCCCAGGCAGTTCTCGAAGGTGGAGCACTTACTCATGAGAGGTGGGCCAGGGCCACGCTGAAGCTTGCCGGCAGACGAGAGACTACTTTACCTGAACGAAGCTGAACTCCCTCCAGTTGAGCGAGTTTGCAATGGATGGCAGTGAGGTCACGGCCAGCAGGGACAGTGTACCAAGGGCCAGCACTCCCAGGGAGAGGTAGATCTCCATCCGCCAGACCTCCTCCTCCACCCAGAGGTGGCTCTTGTTGGCCAAGACCTGACATGGATGGAAGGAAAAGAAGGAAAACCGTGAACGCTGTGGCAAAGGCTGGTGCCCTGGGAGGGCAATGATGAAGGACACAAGAAAGATGATACGGGGGGTACTCACAGTGCACCTGACACTACCCGGGTCTGTGATAAGCATTTCTCAGGCACTAACTCATCGAATCCTCAAAACCATCCACGAAGTAGAGATCACTATTATCCCATTTCAGAGATGGAGGAAATGAGGCACAAAGATGAAATCACTTTCCCAAGATCACATGCAGCTAACAGATGTAGAGCTGGGACCAGGACCCACGCACTCCGGTGCCAGTGACTGGGGCTCCTGGGGCTTTCACACATCTGCCCCGGGGTAACCAATCAGAACAGTCACATCAGCAGAGTAAGGAGTCAACCAGAAATCCAGCCCTTAAGCATGGCTCCGTCTCACGGTTTTCTGGCCCCAGAATCCCAGGACAGGAGAGAGGAGCTCTCCTAGCTCAGAATCCCCTCAGCCAATGAGCTCACACCCTACTGGCTGCTTCCCTTCCCAGCCTGTCTCACCCTGAGCCCTCTGTCTTCCTGGACCCCCACATTGCCCCTGTCACTGGCTCACACTCAGGACATACAAAGACACAAGCAGACAGTGAGCCCCCAACACTCCCTGACCCAAAGCTCTCAGCCTCCCGTCTTCCTACCCAGTTCTCTACTTCTGCCTGGGGCACACAGCCTTGGCTCAACTTTGCCAGGCAAGAGAGACTGATGGCCATTCACCAAGCAGTTCAGTGAGCACTTACGAAGCACCTACTGTGTGCCAGGCCCTGGGCTACAGAAAATAAAGATACCTGCCTTCACCCTGCCCTCCGAGAGATCTGGGGCCCCCACCAAGCTCCAGGACACATAAATTGGGGAGCCCCTATGAACCTGGAGATTTCTGACCCTTCTCTCCCCACCTTGCCACTGAGCCCCCTCCTAACCCGGCCAACACTCACTCGCACAGTGCCCTCATGAGGAAGAACTTTTATCAAGGTGCAACTAGACCAGGTAGCAGAGTTCCTGGAAGTCGAAGTGTTCTCTGCGAATCACTGAAATGCTGGTACTTTAATTCTATAATGTCAGCAGAACAAGGAACAGTATTTCCATTAGAAGATGTGACTACACTTTAATAAGCTGCCTCTCAAAACAGAATGACTCATACAGGTTTTTTGAGAAACAATTTCAGCAGAAAAAAAAAATAACATGAGCTCAGTTACCAGATAAAATATTAAAAGTGAATCCACTGGGCTGAGCAAAATGGTTGTACAGCTTATAAGAGAAAGTTTAAAGAAACAGAGAAAATGCCATCCATTGAGTTCTTTTCCTGCAATTTGTGAAAAATGATTGCCTCTGTTCTATTTTAGGGCAGGCCCGGCTCACTTTGGTGACTTTAAGCCACTAAGGGACCAGGAGTCTGGGGACCCAGCCTCTTGTCCTGACCACCAGTGGCATGTGACTCTAGCAGGTCTATCTCTGGGCCTCAGTTTCTCTACCTGGGAGGTTTGGATGAGGTCATGTCTGAAATTCTCTTGATTTTGCTTGTGTGCCTGCTGTGGTTGAAGTCACCATTAGCTGGAAAGGCATGCAGAGGGCAGAGAGGTCTCCTCCGTACCTCCGCCCAGAGAAGTCTTACTCACATCTCGCAGCATGAATTGAGTAAGTCATCTCCTCGCTGGAAGTTGTTTGTTCCTTAACTCTGCTTCATTAGTCATTCCTCTCTGCGTCTCGGGAAGATCAGGCAGTTAATGTCACAAGTCAGAGTTTCAATGATTACACACACATATACCACATTGGCTTGCAAAATGTCTTGTTTTTTTCCTCTAATATTTCTACTCTGCAGTGACGCTGGGAAGGGAGGGATGAGGTGGGCAAGGGAGCAGTGGATGGCGAAGAGCCACATGAGGACTGAACCTACGCCAGCCTTAGGAGTCCATGAGATTCTCGGCCAGCCTATTAAACCACAGTGCTGTGCTCAGAGCTCCCCGGTGACCAGTGGCGCACATGGCTAACTGGAACAGAGGTGTAACAGCTCGCCTAGTAAGTCTCTATGTTTAGAGATGATCAAGTTCGCCACCTTGAGAAGGCGAAGGAGAGTCGTCATCAACAAGAGATGGAAAGACAGCATTCAGGTGTGGGATTTCCCTCTAGGTTGCAGATCAGATGCTGAAGGACCAGTGAGGCTGCAGCATTAGCCCCTCTCCATGTCTTCACAGCGGGTGATGGATGGGAAGAGAGTGGTACTGACTCACTGCCTGCCAGACTCAGAGGAGGAGGGAGTGGCAGGGTGTGGAAGGGCAACCTGGGGGGCATAGAGACCACAGGCCTGGATTCTGACGCTGACTCTGCCACTGGTGGGCAGCCATGAGACCCTGGGCACTCCCTTTCCTGGCTCATAGCATCATTGTATCTTGCTGTGTTACTGCAGGACTAAAAGCATTACGTTTGTGGAATGAGTAGCATGGGACAGGCACACAGTGGGCACTTAATGTAATAAATGGCTATTTTTCTCAGTGGCAACAAGGCAGTTAGGCTAGTTCTTGCTCCAAGCTCTATGTGCACTCCTCTTAAGATGCCTGGTATTGCTTTGTGGTGGCCAGTTTAAAATCAGGCACTCCGTGAACATGCACTGGGACCCTGTGTTAGGAACCATGGACCCCAAGGTGTGGCAGACCCAGTCGTGGACCTCTGAGTCGGGTATGAAGCAGTGTGTAAGAAAAATAATAGTGTTTACAAAATACAATAGATGACAGAGGCAGGTATGGGGAAGTCAGGGGAGAGGCTGGGGGAGCTTAACAGAGGTAGGGTTTTGAAGGAGGAATAGGAGTTTGCAGGCTGTCAAGGTGTCCCAGGGTGGGCATGCCAAGCCAAGAGGAATGGGCTCTGCCCATTTAGAGGACAGTGTGGGACCCAAGTGTTGACGTGTCACAGGAGAAGGGGAGATGAGGCTGTGGAGGGAGTCTAGCTGCATAGTGAGGGTTCTACCATTATCCCAAGGACACTGGAATCACTGAACCTTTTCAGCAGTGATATGGTCAGATGAGAGTTTCAGACCGACCGTCCTATGCCAGCCATGTGCAGATGTAGCTTGGGGTGAAGGTAATAGGAGAAGAGTGTGCAGCCCAAACATTTCTTTGATCTTGATCTTTGATTTTGATCTTGAAATGTATATTTCCAGGGAAATACACAAGCAAAACCAAATGCCCTGTACAAATATCAGTTATTGTTGGTAATAATACAGTCTGTAAACATGGTCTCAAAGGTTTTCCCTACAGTTGGGATACAGCTTTGCCTCCTAATCTGCAGACTCAGGGCTGTAAGGAAATCTTGGAGGAGTTTCTTGTGCCTGGACTAATGTGCTCCCTTGACCCAAGGGCCCCGTGGGCAGTTGGGGTGGTGAGTGGATGTGTGAGGACGATGTGGTGAGATGCCCACGGGCTGGCAGCAGAAGCCACACATCAGGCCTGAGCTGCCCAGAGGCCCTGCTGTTTGGGGCTGAAGGCAGAGCAGCCTCAAGTGCCCAGGCCCAGAACCATGGGCATGGCTTACCGTGGACCATCCAGAATCTGCTTGGATGTGTCCAGGCTTGGGCACCTCCCCACATCTGGGCTGCTGTGTGTCAAGCCCCTGCCTCCCTCTGACCCTCCACCCGACATACCCACATCAGCCCTGGTTTTGCCCTTAAGAACTCTGCAGAACAAGTTTAAGCCCCTTTGCGTGAGAGGCCTTCGGTGTCTCTGACTGATCTCGTCCTGCGGGAGGGATGGTTGCCTGGCAACCTCACCAGGGCCTGCAGCCCTAAAGAGTTTTGGGACGCAGGGAAAATTACCTTGCATGCGCCCCTCTGTGCCCTGGTATTTGCATCAGGGCAGAATTGGGTTAACGGAATATCAGGGAGAGCCTTGGCAGGGCAGAGAATTTAGACAAAGGCAGTTGGAGGGTGGCAGGGGAGGGAGGGAGCAGTGGTGTGTCTTTTGCTGTGGGGGATAGTGGGCACCGTCACCATCTTTCCCACTGCTGCTGGAAATACCTGCCAGCTCAGGGGAGAGGAATTGGGCTCTTCTATGCAGATCTGCCCCCTCCTGGGCAGCAACATTGTACTAGTCCCCAAGGAGCCCCGCAGAGCCTCCCGCCAAGCGGCTGGCGCTGTGTAGAAGTCAGTTAGAAAATATCATCAAAGAGCATCAAAAACATTAGCACTAGGAGAGAGCTTGGTCTACACATCAGGGCCCCGAGGACAAAAGAGGGCCGGTAACTTGCTCAAGGTCAAGATCTTTGTTCCAGTCAGCGACGCTGGAGAGCATGAGTCCAGGCTCTAGCCTTCAGGCCTCCACACTGCCCCACACCAGCTGAGGCAAGGAGCCAGATGGTCTTTGTCTTTCTTACTCCTTTCTGTGGCCCCAGGGCCTGGCAGAGTAGGTGCTCAGTGAATGAGCGAGTGAATGACCTAGTTCTGAAATCATTTACTCAATTGTTACTTTGGTTTCCCTGTAGAAAGCAGCGTGGGTATAAGCACGGATCTGGAAAATAGCTGGATCTGAATCCCAGCTCTGCTACTTACTGGCTGTGTGACTTTGGCCAAGTTACTTAACCCCTCTGTGCCTCAGATTTCTCATCTATGAAATAAGGATAGAATAGCACTTGGCCTACAGGGATGAGATGGGGTTAAATGAATTCACAGTGGTGTATGAAGCTCTTAGAATGGTTCCTGGAACACAGCGAGCTCTTGTTAAGGGTTCATGACTGATTTCTTCCCTTCCTCTCATTTCCATCAAGCATCTTGCTTTTCTGCCTGAAGTCTGGGGTTCTTCCTTTGTCTTAGGAAAGTCTGAGCCCACAGATGCAATGATGCCGGTATCTGTGGGTGGCGAAGGATGAGAGCAGTCGACTAGCTGCTGGCAGAGAAGCAGCAACCCTGAGAGTGAGTAGGGGCTGAGGTCTGTGGTTCTCAGGAGGTGCCCAGCCCTGCTTTCCAGTCCTGCCAATCCCCCATCCTCGGAGGGGATGGTCCTGTGCTAGGTGTTCAGGGGAGGGCCCAGCCTCAACAAGGTCCCTGCATCCTGAGCAGGAGCAGGAGCTGCAGGGGCTGCCAGGCTGGAATGAGGGGTGGATGAGAAGTGTCTCATGAGCACCTGGGCCGAACCCTGTTGGGTGACTAGCGTCCTGGAGTGGGCAGGACCTATGTACCAACCAGACCCAGGGCTGGGCACTGGAGGTGGAATTAATTTGGAGAAAATAAAGAAAGACAGTGTTGCTTGAAGATGTGAGCTTGGGACTAAGAATCAGGCCCCGTGAGCTTGTGGACCAGGAGGGAGCATCAGGGGCCTGTTTCTGTGGGCACAGGTGCCAGCTGATGCCTGGGTGGTCCCCACCTGGTATGGCCTGAAGGCCCTCCACTTCCCAGGAATCCTGCTGGCAACCAAGTGCCATATGGATTTTCTAAATGAATGATTAATGCCACCCCCAGTAAAAAACAAAGAACAACAACAACAAACCCAAACCTGGAACGCTGACTCCCGCAGCCTCCCCCATCTCAGCTGACAGCAACTCTCTCTTTTAGGTGCTCAGACCCAAACCCCAGAGTCATCCTTGACCACCCCACAAAACCCCGGGCCCATTCCAGCAGCAATTCCATGCACTCCAGCTTCACATGTGCCTTCGGGATCTCCTTGCTCCTCCACTGCTCCCGCTGCCTCCAGCCTCCACTGCCTCAAATCTGGGCATATGCACGGCCTCCTCGCTGGCCCCAGCAGCTAGCTGCTTCTGACCTCCTACAGTCTGTTCTCGCCAAAAACCAGAGAGAACCACTTAAAATGTCAGGCAGATCAACGCCTAAATTCAAACCTTCACCAGCTCCGCATTTCACTCAGAGCCTAAGGCTGAAGCCGTTCCTCTCAGGCCTCGCCTGCCACCCGCTCCTTGTTCAGCTCCAGCCACGTGGGCCTCCTGGCTGCTCCTCCAACATACCAGGCACACTTCTGCCCAAGGCCTATGCCCTGTGGCCTGCAACACCACCCCAGCGGGCCACCGGCCCCTCTCCTCTCCTTCCAGCTCTGCTCACATAGCACTCACTCTGCAAGGCCTCCCGGACCATCTTCAAAACTGCACCCCCACCACCCACCCCTGCTTTCGTTTGCGCCTTCGCCCACTATAATTCACTGCTGTATTTTGTTGAAGTCTGCCCCAACTGGGAGGTACCCATGGGGGCAGGAATTTTCATCTGCTTTGTTCACTGATACTCAAAATCTTGGGCAGGAGGATGTGGGTGCTGCCTCATGAGAACAGAATCTGCAGTTGACACCTGGTAAGGCTGCACCTGTGGGTATCGGCTGCACCTGGTTGGTGGAGGGCACTGGACAAGCATGTGCTGAGTTGCCAGAGGGAGGAAGGGCGTGGGATGGGTACCTGCTTGACTGCCAGGTTGACCAGGTCATAGCGGTGGGCGCGGCGCAGCGGCAAGCAGAAGCTGTAGAGGGCGTGCAGGGCAGCGCAGAAGAAGCTGAGTAGCCCGATCTGCTTGCGGTGCTGCAGCCAGTGGTCCAGCCAGTCAGGGAAGCGCTGGTACTTGGTGCCGCGCTGCAGCTGCAGGGCAGCCGCCAGCACGCCGGGCAAGTACACCAGTGACAGCAGCACATAGGCCACGCACGGCAGTGTGGTGTTGACCACCGACACGGGCAGCTTGAAGAACTTGTTCTGGCTCTCCTGCATGTAGGGCTGCAGCACGTCCCGGACGAAGTTGTAGGCATAGAAGCAGACGAAGAGCCCCAGGGCCAGCAGGGTGGGCACCTTCCAGGCCGGGAGGAGGCGCAGGGGCATGGCCTCCACTTCCCGGGCTGATGCCAGGGATCCCATGTCCACGGGCATGAAGCCCATGGCGAGCGCCATCTCCGAGACAGCACGCTTGGCTTCCGGCTGGTCACTGCAGATGGGCACCTATGGGAGGAAAAGCGGGGCAATCAGACGGGGTCACAGGCCGCAGGAGTGGGCAAGGCCTCACTGAGCAGCTGAGGAAACTGAGGGCCAGAGGGACAGGGACTTGTCCAAGTGAGCTGCCAGTCAATGGTACAGGTGGGAGCTAATGGGACTTTAGCTCCCAGGCCATGGGTCTTTGGTGCCAAGGCCTCCCAGCCTCTGGCCCAGCTGCCCAGCCAGGCCAACTACTCAAGGAGAGAAGCTGCGAACAGTAAGCTCCTTGCCTAGCTCATGGACATCAGCAGCCACAAGCAAAATGCTCATCCAGGCTGTCCCCATGGGCCCCTGACATGGCTGTCGCCAAGGCTATGGCCTGCCCTGGGAGCTGCTCAGCAGAAGAGTTTTGCATATGGTGCAGGATGGGCAGCGGTGGCTGCAGCTCCATCCCTCAGTTCAGAATCGCCCCCCTTGATGATGTCTCACGGCTCAGTAGGGCCCTCAGTCAGCACATAAGGTCTTCCACGAGCCAGCTCCAGCCTGCCTTCTCTGCCTTGAAGCCCACTGCTCTGAGCCACGAGGTCCCCCTGCAGGCACATTGGAGTCCTCAGATCCCAAAGCACCCTGTGGGCCTTGTTGACACTGCATTGGTCAGTCTAGTCTCAAAACACAGACTGAACACCTACTCT
Organism: Rhinopithecus roxellana; assembly: GCF_007565055.1. NCBI lineage: Eukaryota > Metazoa > Chordata > Mammalia > Primates > Cercopithecidae > Rhinopithecus > Rhinopithecus roxellana. The sequence continues at coordinate 134,381,939 of NC_044562.1, read as the reverse complement.
GTGCTGAGCTTTACATATATGATCTCAGCTTTGCCATGAACCCACAGGCAGGTACTATTGTCTTCATTTTTCAGATGAGAAAACTGAGGTCTAGGAGCATTGTTTCTTATCTCTGTGCCTTTTCAAATTGTTCTCTCAGACTGGAATGCACTCCCTGCTCCCTGAGCCTGACAGCATGAGGTGGGCCCAGGTCAAAGCCCTCCTCCGAGTCTTCTCCAGCCAGCCTGCTTGCTCTGTTCCCTCTAGGCCCTGCACCCAACACTCCCTACTGTTCCTCCTGGTCCATACCTGGGAGTCCCGTGATGCAGCCTGCATTTAAGGTGCTATAGTCAGGTATAGCTGGGCACCTTGAAACTGTCCTACAGAGCCTGGCACCTGGGCTGGACTCACTGGTGGAAGTTCTCACACACATGGAGTCTGGCATTCTTTCACCAAGAAAATGCATTAAAAACCAAGGTGGCATTAAAAACCACCTTGTCTTGGTAAGAACACCTCGTGGCAAGAAATGTGTGCAGCTCTAGCTGTTCCATGGAGCCATTATCTAGCCCCAGAAAAACGCACTGTTGACTTTTCTGAGAAATCAGTTCTTGGAAGCCCTTAGAATAAATAAGAAAAGGTTTGAGACATGCCTGCCTTTCTCAGGGCCTGGTACATAAGTGTGTTACTTTCCTCCTTATAAGTCCAATTCTGAAAGCCAAGTCTCTCTCCTTCTTGGCTCCAAATAGCAAAAAGTCATCAAACTTTTCCTCCTTGCCCTCTAGGAAACCCAGTTACCATAGCAGAAAGAACATGGGTTTCAGATCCGTAGGAACTGGGTTCAAATCCCAACTTACCAGCTATGGGATTTTGAGTAAGATCATTAATATCTTTGAGCCTCAATTTCCTGTTCTGTAAAATGGAATTTTGCAGTGATGCAGGATTAGCTATGATAATATACCAAAAATAAAAGAGCCTGGCGTGCTGGCAGCACTCAATGAAAATTAGCCATTTATATTTATTGTTATGATGGCTGTTACTCCCCCAGAACCTACCTGCCTATTACCATCCCTCGGGCCAGCCTGCAGGGTCCAGGCGGATATGACATTGAAGGCCTTGACCACTGTGCAGGTGGGGAAGAGGGAGGCCAGGTACTCAGCATTGGACTCACGATGCTGAAGGTGCTCTTGCTCTGTAGGGTTGCTCACATCCACCAGGATCTTGCCAACCAGCTGCTCACTGAGACTGCACAGTGAAGCGTAGTGCTCCCGGAACACAGCCACAAAGATGACCTCTGGGGAGCTCACTGCCTCCTCCTGGAAAGTCACTTGGGCCGCTGAGGGGAACAGCCCGGCTGTGCGTTTGGGGTTGCGGCTCCCCACCACCACTTTGAAGCCAGAGCCCACCAGGCGTGTGGCCAGGGAGCGGGCAAAGTCCCCGCTACCCAGGATGCCCACTTTGGGGGCCTCATCGGGGACCTTGGCAAGGCTGCTATCGCTGTCCACCAGGTGGAGGCTGATCAGTGGCTTGTCCATCTCTCCTGACATTTTGGTGGCTGCAAGAGAAGTCAGGAACCTGGTCAGTGGAGGGCTCCTGGACTGCCCCTTCTGCCACCTCCCTCCTCTTACACATCGTAACTACACGGCAGTCAGACATTCACCCAGCAGGTGTTCACCGAGTGCTACCACATGTCAGCACCAGGGGAACAAGCTGAGCACAACACAGCCCCTTCCCTGGGGAGAGCACAGACTCAGGAAGAGCAGGGAGGACTTCTGCCCTCCACCCTTTGTCCCTCCTGCTGAATTATTTCCTTGGGGAAAAGCTGGCAGAGTGAGAGTGCTGGGATAGGGGACTCTGGAATTTCCATGACCAATGTGATGCAGTGCCATACTTCTTTTCAAAAGGATGATACAATGGACAGTGACCATCTAATCCCAACCTCACCATCGCTGGGTGTTTGATGACCAGGAAGGGTGAGCATGTCCCTGTACCTGTCTACATTTTGCATCTTGGAGCAGTTCTCATGCTCTCCCTGAAGGATAGTGAACAGCTTGAGGGCAGGACCTCATCTCCTCTGACCTTGGCTCTCACTGTGTATCATAGTCTGGCACAGAGGCAGTGCTCAGTGTTTGCTGAATGAATGAATGAATGAATGCATGAACACCAAACCCTGATCTCTGAGGGCAGGACTGGAGAGACATGTGAATGGGCCCCTAAGATAGGGTGGGTGCCCTGCGATCTTCTTTGCCGAGCCCAAGATATGAGTGGATGTGGAGGAAACCCTGGACTCGGGCCAGCAGTCTACAGTAAACTTGGATGGGAAAAATTATTATATATTAATTGTCACCAACTTCTAACTAAAATTTACTATTTCCTTTAAGTATGAAGTAGGCAACATAAGTTTTTATTAACACTGGCCAAGATTATATCATAAATTTACCTGTAAATAATTTATCCTGATACTATTTAAATTAAGCACAAATTTAAAACTATGCTAGCCCGGTGGAGTGACTCACACCTGTTACCTTAGCACTTTAGGAGGCCAAGGCAGGAGAATGGCTTGAAGTCAGGAGTTCAAGGCCAGCCTGGGCCACATAGGGAAGTCCCATCTCTGAAATAATAATAATAAAAAAATTAGCCAGGCACAGTGGCACATGCCTGTAGTCCCAGCTACTCAGGACACTGAGGCAGGAGGATCGCTTGAGCCCAGGAGCCCAGGAGTTGAAGACTGAAGTGATGACACCACTGAACTCCAGCTTGGGTGGCAGAGCAAGGCTGTCTCAAAATAATAATAATAATAATAATAATAATAATAATAATAAAATAAAGTAAAAATAAAATTATGGTGGACATTAGATCTGCCACTAGAGCTTGTTATTTAATGTGCTAATAAAAAAGCATGCATAATGCTACTGTAGTCTTTTTTAAAAAATATTTTCACCGTGTTTCCATGTAATATGTTTCCTTTGTAACCCTAGGCTATTTTATTTGGTGCATGTAAGAACATTATTCTGAGCAGAAGTCCACAAGCTTCACTAGCCTACAGTTCCACAGGGCAGCAGAGCAGTTGGGGTGACTTTCAACACCCTGCATAGGTGTCTGCCTCTTCCCACTTTTCCACAACACTCTCCTGGAACCTCTGGACACCTGACCAGGTGCGGAGTGGGTCCAGGGACTGACACAAAGATGGGGCAGGGGGACCAGGAGGCTGGGCCCGGCTCTGCTATGAAACAGCTGTGTGTCTTCAGACAAGTCTGTGTGCCTCTCTGGGCCCCAGCTTCCATCTTTGTCAATGGAGATCACAATCTCTGCTCTCAGAGGACAAATAATGCAATCTTAAGAGGTTTTTGAAACTGTGGTCGTTCCTTTTATAAGGCAGCAGCAGCAGCTCTTGTTAATGGAATGCCTACCATACACCCATCGCTGCTGTTGGGACTTTCCTCGGGTGATGGGCCTCTGGTCCTCACAAGAACCCCAGCAGGTAGATTCAGTTATCATTCCCACTTTACAGAGGAGGGAACTGAGGCTCAGGGAGGCTCAGGAACTTGTTTCAGGCAGCACAAATAATTGAGGGGAGGAAGAGCAGGAGGCAGGTCTGTCTGCCTCGGCAGTCAGAGCTTCACTCCGTCTTACTGCCCAGACGGAGAACATCGAGCTTTCCAGAGATGTCCCAGATTGCTGCAGAGCTGGGACCACACTGGCTGGTACAAGAGGCCAGGTGGAAGGAGGTGCATTCTCAGTGTCAAGAGTCAGGGGACGTGTGTTCCCGTCCTGCCTCTGCCAGCATGGGAAACTCCCTTAGCCTCTTGCGCATCTTTAACGTGGTTTTCAAACACAGCTCTGCCTGTCACAGGATAGCAGGAATTGGCTGATCTGAGACACTGAGGGGTTGCTTTTGTGGGGATCGTGCTTCCCGAGTCCACAGATGGGGGTGGCACACCTACACAGACATGCAGGCACCCGCCAAGACCCCCACCCCACACACGCTGGGCACAGCCACCCTGAGAATAGGAGACGATGTTTTCTGCCTGGTTCTGGGAGCATTTCCTGGGTGGTAAGCTACATTTTGTAGGTGACAACGGGCCTCCTGACCCATCCTATAGTGAGTCCACGGCAGGCGGGTCTGCACCAGGCCCACAAGGCTGCCCGGTCCAGGAGCCGGGCTCTGGAGCCAGACTGCCTGGATTCTGGTCCTGACTCTGCCGCATTTGAACTGTGTGACCATGGGCCTGTCTGTGCCTCAATTTTCTTAGCTATAAAAGGGAGACCATTGCAGCACTTCCCTTATGGGCAGGTTGTAGGAGTAAATAGGTAAATTGTGCAAAGCACTTAGAACAGTGCTGGACACATAATAAGCACCTAGCAAATGGCGTTCAGTAATCACTAAGCAAACACTGGCTGCCAACAGAAACGAAGCTCCATGCCAGCAGCAGGGCCCAGGCAGAGAGAGGGCAGAAGACCCTGCCGGCACCCCTTCGACCCCAGGGAAGGAGGATGAAGAGCTGGGTGACAGTTATGTCAGCCCAAGGGCCTTGCAGATGGCCTCAGGGCTCACAGGCCAGCATCTGTGATTTGGGCCAAGGTGAATTCAAATCCCTCTTCTCCTGCAATCGGGAGGGCCAAGGTTCCCCTTGTGGTCAGTCAAGGCTGGGACAGATATACCCAGGCCTGTCCCCAACCACAGGGAGACACAAGTCCTGGGGAGTTTTGCCCTGATGGGGAAGAAGAGTAGCCACCCTGAGGCCTCTGGACCATCTTTCCAACATTTGCTAATGATTTGGTTGATCCCAAGTAGGACCCCTCTAGACAGAAGCCTCTCCTCTATCTCTGCCCTCTCTGTCTCCCCTCCCTCCCATCTCCTGAGTGACTTTGTGCTGAACACTCCTAAGCATATGAAGATGAGTGAGAAGCGGTCCCCACCCAGAGGACTTACAAGTTAGTTTGTGCTGGGGGAAAAGGGGCTTGAATGAGACCCGCCGCCGACGACTGGACATGGGGCAGCTAGAGACAGAGCTCAGGCATGGCACAGGTATGGCCCGGGCTCTTGCCCAGGGCGCAGCTGAAGGAGAAGCCAGGGCGGCTTCACTCAGATATGCATCTGAGGATCCCTGAAAAACCTCAAATGATTTACCTCGAAAGGAAACTGAACCAGCCCAAAGTGAAGCAAGACGAGCAGATCCAGATTTTGAGTCCTGTCTTTGTTGAACCCCAAAGCTACTCACAGGTGGGAAGGGATTGCCGGGGCTGGGCCTTGAGGGTGTTGCTCAGAACCTTCCAGGGAGCTGATATGGAGGCTGCCGCAGCCGAGGAGAGCTGGTCCCAGCTCTGCGTCTAACTGGTGCTGGGACATAGGAGGTCCCTGGGCCTCTCTGGGTGGCTTATCTAACAGGAGCTGCTGCACCAGCTCAGCTCTAAGCCCCTTTCAGCCCCAGCAGTCTAGGGAGCTACGAAAAGTCCTAGACATGGTTCTAAGGGGCCCTGCTTTTCAGCTGTAGGATAAACGCAAACTAAACGTTAAGCCCCTCCAAAGTTTCTCTTGCCACCAAGATGCAGTCTGCAACAGGAAAACGCCAGGTTGTAATGCCGCCTTGTATTGCTCCCTAGGCGGCCTCTTCCTTGACCTTTCTGATGCAGGAACAGAGCCACTTGGCTGGGAGGAGTCAGGCAGGTGGTTAAAGGCCTGGGGAGAAATCATGGCCTCAAACGTCCTTCAGTAGCTTGGTGCCTTTGGGCAAGTTACATAGCTTCTCTGTGCCTTAGTTCCCTCACTTTTAAAACGGGAATGCTAATTATACCTCTCTAAAGGCTGTTTGAAGATGAAATGAGTTAATATGTGTAAAAGCTCAGAGCTCTTTTCTGACTGGTTGTATGTGCACCTGTGTTTCCTAATCTTGTGTGTGTGTGTGTGTGTGTGTACGTGTCCTATTCTTGTGTGCATGTGTGCTGTGTGTACTCTTCTCTAACTTCTTCATGGACAGTGGCCACATTCAATTCTTCTGCCCCCTCCTGATGCTCAGCATGAACCCTCCTGCTGAAGGCTGGCGTGGGTTGGGGGCAGGACAGGTGGTACATGTCCTGGAAGTCCGAGAGGCCTGTCCCTGCGGCCTGAGGTGAGGGTGTGACTAATCCTGTCTGGGCCCTGGTTCCCTGGGGGTTCTATTTATAGAACTGGAGAGGGAGCAGACGGGATCAGATTGCAGCTCTGTGGGCCGAAGCCCGTCTCCTGCATGCAGACCTGCCCACCTCTCCTCCCAAGCTGTGGACAGAACTGCATGGAGGCTCGGGTGTCCCGGTCCCCTCTGGGTCTCTGCCCAGGCTTGTCTGTCCCCTCCCTCTTCCCGGCAGAACTACAGCCTGTATTTATGGCTGGGAGCCATGCCTGGCCCATGGGCCTGCCTGCCAGCTCCTGTCTGCTCTTGTGCAGGTCACTAATGGTTAGCGGTATGACATCCACAGTCCCCTGGCCTTTTCTTCATGGACACTGATCACCTTTCCGACGTGAGCGGCCGGGGCAGGCTGTGGCCACGGAGGGTTTGCTGTGAGGTCGGTGTTGATGGAGGGGCTGGGGCCACCGGCAATCAGAGGCTGGCTGTGGTACCCTGCAGCTAAATGGAGGAGGGGCAGCCTGCAGGCCAAGAACGGGGTGTCTCCCACACCTCCCATGTAGGGACTGACTGAGCGAGGAAAGAGAAAATAACCCAGTTCTTGTCCTCAAGCAGCCCACAGTTATCTTCAATTTTTTAAAAAAATTATTGTTTGTTTATTTATTTATTTATTGAGACGGAGTCTCGCTCTGTCGCCAGGCTGGAGTGCAGTGGCGCGATCTCGACTCACTGCAACCTCTGCCTCCCAGGTTCAAGCAATTCTCCTGTCTCAGACTTCTGAGTAGCTGGGACTACAGGCGCATGCTACCACGTCCGGCTACTTAATTTTCTTTTTCTTTTTCTTTTTTTTTGAGACGGAGTCTTGCTCTGTCTCCCAGGCTGGAGTGCAGTGGCCGGATCTCGGCTCACTGCAAACCCCGCCTCCCGGGTTTACGCCATTCTCCTGCCTCAGCCTCCCGAGTAGCTGGGACTACAGGCGCCCGCCACCTCACCTGGCTAGTTTTTTTTTTTTTTTTTTTTTGCATTTTTTAGTAGAGACTGGGTTTCACCATGTTAGCCAGGATGGTCTCGATCTCCTGACCTCGTGATCCGCCCGTCTCGGCCTCCCAAAGTGCTGGGATTACAGGCTTGAGCCACCGTGCCCAGCCCGGCTACTTAATTTTCAATTAAAAAAATGTTTTTTTATCTGGTCAGTAAAATTACATTTGGGGGCATGTATTCCTATTACTGCTCTATTTCTTTATAAGTAAAATACACTGAATATGTACACTTATGCAGCAGTGCCCTATAACGTTGTATGTGGTATAAATCATATGTAAACAAATGTAGGTGCAAGGGAGGCTCTGTATGTCCTCCCTGCTCTCAGGGAGTGAGCCTTAACAAGCCCCGAGGAAGTCCACACACACCCTGGAGACCTTTGCCCCCTGGGAGGGCCAGGCAGTGGACTAAAGTGTTCAAGGTCTCCTGACAAGGGCACTGACTTCAGACAGCGGGGACTGGGAGGATTCCTGCAGGAGGTGGGCTTGAGCTGAGCCTTGACGAATTGAGAGTGAGCCCAAGAAAAGCACTTCAGAAAGAGGGGCCTGCATTGAGCAAAGGGGGCCCAGGATGGCCCAGAGTGCAGGCACACATCAGCAGTGCGTGTCCCTGGGTGAACAAGTATGTACCCACAACCAGCACCAGGGCTCAGCAAGCCACAGGTGAAAACATCAGTTCTTGCATACAGCCTGGCCAACATGGTGATACTCCATCTCTACTAAAAGTACAAAAATTACCCGGGTGTGGTGGCGCGTGTCTGTAATCCTAGCTACTCCGGAGGCTGAAGCAGGAGAATCGCTTGAACCTGGGAGGCGGAGGTTGCAGTGAGCCAAGATCTCGCCACTGCACTCCAGGCTGGGCGACAGAGTGAGACTCCGTCTCAAACAAAAACCAAACAAACAAACCAAAACAAACAAACAAATTCTTGCACAGAACTCTTTTCCAGACTGAAAACGTGTAGAGAGGGAAAGAGGAAGGAACTGGGTCTGGGGTCTACCCTGAGTATCTTCTCACTGGGAGGTACTGGACATGTCAGTCCTTTCTCTAACCTGTTTCTTCATGTGTAAAATGAAAATACCGATTTTCCCTCAAGGGCATGAAGTAGCCAAGGGCCATATACACCTGGGGCATTGCTCTGTGGCTGGGATGTTTCTGGGAGTTCTTCCCCTGTGGTCTTTCTTTCCACGTGCTCCTTGTCCACCCCCTGCCCCCACTTCCCTGAGCTTTGGGAGAGCAAGATCGCTGTGTTTTGTTCCACACGCACCCAGAACCCCGCACCACGCCCAGCACACTGTAGAGGTTCTGTGCATCTCTCTGCCTGACTGCACACACCACTGGAGCCTATGTAGCCTCTGGGGGCAGAAATCCTTCCAAAACGTAGTACAAAATCAGATCCTCATCCAGCACCCCAGGGATCACCCCAACCTGCCTGGGGTTCATCTTCAGTTTTCACAGAGCATTTGTATAAGCTCTGCCTGTTCTCTCATCCTCAGGCCTTTATGGGCGCTGTCTGTCCACCTGCTCGCCTCTTAAAGCCCCCCAGGTCCTGCTAATTCACTGCTGAGGAAATCGAAAGAGTACAACATCAAGAAAGAGAAAAGCCAACTTGGAATGGAGAAAAGTTTGACGAATCATATATCTGATAAGGGGACCTATTTCTAAATATCTGAAGAACTCTTACACCTCGGTATTAAAAAGAACCTACATAAAGTGGGCAAAAGACTGGAAAAGACACTTCTCCAAAAAAGATATACAAATGCACATGAAAAGAAAAGATGTTCCGCATCATTAGCCCTCAGGGAAATGCAAATGAAAACCACAATGAGATACCACTTCACACCCACTAGGATGGCTACAATGATAGATTTTTTTAAAAGACAGGGAGGATGTGGAGAAATCAGAACCCTCCTACACTGCTGCTGGCATTGTGAAATGGTGCAGCTGCCGTGGAGAACAGCCTGGGAATTGTTCACAACGTTAAACAGAGCTTCTGTATGACCCAGCAACTCTACTACTCTATATATCCAAGAGAAGGAAAAACGTATATCCACACAAAAACATTTTCACCCATTATTCATAATACCCAAAAAGTGGAAACAGTTCAAACGTCCATCAACTGAGGAATGGTTAAACAAAATGTGGCCTATCCATCCAGTGGAATAATATTCAGCCATAAAGAAAAACTAAGTACCCGTCCATGCTCCAACAGGGATGAACCTTGAAAGCATTACTCTAAGTGAAAGAAGCCAGTTACAAAAGGCCAGACATTACATAATTTCATTTATATAAATGTCTAGAATAAGCAAATCAATAGAGACAGAAAGTAGATGAGTGGTTGCCAGAATGGGGGATCTGGAGAAAATGGGGCGTGACCGCTCACAGGTACACAGTTTCTTTTTGGGGTGATGGCAATATTCCACAGTTGATTATAGTGATGATTACACAACTCTGAATACACTAAAAACCATTGAATTGTATACTTTGAATGGGTGAGTTGCATGGTAATGTGAGGTATAGCTCAATAAAGTTATTTAAAAAGTTGTTACTTAAAATAAAAAAGGAAATTGAGATACGGCAGACTGCTACTAGTGTGTGTAAACCAAGAGTAAACATGTTTTGGATGAGAGCTTAAGCACGCTCCATGAGCCTAAATCATTGGATGGATTTTGTAACACCAATGTTGGTGGCTGCTGTGGTTTGGAGGTTTGTCGCCCCAAAACCTCATGTTGAAATCTGATCTCCAATACTGGAAGTGCACCTAATAAAAGGTGTTTGGGTCATGGGGGTGGATTCCCTCCCTGGCTTTGGGGCAGGCAGAGGGGCAAGTAAGTTCCCTGTTAGTTCTCACTGTATTAGTTTCCTCGAAAGCAGCTTGTTATAAAGAGCCTGATACCTCCCTCCCCCTCTCTCTCTCTTGCTTCCTCTGTCCCCAGGTGACCTCTGCACACAGGGTGCAGATGAGGAAATGGGGCTCAGGAAGGTGAAGTGACTTGCCCAGGCCACCAGCTAGCAAGTGGTCAGGTGGGATACGAATCCACCCCTCTGCTGGGCCCTTGCTGGCTGACCTTGCAGTTTACTAAGGTGACTGATCCGGAATAAATCCAGAGCATTCAAATGTTTGCCTTTCTTTGGCCTCCACCATGAGTGGAAGCAGCCTGAGGCCCTCCCCAGATGCAGATGCCTCATCTTGAACTTTCCAGCCATCAGAGTCATGGACTAAAAAAGCCTTTTCTCTTTACAAATTCCCCAGCCTCAGGTATTCCTTTATAGCAACACAAAGACCACACTAACACAGTGACTCTGCAACCTTCTGAAGTTATTTCCTGTTTGTTTTCCACATAATTGAGGTTCCTAAGCCCCATGACCTCTGGACAAGTGAGGCTTATATAATCAGTACCATTACCTGTTGTTGTTGTAAAAATGGTGCCTTGGGCTAAACTGTCCTCTTGGCCTTTGCTCACACAGCTACTTCTCTGCCATCCATGCAAGCAGAGAGCCATTCCAGGGCCCAGGGGATGATGTATGTGTGCCAAGTGCCGGGGTCTGAGGTCTACCCCACCAGCTCCTGGGTCAGCAAACAGGGCAGATGTGTTCCAGGGGGTGTGGGGGAGGTGACATCTGCTACTCACCCACATGGCTGAGGGTTTATAGAAGGATGTGCAGGTGGAAACATGCACACAGCTGCAAATCTTCTAAGTGGGGCATTAGGTCCCTCTTCCTCCTAAAGTCATCCCTTCCCTAACCAGGATCATTTCAGCCCCTGGGACTCTCTAAATAACACAGCTGAAGCCACAATTTGTCACTGAGAGCTCCCCTAGCCAGGCCAGGCCACTCCCCACAATGCAGTCAATGGGACATGGGTCCCACCATGCAGCCAACAGGACATGGGCTCAGGAAAACGTTAGAACACTCTGGATTTATTCCAGATCAGTCACCTTAGTAAACTGCAAGGTCAGCCAGCAAGGGCCCAGCAGAGGGATGGATTTTCATATCCCACCCGACCACTTGCTAGCTGGTGGCCCGGCCAAGTCACTTCACCTTCCTGAGCCCCATTTCCTCATCTGCACTATGGGGTGATGTTCCTCACTTTAATGAGGTGTAGGAAGGATTATATGAGACAAATAATCTGCTATGCTCTGGGCCTTTTAATTTGCTCATTTTTTATTTTATTCCTCTCTAGGATATTTTGTAAATCTTCTTGTCTGGGTAAAGCAGAAATAGATGCACCCAAATCAATACACGGTGTTCTCTGCCTAATGGAAAAATTTACTTTAAAATTTTCTAAAAATGTGCTCTAAGATAATGGCCTGGAGAGACATACCCATTTCTCTTCAAGACAATTGGAGGAAAAGACCTGCTGCTATTTGGGACTCGGGAGTGGGAAGAAGATGGGGGAAGAGCAGAGCAGGAGATCTGGGGTGGAAGGAAGAGTAGGAGGGCCTGCTGCTCAGGGTTACAGCCCTGGTGGTTGGGAACTGGGGCACTGGGCTCCTTGAGCCCTCTAGGGGATGCTGGTCCTAACATTTGGCTCCCTGCCAGGGACAGTTATGCCACTGGGGTCTCCAGGCCACTTACCCTTGCAAGTATCAAGCCCACACCAACTGCTCCTCTGCCTCCATGGCCCTCCAGAGCAATCCATCTCACTGGACAGTACTGTTTTCTTTCCTGTCTATCTTCTCCCCAACTCCAAGCTCCTCAAGGTGAGAACTAAGTAAAATTCACTTTTGCAAACCCCAGCACTTAGGACACATCAGGTCAAACTTGAGCTGCATCAGGGTCACCTGGAGGACTGATGAAAACATATTGCTGGGCTCCACATCCAGAATTGCTGGTGCTGCTGGGGTGGGGACCACACTTTGAAAAACACTGCGTAGGTGCTCAGGAAAGGTCTGTGGAAGGGGTGAAAGAACTAACCACTCACTTGCATGCAAGAGCAACTCAGTTTTAACTTTTTTTTCCCTGGGTCTTTACAGTTGGCCCAGCTCCCAGCCCACTTGGTCCAGAAAGTCCTCCCTGCTCATAGGGACTTCGAGTATTCATGCTCTCTCTGAGCTCCTCTAGGTCTTGAGGGTCACATGTATATGCCCTGTCCCTACACACCCCTTGGCTGCCCAGAGCTGGGTCTCTCAGGTGAGAAGGTGATCAGCGTCATCGTGGCATTGTTAGCTGAGTCAATGAAACAAATCCCATGGGGACCACTCCCTGGCTATATGTGGGTCATCAGGCCCACTGCAGGCTGGGGAGAGGAGCAGTTCTAGGGGACCATAAAGATCTTGGGAATCTGGGAGCCCCCTAACATCTTGACTGGGAGGATATTCCCAAAGGACAGAGTTTCCTGGCTGACCAAGAATCCAGATGGCCTGCGTGCCAACCAGGAATCTCTCACTACCGTGCTTTGACAGCCCAGCCTGGGAGAACTGCTCACTGGGACAGTTCATTACTACCCACTGCCAGCGTATGGGAAGGATGATGGTCAGTGCTGGTTGGGAAGGGGAAGAGGAAAGCCCAACTGTCAGCACCAAGGCCAGGGGCTTGAAGCAGCAGAGGGGGTGGGGCATGCTCAAGCACCACGGTCCCTATGCTGTACAACTTTAGGAGGTGCTATTTACATAGTAATCGCTGTGGAGAGCGCCCTCTGCACAGCCTGTGCAGTTTTATGCAATGGTCCATCCTACCAAACCTCCTCTGAGAAATTCTCTTATTCATTATTCCCAGAGTACCTGCTGTGTACTCAGCATGGAGCAAGGTGCCAGGGCCATGCAGGTAGCCAAAGATGACCTGCCCTCTTAAAGCTCTTGGGAGAAAGGCCAGCTACACAATGCAGGAAGGAGTAAAGTGCTGGCATGAGGGGATGACTGGGCGCTATGGAGCCAGGGAGGAGGGCTTTACTTTGCCCAGGGAGGCCAGGGAGCTGGATTGTGGGGGCAGCCAGCTCCCTATGGGCCAGTTAATCCAGCCAGGTTGGAGGCCATCAGGCAGTGGCAGCTGAATCTGCAGCCTCAGCGTCTGGAGCTGGGTGGTTTCTTGCTTTCCAGGGAGACCTGGAGCTGCACAAACCCTGGGACTGGTGGGTCTCGTGGGCTGTGGCTGCCCCCACCCCTCCCCTTGTTATGGCATAGGATTTACTGAATCAGGGATGGGCCTCAGCCCTGCTCCTGGGCAGGGCAAGCCATGGGAGTAAGGAAAGAGCAGAGTTAGCCAAGACACACAGAGGCAGCTCAGGGTGTCTGCCACGGAGCTCGGCCTGCCTCACATCAACTGCTTTTTGGGCTTAGGGATGTGTGCCTTCTTTTGGTTTGTCCAGCTGCTGCACTGCCTTTTTCTGGAAGCCTCTGAGGGGCCCTCCCCTGCCCCTCAGTGGCCTCTTACTTTGGATTCCCAGGGATACTGGAAGTCGGCCTCCACCCTCTAACTGCTCTGCATGGGGAGAGTCATGCAGCCACTTCTCAACCACCTGCCATGGGCCAGCACCAACTTTTGCAAGAGCTCTGACTTTTGCAACAGCTTTGACGTTTGCCAGAGTCCTAAGAGCTCAAAAGGCTGGTCCAGGCAGCCTGGGGAGCAGCTCCTGGCTTCCACCTGGGTCTAGGACAGGGAGGACTTCACGCTCTGGAACTAACTCTGCACTTTTTGTCACATTACCATTGGCTGCACACACTGGTTCTCTTGTCTGTCACCTCATTGGATGGGGGCCAATAAAAAACTCATTTATGTGTCTCTAGCACCTACTGGGGCCTGGCACACAGTAAGTGCTCAATACATTTCTGTGGTTTGAATGATTTAAGACTAGATTCTGAGGGGAGTATTTGTGAGTCATAGCTGCTCTCCCCAGAACCTAGCTGGGGCTCTCTCATACTCAGTGGTGATGAAATAATAATACTATGAGTTTCTAATCCCTTCTGCAGCTTGGTGACATCGTTAGACCTAGTCAAGCATTTTGCTATTTGATAAACTTAGTAACACTGAGGACTTATGCACAGATGAATTTAAACACTGGAAATAAATATTAGCAAAGAGACTGCTGCAACTCTGGTCAGAGTGAAAATCAAACACCAGATCTAAGGTGCACTGAGGTGCAGCCTGGTATGGGGGTACTCATGGAAGGAGCCTTCAGGAATGCTGAGTCAATGGCTTCAGGGTTTTTGGAGGCTTCTGGGCCAGGGCATAGCAACCATTTGGAGGGGTCTGCCCAGTCTCCATTAGGTGGGGGTGTCAGGGCAGGTGAGGCCCAGCTACTGCCATTGGTAGATGTGCTGTCTCCTTGGCTCTTCCAAACCTGTGTCTGCCTGGTCTGTGCCTCTGGCCACTTCCCACCCAGAGCTCTTGCTTTCTTTCTGCTTAGGTTATAGGCTTAATCTTTTTCCCTGGGAAGTGCCTTTCCCCCAGCTAGCTAAATTCAACAGGAAGGCCCAGTGCCTCTACAAGGCAGAATTAAGTTCCCCACCTCTTGGCTCTGCAGCACAGGTAACAGGTTGCAACTAACATACAGTGGTATGTACTTTCCCTTACAAGTCCCAGGGGTAGGTGGTGGGGGGGACCTACTCCCTGTCATCTCGATCACCCCTCCCCACATGCTAATAATGTTAGTATTAAAACTAACACCCTTGGATATGAAAAATCTACATCTCCCAGTCAGGTGAAGTGAATAACAGCTTCTGCAAAGTCTTTCCCATTTTATGGATCTGAAATTTGCAATGTAAGTCAAAAGCAGGGCATATTTTATGCAAATAAGAAGTTTTCAGGGAAGTTCCCCACCCTGTGACTGCCCCATGTAGCAACTCCGGGCTTCCCCTATAGCGTGAATTCCATCTTCCCCAACAGAGAGGAGCTGGGCAGGCACATCCCAGCACCTAACAAATGCTGGCATGGACACAGCTGCAATAACCAGGAGTCAAATGCAGAGAAGTGCCAGCGAGGCAAAGTCGGGGATCGCGCCTGAGGATGTGCGCACAAGGTTTGACCTGCGGAAGGCTATCATGCCTTCTACTTTGCAGAAGAGAAAACTGAGGCCCGGACAGGTTAAAGGACCTCCTCCGGGCCCCGAGTTGGCTCTTGCCTGCCCTAGTTCCACTGTGTCCTGGGCCGGTCCCGTCCCTGCATTCGAGCTGCCTCTGGGGTGGCGAGGGCCTGCGGCTCATTGCTTGGGACGTGAGTAACAGTTGGTCACCTGGTCAGCACCAGGCTTTGGTGTCTTCTGCTTTCTTCCTCTTCAGTTTTCTCTCTCCTCAATGAGCTGCTCCAACTCACACTTTCCAGCCTCTCATTCTCAGGCTGTTTCTGCAAATCCAGAGCTGCCCGCTATCCCCAAACCCCCAGGCTTGGTTCTCACTGGGCCTGGGGTCCAGGAGGCCCCACCTGATCCCAGGTCCCTCTTGCTATCCCACCCCTAGCCTCCCACAGCTGACCTGAGAGGAGAGAGGATGGAGGATGCCAGTCTCAAATCATGGTTTAAAAGCTTGGTTATAGCCATACACATCTAATTGATATATTTCTATTTTCTCTGTGGGCATTTTCCCTTTCTGATGTACTCTTACAAACATTTTACTGTTATATTTCTTGTAATACTGCCTGGAATCATTATTTAGACATCATTAAAAAATTATTATATTTTTAAAAGGAAGGCTGAGAAGTTCCTACAGAAGAGAATACAGAAAGCTCAAGCACACTCGAGCCAATCCCGCAGAAATACACATGCGCGCAAGTTAGGTCTGATGGAAAAGAGTTGATCATCACACCACTTTGCAAAATAAAAGTGAATGAATAATTTAGAGAGCTTTTTACAAACATCTAGATTTTCGAATCATTCTAGAAAAATCCGGTTCAATTACTTGCAGCAGCAGTTCCGTGCTAAACCAATGCAGAAATGGTTACCAATAAGAAAAATGTACAATTCCCAATGGGCCTGCATTCCACAGAAATGCATCATAAACATTAACATCCTTAAACACACACATACACACACACAACTGTGTGTGATAAATACTTGAACCTTTGACTTTTAAAAGCCTCCTGACTTAATAACTTGGACTTCCTTTCCTCAAAAAGGGGCCATGAAAATGTGCAGATGATACATATTTCCCATTTTATACTGCACTTTTTGCAGCCTGTTCCAAGGCAGTACAGATCTCTGGGAGGTGTCAAGTTCCTCCTGGAGATTCAAGGGGCACCCTCCAGCTGGCCAGGGGTCAGGGGATTGGGGAGCTGGAGGGAGGGGTTTGCACAGGACCCATGCCACCTTGGATGTGCATCATAGCCAGATTTACCAACAGCAGGCTGGTGCGACATCTGGCTGACATGAGGGTCTGAGGGTCTGAGGCTCTCAGGTCACTCGACAGCCTCATCATGAGGTGAGCCACCTTTCTGGCTCAGTCTCCAAGCAGGACAGCCTGGCTTTGGTTCTGACTTTTGGTTTCTCAGGAGACGAGGGACCTGCCAGAGAGACAGCCAGCTGACTCCTCCAGCCTGCACGCCAGCTCTTGGCCACAGGGACTGGACCGGGAGTGGTGACTGATGCTTGGTTGGAGAGTGCACTGAGAGAGCGCAGCTCTGGCCTGCTGCTTCCTGCTCAGGGAGGAAACCTCACTGGTGATAATTAGTGGCTCAGACTCAAGTCTCTTTGCTACAGGAACTGAGGTGGGACGACCAGTAGAACCCAGGATGCATAAAATGAATAAATGTCATCTAATGTGTGCACACACACATGAGAGAGAGAAAGAAAGGGAGAGAGGTGTTTACTCTTCGGGATACAAAGGCAAACATAATGGCTGCAGAAAGTGGCAATTTATCAATTTCTGTGGGGGAAATTTATTGCAGTCATCATGGTTGCCACTGGCTTAGTGATAATGCTCTCAGCATTTGGTGCCCACAAAGGCTTCATTGTCATCTTTACTTGCTTGTCAGTGCTCACAGTGGAGAGAAAGACAGACAGACAGACAGACCCACAAAGAGATGACAGCACTTGTCTCTAGGGCAAAGCATGGACGGGGGCTGAAGAAGACACAGGCATGTTTCTGCTGGCTGGGGACGGCTTTTCAGTGGACCTTGGAGGCCACATCGGCAGCCCAAAGGAGGCTGGAGGTTTGGAAGCTTTTGTGTTGTTGAAGTGAATTATGTGCAAGTCCATTCTTAGGGATAAGTGTATTCTATTGTCCAACTTGTTTGGAACCCAGTGATCTTGGAATAGGGCACATCTAAGTATCCCTGGCATCTTTATCTCAAGCCCGCGTGCAGAACCTGTTTATCAGATCCCTGAGCATCTGATAAACAGGTTCTGGGCAGGTTTTCTCTATCATCACCAAACACCAAGCCAAGGCCTCATTGTTCTCTGTGGCTCCCTGGGTCTCTTCTCTCCTACTGGAGTGAAAGCTCCTGTGCGCAGGGCTAGATTGCTGAATCTCCGCGGAGTCCAGCACAGGCCGGTAGGCAGGGACTGACTTCCACTACCCCTCCTTCCAGTCCCTGCCCACTCCACCCCCCACCACAGCCAATGGCATTCCTTCCATCTCAAATCTTGACATCCTCCTGGCCCATCCCAATCCCCCTTCCTTGAAGAGCCAGCCCAAGGCCTTGGGCACTTAAGACACCTACCATCTCCCCCAACCCTCACCCCTGACAATCTCTCCCTGCTTTGAATTCAGAGAGGCAGCTGTGTTAGTTGGTGGACCTAGCTGGACAGAGCTGTGTGTGAATTCCGGTCCAGCCATGTGCTAGCTGTGTGACCTTGGGCAGGTTGCGTTCCCTCTCTGTCCTGACGATTAAACAGTGAATGTGAAACCCCTAAACACATGTCTTCCTTAGGACTGCTCTTGCGTGCACCTTTCCTTGCTCTGCTGTGGCCACTCACTGCACATGGCCCCTCTGCCACTCTGGGTGCTCTATGGTCAGCTGAGGGAGGGACCTATGTGCCCTCCACCCCTGCACATCCTCACAGTCCCTCACATCATGCTCTGCTTAGGTGAAGCTGGTGGATACCTGTTGAGCCAGAGGGTCTTAGGCAGTGCTTTCAAATGTTCGTGAACACCAGAATCGCCCGGGCAGTTTAAGTGGGTGGGTTTCTGGGCAGTCCCAGGCCCAGAGTCTCTAGTTCAGTGTGTTGGTGTGGGGTAGATAGGACTCTATTTTCCTATCAAAGCTGCTGGGGGGTCTCCAGATCTCTTTGGAGAAGCTGCACTGTGAGGAAACCGCACCTGAGGAAAGCAAACCTTTCTGTTGCTTTTGAGAGTACAGGAGCTGGAGAGTACACGTTCCTGGAGGACTCCAGGTCAGCTGTGACAGCTGCCCCCTGGGGTTCTCACTGAGACCTTGGCTCTACCCTGAGCTCCCTCAACCTTGGGACTTCCCCTCCTCTCAGCACCCCCCACGCAGCCATACCAGATGTTAAAGGTCACGGGAGGGCAAGCAGCAACCTCACTGGAACTCACACCAGCCCGGGTGACGCAAGCTTTCCAACCTCCAGCCTTCAGATCTGGGAACACCAGGAGGGCAGGGCTTTCCCAGATGTCCGCCCCTCCATCTACCCATCACCCTGATTTCTGGCTGCTGGGCCCAGCACTGTCTTGCTTCCTTCCCTTCCAGTTCCCGGTACCACCTTCTTTCTGGCCAGTCCAGAGACATCTCCAAGGGCCAGAGGGTCATCTCCAGAGGGCCTGGCACTCTCTTCCCACAGCTCCTCACTTCCCACAGCTCCTCTGGCCTTACACCCAGGTTGGGGCGATTTGACGGCCGATGGTGCGTCCTCTCAAACTCCACTGCATTCAGTGTGCTACTGACCCTCGTGCAGGCCTGGATGGTCACCCAGAAAGCCCCCTTGGATGCCAGCAAGCCCACTGTGGCAATATGCAGGCCAGACCTCACCCAGAGGGCCCAGCTCTCAGCCACTGTATCCTCTAGCTGTGCACCCAGAGTTCACCTTCAGAGAGACGCTCGCCCTGACTGGGGGGTATACCGTTACCCTCTCAAGCCCACTGGGAAAATCAGGCACCACTCCCCACAGCCTGCTGGCCACCCCACCAGCTGGATGCTTATAGAAATGGGAAGCAGCCGGGCATGGTGGCTCACACCTGCAATCCCAGCACTTTGGGAGGCCGAGGCAGGTAGATCACCTGAGGTCAGGAGTTCAAAACCAGCCTGGCCAACCTGGCAAAACCCCGTCTCTACTAATAATACAAAAATTAGCCGGGTGTGGTGGAGCACACCAGTAATCCCAGCTGCTCGGGAGGCTGAGGCAGGAGAATTGCTTGAAATCAGGAGGCAGAGTTTGCAGTGAGCCGAGATGACACCACTGTACTCCAGCCTGGGCAACAGAGCGAGAGTCTGTCTCAAAAAAAGATAGAAATAAAATAAATAAATAATAAATAAAAGAAATGGGAAGCTTGTTCACTCGCAGACCCCAGCATGCCAGCTTTGGGGGCCCTGCTGTCTACACATGAACCGAGACAGCTGACACCACCAAATAAAGCTTAGTGGGCCCATTCACCAACCCCAAATCTCTTTACATGCACCGAAGTTGGCTTTATAATCTTGGGGCAGTATTTTTTTTACACCTTTAAAAAGAAGGCTTACACAGGCGATGTATGCTGAACTCCCACCTGGCTCTCATTAAGCAGAAGGCGGAGATGGAGGAAGTCACTGTCTGATTGAGGAACAATCAGTGCTCACCTGTTGCCTGCGCTGCTCGGTAACTGTGGGCATGCAGAAGACAGACTGACTGGGAGGAGTTGAATATCGAACAACTCTCCAATGACAGCGTTCTTATGGCACTGAAGCAACCAACGCCTGACCCATTCGGAGGAGTGCTCATGAGGCCAGGCCACACCTGAAGAGGAACACACTCTGCCCTTGGGTTGAAATGACAACGCAAGAGTTTCTCAGCCATGAGCAGTCGCCTGTCAGCCCTCACCACAGGCACAGTGGTTGATCCCTCCGGCTCAGTGGGTGAGGGAAGGGGGTGTCTCTGGGTTTGCATCCTGGCTCATTCACATGAGCGATAGGTCCTGGGCCTCACCGCCACGTGTCTCCTCACTCAGATTCACACGTACGCAGAGGGCATGTGTGTTTGTGGGGTGATTAATGACAACACTCATCCTGCCAGCAGTGGGACTCAGCTGGTCTTAGAGTGCCTGGCTCAAAGGTAGTGCTCAGTAGGTGTTTGCTGAATGAATAACCGATGAGGCAGAATTTGGACAGGAGAATGTGGCGGTTAGTTAGTGGCTAGGACTCTCAGGATAGGGGTGGAAAAAAAGAAGCTGGGGTCCATATGTGCTTGAAAAGTCACGTGGTTGGGAGAATAACACTGTCGACCTCCTAAGAGTCTCCAGGTACAAATGAGCTCCTGTAGGTAAAGTGTTTGGCCCGGGAGCCGGCACATGGGAGGCTGAATGTCAGTGATGAGGACTGGCATTTCAGGCGAGATGGTGGTGGTGTGTGGCATGCCAAGGATGTGATGGTTGGAGTACACAGAGGCCCGGGACCCGTGGGAGGCTGTGTTGGACAGGTGGGTGGACCCAGCTGCAGGAGACTGGTGGGAGGAAGTGGGACTTCAGTAGCCCAATGTTTGAAGACCACCTAATCTCACCCTGACCCCTGCCCCTCTCCTCTCTAAGTTCTGTGATCTCCAAAGCCTCTCAAATTGGAATGGGTTGGCAGGGGTGAGGTAGGAGTGGAAAAAGAGGCATACACCCTTCCAACCCCTAGAGGGAGGAAAGGCGCCAACTTGGCCTTAGGTTCTAATAACTACTTAAACTGGTAAACATCCTCATTTTAAATCAAGAGGCACCTCCCTGGTCTAGATGCTAGAAAGCAGTTTCATAGTACTCAACCTGCCCAGCTCGGGAAGACCTGGCCACTATGCACCGTGGGTGGACAGGAAAGAGCGGATCCAGCCTCAGCTGGAAGACCAGGGAGCCTGACTCCCCGAATGACCTGCTTCCTTCCCCTGCCCCAGCCTGCCTGAACCTCACCCTAGCCCGCTCAGTTGTTCATTTGCAGCTAGACAGGGAATGCAGCAGGCAGCGTAGACTGCCAGTCTGGGAGGCATCAGCTAAGACAGAGCTGGGAACCCTGGGGCTTGGAGCCAAGGCCAGCTCTGCCACAGAGTACGGAACCTGGAGGCCACTCTCTGGGCCTCAGTTACCTTCTTTAGGAAAGTCAGTGGTTTGGTCTAGAAGAGTACTGAGCCTGGAAGGCCCCTCACTGGTTAACACGCAAACCTGAGGTGAAGAAGGAGGGATCTGATATTTACTGCACTCCTAAAATTCAGCACTTCACACACTTAGTCCCCCAGATAGGCATCCTTGTTTTATGAGGATATCCTGTTTGAAGTCCTTGGCAAGGTTTTGCAAATGAACAGAGGTTCAGAGAGCTGAGGGCTTCATGTCAGGGGGTAAGGAGCTGAGATTTGGACTCATCTATCTGACTCCAAAGCCAGACTCTCCCCCCAGCTCTCAGCCAGCGACCTTTACCCACCCAGCTCTCAGGTGTGCGCCTTTGGACTTCACTCAAGAACTTTCACTTTTTAACTATGTGAAGCCCTGCCCAGCACCCTGGTCTCTGATAAGCCCGAGGAGGGAAGGGCTGTGGGCCAAGGATAGGAGACGTGAATGGGAGAGGAATCTACCTGTTTGACATCTCTAGGCTGGAGAGGGCACATGTGTGATCCCAGCTTGTCCTGGCCTGGTCCTGGGGACCTCAGCAAACCTGGGGCAGGCTGCTCAACCTCCAGGTGGACAAGTGGCCCAGCCTGAGCTCCCTGCTGGCTCTGAGGCCAGCATTAGACTGTGTCAGTTCCATACCTGCTGCCACATTGCCTGGCTGAGGCCACCTGCTCCATTTAAGCCCCTTCAGGACACTAGTGACATCATCTACCCCACTCCGCCCACTTACCCATCAGACATTGGCTAAGCACCTGCTCCCTGCCAGCCCCTCTGCAGGCCACTGGGGACACAGATAAGTAAGACACAGTCTGGGTCCTCCAGGTGCTCCTAGCTGATTCAGTCAGCTTTGGATGGGACTTGGGGATCTATATTTTTAACAAGCCTTGCAGGTGACTGAGGGGACACACCCAGGTGAGACCCTTTGGTTTTGTGGACCTTCTGGCTCCCAGCACTGTATTCTTGGGGCTACCAGAATCCTCTTGAGGACACAGCCTGTTTCACCCCACTGGTAGGTTCCTCTGGGCTCCAAGTCTGATAACTCTGGGTTCAAATCCTACTTCTGCAACTTGCTAGCTGTGTATCCTTGCAAAATATGTGGACTCTCTGAGGCTGTTTCCCCATTTTTAACAAGAGATAATGGTGCCTTCCTGTTGTGAGGATTAACTGGGATATTATGCACAAAGCCCTTAGCAAGATGCCTGGCACACATAAATGGGAATATCTGCTGTTAATTATATTATGGCTGCACTCTGATGGACAGAAATACCTCCCTGGGGCTATTTCCAGAACCCCCCACTTCTGGAGTTCATCTCTGAGGTGGCCCTGGATACCTGGGAGGCCTCTCCGTGCCCTCTGCCAGGGCTCCAGCAGGACCTTCCCGCTTCTCCCCACGGATCCGGCTTTCTGGTCCCCGAACGGCATATTATCTGGGCACACCCTCCACTTCATTTACCCAGGGTGACCAAAGTTCCAACCACACCTCTCCGGGCAGTCTGTCCCCAAATTTCGGGGAAGTGGGCAGGAGGGGGAACTTTGCCGGGCAGGAAAGGGAACTTTGCCAGGCAAGAGCTCTGCGGGCAGAGGCGGGCACTGGTCAGACCAGCCTCCTCCTGGGGACCAAGGTCGGGCGCCCCTGCCCAGCCCCTGCCCCTGCCCTGCCCGGCTGCGAAGGGACTGGGAGGTCTGGCGAGGAAGAGCCTAGAAGATCCCGCCTACAGCTACCAGCCCTCCTTTGGGACCGCTGGCCAGAGCCCCAGCTGTGGGGCACACGGAACCTGTGGACTCAGCCGAGGTCACCTGGAGGGGCGCCCACATCTGCACCCGGGGCTCCGGAGCCTGCTCCCCGCCACTGTCGCCGCCGGCCCTGCCCAACTCGCATGGCGCAAGCGGCTTCTGCGCCTAGGGAAGGAAGGCACGCGGGGTGGGGGCCCCGAACCCGGTTTATCTGCCGCCGGGCGCACGTGGCTCGGTCCCAGGGTAGAGGGGTCGCCTCCAGACGTGTGGCGGCACCCGAGGTCCGTGCGGCGATGGCGCAGGGTGCAACCGGGCGGGCGTCTCGGGGACCCGGCGCAGCACACAGCCCCGCGGAGACCGGGGGAGGGGTCACTCACCTCTGCGGCCAGCCGCTCGGAGCAACCGCGGCAGCTGAAGGTCCGCGGCGAAGGCAGTGGCTCGGCCCGAGGCTCCTCCTCTCGCGCGCCCCACCCGCCCGGGAGGGCCGGACCTGCAGGGGAGGTGGCCGCCCGCCAGCCCGCCGCAGCTTATCCGGCTCGGCCACCTCCCCCGGGGCCTCAATCAGGAGCCGCCGGGTCCTCGCTCCCCGCCCAGTCCTGCAGGCCCGGCAGCGGCGGCGGCGTCTAACCACCCTCCTCCCCTGGCCCCAGGCGGGAGGTCCCCAGCCGGCTCCAACACTTCCTGATTTGCAGTGCCCCGCACACGGCTGAAGAGAGCGGAACTCCGGGACCGCCCCTTAACCCGGCCAGGGAGGGCACCGAGGCCAGGGTGACCTCTAGGCCCCCCTCTCTTAACCTGAGGAGCACCTCGAATCCTTATCCATTTTATAATGGAGCCCAAGTGGCAGCCATGGTTGCAGGTGGGAAGAGGCCAGGGCGCCAGATTGGGTCCGGATCCCTTCCCTCTCAACAAGGCCTTTGTGGTCCTGCCCATCTCTGTCCCTTGTCCACCCTTAGGGCAGACTTTTGACCCTTCCCAGCAGTCCTCAGGTTCCAAGACCGGTGGGATGGCGGGCACCTTTCTCCCGGAGCTGCCTCCCTGTCTAGGCCTTCTGGGCTCTGAAACCCTACCCGTCCCCCGCTCCCCCTGGCGCACTGCTCGCTGCCCTCCGCACTTCCAGTGCAGATGGCTTCACAGCACAGCAGTGAGGCCGGGCAGAAGTAAGGTGAGGCCGTCTGTGGGCGCCTTTCTAGAGGTGTGCGCCCTGGTCCGAAGCCCTTTCTCACCTATGGTCACAGTTGCCGGCTGCTGTTACTCTCTTTACAGGTGAGGAGACCCGGGCTTTTCCGCTCAGATTCGTGGAGGCTGAGTGGGGGTTCGAGACCCCGGTACTCTTTCTAGAGTATTCCTGGGGGGCGTATTCTATTAGCTTCTGATGAGGAGCTTCAGGTTATTTTTAGGAAGTCTAAGAATCCTGTTTTCTGGGGAGCCAGCCTCTGTTGGGGAGATAAGCCTCCAGAGGCCAGAGGCAGGAACTGGGCCTCAGGGAAGGCCCGTAACTAGACCCCAAAGGGCAGGGTCGGGAGGAAGAGGCAGAGCTCTGGTCTCCCTGTGGAGGGAGCGCTGCTGTGAGGGCCCTTCCCGCCACCCCCAACCCCCACCGAGACCCACCCGCAGGCGGTTTGCTTCCCCCTCCACACAGCTTTCCTCCTGCCTGAATACCCACCTCCCAGCTCTCTGCCCAGCCAGGGCCCAAGGCCAGAGCCTCTCCTTTCTCTTGCAAGAATTTTCCTGTCCCACCTTGCCCCAGGGCAACACCTCTTGTGGCAATTCTCACAGGTCCTTTATCCATTCAACACTTACGGTGCCTCAGGTGCCAGACAGTGTTCCCAGTACTGGAGACACAGGTGCCCAATGGAGGTTCCTGTCCGTAGGGTGCCGGGGCTGGTGAGTTGCCCCTGCAGTGGGTTGTAAACTTTGAAAAGACAAGACCCAGTTCCTAGCCCTCTCTGGTGCCCCCAATATGCTCCCCCCACAGTAGCTGTTCTTTCGAGACCTGCTTCTGCTGACGGGGATGGCTGAATATCCTTCCTTTAATGCCCAGGGACAAAAACTGAGCTTGGGAAACGCAAACACCGAGAGGTCTTCCAGCATCTTTGGAAGAATCCCTGGGAACCAGTGTCTTTTTGTGGGGCTTTCCATGCATGAGTAAGAGAGAGGGAGACTTTTTTTGGTGGGGGGGCTCTCCATGAGTAAGAGAGAGAAAGGGAGACATTTTGAAGGCTGGGCTGGCAGAGGTCTACAGAGGATTATCTTAAAAGGAACATGAACTCCTGCTGGAAAGAAGAGGGGTCTGAAATTTCTCACAGAGGGAGGGAGGTGAATGCCCTACTTGGGCACACACACCTTGGCGGAGAGGGCACCACCCACGCCGTTGACCTTTGGTGTTTGTTCTGTCCACTGACCCCTGGACTAAGGGGGACTTTTGAGTGTGAGCTTGTCTCACCTGGCGTAGGGTCAGTTGTTTCCAGAAGCTTGAGGGCCAAATTTCTCAAAGCAGACGAGCCCTTTCCTACTCCAGGGAGGAGTGCAATGTGCTGAGCTTTGTTGAGCACCTTCTATGGGCCAGACTCTGGTGTCCTCCGCCAAGGGCAGAGCAGTCAGAACCATGCTTTCAAGATGTTTGCCAGATCGCGTTTCTCCTCTGCTCAAAACTCTACCCCCTCCCCCAGCAAAAGTAAAGTCCTTGCAATAGCTGTGGCCCAGTGCAATTGGCCTTCTCTCCTCCTCTGTCTCCGTCTCTCTGCTCACACTCAGTCCCGCCTCAGATAGATCTGACAGGATCCTGACCCTTGCCGTTCCCCTTGCCTGGACCCTAGGTATCCCTAGGGACCCTCCCTACCTCCTTCAAGTCTTTGCTGAAAGGTCATCATCTCTATGATCACCCCCATTCCTCATTCATGTACCTGCTTTCTTTCTTTTTTTTCCCCATAGGCTGTATTACCTTTGAACACACTATCAAATAGAGTTTTTTGGACTGTTTTTCAGTAACTTTCTTCTTCCATAGAAATGTGAGCTCCTGCTGGGCAGGGATTTTTATGTTTAGTGAGTTCTGTATCTCTAACGGCTAGAGCACCGCCTGGCTCATAGTACGTGCTCAGTAAATACCCTTTGCAGGAATGCACACCTGTCCTCACCCTTCCTCGCCTCTTTTAGTATCTCAGAAGTGTCCCCACAGCTCCTGCCCATTCTGCTCTCCTCCTTTGTACGCCCCTGGCTGGTGTGTGATGCTGATTCAGAGGGGTGCTCCACTCGTGCACTTAGGGACGTCTCTGCCCCCGGAGTTGCTGAATATTCAATGTTCAGTCCCCCCGGGATTGCCCTTTTCCTTGACGACCGGGCTAGCCGTTTGGCTAAGAAGAGACTATCCAGGAAGAAAATATAGATTTATTTCTTATTTGATTAGGAAGGAGAGGGGTGTTGTTCACCCTCAGCTTCTTGGATTAATCCAGCATTTATAGGCTGGGACAGAGCAGATCCACTACACAAAATAAATCCTGCATGAAAACGAGAGGGTCACGGGAAGCTGCGTGCCCCAATGTACTCTGACAACCCTTGCCAGGAGCCGGGCCACTTGGATCTGGTCCTGCCCAGGCCATGGTGGGCCATGGCCTCAGGAAAGGTGCCACTCCCCACTGATACTCTCCCCACTAGATCAGGTGCTGCAGGGCTCTTCAAAGTTCTGGGGCACAGGAAGCTCTTCCCTATGTGAGGCTGCATTCAGGGTAAAAAGGAGGCATTGTCTTTGCCATCTCGATGGGTGGAGGCACATCAGCAGCACTCAGAGCTGAGGCAGGGCGGGTAGTGGGAGAGAGCGCTGAGCGGGGAGGCCAGCTGATAAAGGAGTGCTGGAGCCTGGGACTGAACCTTAAGACTCCGCTTTCCATGGCCCATGATTGTGAGCCAATATTGTACAACATTGTAAAGTGTGGCTTATGGGGCATTAGGGCACTCACCACCACATACACACACCAAATCTCCCTGCACCCCAGAATTTGGAATTCTACTGGAGCATAAGGTTGTCCTCCTTTCAGTCTTTTCTCGAAACATGAGCCCTCCAGAGAGGAAGCGCTCTCTGAGCTCTGTGTCATAAGAATCTGTGTATCTGCAGGGAGATGTAACTGTGGCCAGCAGGAGAGTATGGAGAAGGTTTGAAAGGAAGTTGCTTTTCATTTGTTTATTTTGGCTCAAGAGAGCATTGACAAAGGCAGTTGCTGAAGGAAGAGTGGATCAAAGATGCCGGGGTGGAGGGTGGGTCAGGGAGCAGGACCAACCGTCTTTCTGAGGGAGCTTCCTGGCACATAGTAGGTACTTAAACTTTTGTGTATGATCAATGGTCTTGGCTCGTGACTAGACCAAGATTGCCAACCAGAATGGAGGGAGGCTGACCCTGCACATCCCAGAAGCATTTACAGAGCCAAGGAAGAGATTCTTCTTGCCTGTCCATAACATTGCATTGCCTTTCAGCTGGGGGAGATTAGAAAGGCACTCACTACTAGATCATGGGAGACGCCTGGGCTTTAACCCCTTGCTGCTCAGAAGGTGGTGCTCGTGATGGCCTGGGGGGGTTTTAGGATGGCGGAGTGTCAGGCTTACCCCAAAGCTCCCCAATTAGAATGGCATTTTAACAAGACTCCCTAGGAGATTGTATACATGTTTAAGTTTGAGAAGCGCTCGTCTGCATTACAACCAAGGACACTCACTACTCCCTGAACACCTGCATCAAGGTAGATTCACAGAAACCTAGAACTGGACGACACTTCCCCTCACCAGGGTGCATGACAACATCATACTCTTTGCTTACTTAAAAGTCCTTGTGACGCAAATAGTCTGATAATCTTCTGAATTTCTACAAATATGGAGTAAATAACTCTACCCTTTTCAACACTCAGTGCCTATTACACAAAGCTCCAAGAAAAAAAAAAACATGATTAGTATGTTTACTCTTTTCCTGTAACTAATCGTATTTCCCCTTTTACTGTGGTAGCCAGGATACTCAGACACATGTTCATGACTATATTATCCTTATTAAATATGTTTAAATGCTACTTTCTTTCCCCCAGTCCATGATTTTTTTGTCTGACTTACTATTAGCCTTATTGCTAAGCTTTTCGATGTAAAACCATCCCAAGCAGCCTCTGGAAAAAGTCAACCGTGTAAGCAAAATAAATAGGAAACAGCTGTGCACTCCAGTAAGGGATCCCTCTTTCCCCTTGACTGCTGTCACCTTTTGTGGTCGTGGCACGTCCTCTGCTGGATTTTTGAGCCAAGGACAGAGGGTTTGGGAAAAGGAGGCCTCCTTGGACTTCTGCCAGGAGTTACTGAGAAAAGAAAACCCAACCAGCTGGGGGGCCACTTGGGGGTAAATCTGCACAGGACGTTCACACCGTGCCCCTCTCTGCTTTTTTTCTGACCCTCAGAGCCCACTTCAACACATCTGGAGTGTAGGGTGCTATCTGCCCCGTCAGACCACTCTCCACACACAGCCTGGGGCAGGAACAATGGGACAGGTGGCTGGCACTCACTCAGCACAGCAGGGGTGGTGGAAAGACGGGTGTCAGCTGAGGCGTGGCTTGAGGTCAGGCAAGTCACAGCCAGGTCACAGCCCAGCCCAGCATAGGCAAGGTGTAAAAGTCACTGGCCTCAAGGTCATATGCAAACACATTGTGATCAGAAGAGAAGATAAATCCACCCCACAGGGCTGGGATAGGTTTCCGCATACCCAGTTCTGTTTTCTTGGTCTTGGCCCTCAGGGGAGGGAAGAGAAGGGAAGTGAAGTTTGCTGAAGTCCCACCTGGGGCAGGCATCGTGCTACATTGAGGTCAGCCGCCTTCAATCCCCACTGAGACCCTGCAGAACGGGTGGGATCAGCCCCATTTTTCAGATGAAGAAGTGACTTTTTTTTAGCATCACGCTGTGAGGAAATGGCAGATCCAGGATTTGGACCAGGTCTGCCTGACTCTCAGATCTTCCACTACCTTTGACCCGCTAGGTAGAGGGCTCCTTGAGCTGTGGCCTACACACCTGTGGTGACCCCTCAGTACTGAGGACTAGGACCAGCTTAGTGTGAGGGTGCAGCAGGGGCAGTCCATGCAGGGAGATGAACCTGGGGGATTTTCTCCCAAACACTCCTCACAGAGCTCCCTGGTCTGCTTAGGCAAGATCCTACCAGCTATCCCCAACCACTGGTTGTATCTACCTGAGATTTGCACAGCCTGGATGCAGGTCTGTGGAATATCAGGCCTGTCACCGAGAGTCTGGTTCTATGTGGTGTACTACCTCATTTCATGGACACGGGCACAGAGGGCCATCATCTCAGAGCCACCTTTAGGCATGTGCTGGTTACAGCAGCCTGGGAGAATCCAAGTCACTGCAAGAAAAGATAAGGGAGATCATGCCTCAAGATCCTCCCTCAAAGGTCTTGGGTCACAGCTACTCAGGTTTGGGGCCTCCGGGGAAGAGGGGAGGTGAGACCTTGGCCTCTGGAGGCTTCCATAGGGTAAAGGAACACGCACAGGCTTTGAAACCACACGGACCTGGTTCAAATTTCACTTCTCCCCTAAGTCTCCATTTCCTCCACCGTGGAATGAGTGTATAGACCTCTCAGCAGATTGTAAGAATTAAGTTCCCAGGAAATGCTGGGCACTTAGTAGGTGTTCATTAAAAGGCTGTCAGATCATCGGAAAGGAAAAGAAAGAGTGTTCGGAGAGGAAGGCAACTACTAAAGAAGACAGTTCCCAAAAGAAATTTACCTCCAGGCAGGCTCTGCTCCTCTCCCTTGGGGAAGGTCTTCTTCCTCATCCTGTGCGATGATCTAAACCCTCCTCTTCTCTGAGAAGCCCTCAGGGAACTTGCTGTCCTCTGGCCTCCCCTCCCCACAGCGAGGAACCCCAGGTGGGCAAAAGATGCCAGTGGCCCCTCTTCCTCTTCTCACATGAACAGTAGGTGTTGTTGGCACCCTGGTCTGGGAATCAGGAAACCTGGCCATGCCCCACCCACATGGCTGGCTGATTCATAAAATCCCTTCTTGTTGGACCTCACACTCCTGCCAGTTTGAGGTGTCTGAGATCTTGGTGTTGGAAACTTCCCCTGCTGCTTTGAAGGTTGCTAGGAACAGGTCCTGCCCTATGCAAGGGCGGAGGTGCCCTGAGAGGCGCTTAAGGAGATGGGGCTGGGGAGGGAGGAGGCAGAAGATGAGAGGCCTGGTTTGCCTTTGGTGAGAAATGAGGCTTTATCATGCTGGTGGTGGGAGCCCAGGAAGATTTTAGGAGGTATGAGTCCCTATGTGATCATAATAGCTAACATGTTTTTGAGTGCTTGCTGCATCCCAGATGCTGTTCTACGCATTTTGATTGTATTAACTCATCTGATCATCATAATACATTTTCCGTTTTTGAATTTGGAAACTGAGGAGGTTTTGAATTGGAAACTGAATTTGGAAACGCAGGAGGTTAAGTCACCTGTCTGATGTGACATAGCTCAGACAGTAGCAGAGACAAGATTCAGGTCCCTGGTTCTGTTTTGGTTCCACCACCTACTGTTACGTCTCTGTTGTCTGGACGCCCTTATTCATCTCTGAAAAGACTTTCTCCCTGGTAGCCACAGGGAGAGTGGACCAACAAAGGAAGATGCCAGGCTGGGATGAACTTAATGGGCAACTGGCAGGCAGAGTCTCAGCACTGTGTTTTGAAGTCTATTTGGGGGACTCAGTAAGTCTTGTGTGTAGGGAGCCTGCCGCCCAGGCCAGGGGCTGAACATTTAATCAAGGAGTTCAAACAACTGCCTGCAGCAGGCCTCTGGTTGAGGCTGAAAAGTCTGCAGAAAGGCAATTTAGTTCAGGTCCTGTCCCTTGACTGCTGAGTCCAGGAAGAGAAGTGACTGCTAGCCCCGTGGCCCACCTATTGACTTTGACACCTAAACAGAACAAGGTTTTTGAAGTTACAAGAACCTGGGTTTGAATCTTGAGCCTCAGTTTTCTTACTGGTCAAATGGGAACATTAGGTAGAGTAAACCAAGGGCAGATGGTGCAATGTAGGCCTTGAACACATTGAATTCCCCGCCTCGCTTCGCCTGTGAGCCCTTGGCTCCGGCTCCTTGTCCTTCACCACAATTCTGTGGATTTCAGAAGCTCAGGAGGGGATGAAAGGAGAATGGCAGAAGCCAGGCTGCACTCTCCCTTGGCCCCAGACCCAACTGGAGGGCCTGATTTGGGTGGTTGCAAGGTCCAGTTTTCCCTTAGCTCTGCCATTCAGTTCCACAATCTTTCCTGAAGCCCCAGAAATCCTCATCCTTGGCGGCCCTTCTCTTCCCTTTTCTGCTCCAGGCCCATGTGATTACTCTTATTCCTTGGGGTGCACCAGCTCGGGTGAGACCCCAGACCTTCCCCCTCCTTGGGCCTCCATCCCAAACAATCCAAGGAGCCTGAGATCCCTGCAGATGCCTGGCCCCACCCACCTGGACATGAGGGCCACTTACACCTGGATCGCTCTGAAGTCTGGAGAAGATCCTTTTTTATTTTTATTTTTTATTTTATTTTTTGAGACGGAGTCTTGCTCTGCCACCCAGGCTGGAGTGCAGTGGCCGGCTCTCAGCTCACTGCAAACTCCGCCTCCCGGGTTCCCGCCATTCTCCTGTCTCAGCCTCCCGAGTAGCTGGGACTACAGGCGCCCGCCTCGTCGCCCGGCTAGTTTTTTGTATTTTTTTTTTTAGTAGAGACGGGGTTTCACCGTATTAGCCAGGATGGTCTCGATCTCCTGACCTCGTGATCCGCCCGTCTCGGCCTCCCAAAGTGCTGGGATTACAGGCTTGAGCCACCGCGCCCGGCCGAAGATCCTTTTTTAAAAAAAAATTGATATATCAGCCAGAGTTGGTGGCTCAGACTTGTAATCTCATCATTTTGGGAGGCTGAGGCAGGAGAATCCCTTGAGCCCAAGAGTTACAGGCCAGCTGGGTAACAAAATGAGACCCCCATCTCTACAAAAACACACAAAAAATTAGCTGGGCATGGTGGCGAGGGACTATAGTCCCAGCTACTCAGGAGGCTGAGTTGGGAGGATTGTTGGAACCCCGGGAGGTTGAGGCTGTAGTGAGCTGTGATTCTGCCACTATGCAGGAAAATAAGAAAAAAATCAATTAAAAAAATTAATTGATATATCATAGTTGTACATATTTTGGGGTACATGTGATCTTTTGGTACTTGCATACAATATGTAATGATCAAATCAGGGTAATTGGAGCATCGCTTCAATGCTTCAGTTCAAACATTTATCTTTTTTTGTGTTGGGAACATTATAGTTCTTCTCTTCTGGCTATTTTGACTTATATAATAAATTATTGTTAGCTATAATTTCCCTACCAGACTACCGAGTGGAAAGATTCTAATCTGGTTTAAATTAGAACTGCTGAGATGTGGGAGAGGAGCAGAGATGTTGTGACCTTGCCGTCCCCAATTAACAGGAACTTCTAATGGTAGCCACTACAGGCAGCGGGCAGGAGCCCCAGAGCAGGGTTCAAACACAACACGGGACAGCCCCAGGGCAGACATTTGCTGCTGGAGGTGGGAGAGGAGCTTCGAGTACCTTCTTGTCATGAAGTTCAGGAGGTCACATCTCTGCTTGTGCCCCTTCCTGGAATGCAGAGCTGCCTAAATGCAATAATTGCCTACAAGACATAGTGGGAATGCAATGTATATGCAGATTTATGCAAATAGCATGCAAATACAGTGACCTTAGGCTGAGTGCCCTGGGATGGCAGCTGGTTGGGGATGGGGTGCCCCCACTCTTTTTTTACTTCTGACTTTGCCTTCAGCCCCCTGAGGACCTCACAGGGAGAGGCCCACTGCCTTCCCTCCACACAGCCCCTCGTCACAGCAGGCTTCAGAAAGAGACAGCAAGCAACTATGGTACACCCTGTGCAGGAAGCACCATGGGCATTGAGGGGACGCCAGAGGGGAAGATTCCAGGCACATGCATAGGCATTGTGCAGACCATGTGATTCAGTGCAATGTCCTCATTTGATGAAACAGGACAGCAAGGCTTGGAGAGATGTGGTAGATTTCCATCACACAGCCAGCTGTGGCAGAACCAGAATCCCATCCGAGGCTGCCCGACTCTGATTCCACACTGTCTTTGCCATGCTGCTGCCTACAATGCTGTGCCATCTGATCAATAAATAATGTGCCAAGGTGTGTGTATAGATGTGGGCCTGTGGTCACCTAGAGCTCCCAGACCCTTTCTTTTTTTTTTTTCTTTTTGAGATGGAGTCTCACTCTGTCATCCAGGCTGGAGTGCAATGGCGTGTTCTGGGCTCACTGCAACCTCTGCCTTCTGCATTCAGGCATTTCTCCTGCCTCAGCCTCCTGAGTAGCTGGGATTACAGGTGCCCACCACCATGCCTGACTAATTTTTGTATTTTTAGTAGAGACGGGGTTTCACCACGTTGGCCAGGCTGGTCTCGAACTGCGGACCTCAGGTGATCTGTCCTCCTCATCCTCCCTAAGTGCTGGGATTACAGGCGTGAGCCACCGTGCCCAGCAGACCAGACCCTTTCTAATACCTCCTGACCCCAGCAGTGGGGCCCAAGCCCACCTAACATGGCAGCCCGGATGCACCTCTCGGTTCCTAGGCCTGGTGCCTGGCTCAGTAAACCTTTTTTTTTTTTTTTTTTTTAATGCTTGAAAGCTCATCTTTATGGTACTTAAACTCTATTTCAATTATTAAGGGTCTCTGTGGCTTTTTTCTTGGGGCAGACTTGTCCAGGCCAGACCACACTCTGTGGGATTTGGGAGTAGGGTCTTCTTGCTGCAAGGAATAGATGTTCTTTAAGGCAGTCATCTGGGAAAGAAGTTAATCCTAAGGTGAGGAATTAGAGGAGCCTTATACTTGAAAGGGAGGTCCCCTTTGGGCCTGGGGAGCATTGGTCTGAAGGCTCAGGTATGGAGGATGCAAGAATATCTGCTGGCGAGGATTGAGCTGGAACCTCCCTGCTTGTCCCCCCCATCCTAGTCCCCCCCCTTCTTACAAAAAAAAAATTATTTTATTTTTATTTTTTAAGATAGAGTTTTGCTCTTGTCACTTAGGCTGGAGTGCAATGGCTCGATCTCAGCTCACTGCAATTTCTGCCTCCTGGGTTCAAGTGATTCTCCTCCCTTAGGTGGTGGGTAGTCAGGCGCCCACCACCAGGCCTGACTAATTTTGTATCTTTAGTAGAGATGGGGTTTCACTATGTTGGCCAGATTGGTCTCGAGCTCCTGACCTTAGGTGATCCATTTGCCTCGGCCTCCCAAAGTGCTGGGATTACAAGCGTGAGTCACCACGCCTGGCCCTATTCCCCATTTTAGTTCCAGAGAATTAAGTAGACATAGACATGGATTGAGTGGAGCACTAAGATTGGGCTGCCACCTGTGAAAACTGAGAGCGCTGGACTTGGGTTAACTCTGAGCTTTGAGGGTATTTGCTCAAGCTCACAGCTGGGCCTAGCTGTTCTGTGGGGAATCAGGGATCCCATTCTCCCTTCATGATCCCACTGGAGAGAGCTCATCCATGGGGTCATTAGCATCCATACACCATCAACATGGTGGACGTTCCAGAGGCTGGAGGAAGTGCTCTGCCCTTGGGAGCCAGTGGAGATAGTTTTCTGGAAAGTACTCAGAAATCATGATGGTGGGATTGGGGTAGGGTGGGAACGTATACTTTGTGAGGGGATACATTTTTGGGTAGAATGTAGTAGGGGACTAAGTATAATGATTTCAGCTTAGAAAGCAAGAGTGCTGGCTAGGCATGGTGGCAAGCCTCCCAAGTAGCAAGGGTGCTCTCTTTTTGGGAGTCACAGGCTGGTCGGCTCAGAGACCCATATATCCCAGCCTGGCTCTGACTCAGGGATCAGCCAGGCAGAGTGTGGTGGATTAATACCCAACAAGGCCAGGGTGGTGACCAATGGCCAGAGCTGGTCAGAGGCTGGAGTGGCCTGGTGTCCAGGCCCAGCAGCCAGACTCCTCCTACTGCTGGTCTCTGAGCACTGAGACTCCTGCTCAGTTGCAGCATTTGGGAATTTAACTGGATCCCAAATGAAATGAGACACAACTTTTCACTACCCCGGACATCACACAGGGACCATGTACAATTATGGGTAAAATGAGGCACTACATCCCACAGCGGAGGCCCAAGTGCTTGGCAGAGGGCCACTGGTAGCTGAGGCTGCATGGAGAGCTGGGCTACGGGGCGGCGCTGGGCTTCTTGCCCAGGCAGGACAGAGGTGGGGGAGGCCTCAGCACTTAGTTGGGGATGGAGTCTCAGTCTATTTCCTGGGACCATTAGTGAGGCAAGAGGCTGCTGAAAAATTTAGCACAAGCCCCGGTAATGTACTTTGGAGAGGAGCCTCCCCTCAGGTGCTCATGTAGTATGGTGTGGACTGAGCCCTGGCATAAGGCGGCCAGGGCTTGTGTGCCTTTTGGAAAATGACAGTGAGGAGCAAAACAAGGAACTACCCCCACGGACTTCCTCAAGTGCGTGTTTGGGCAGTGAACCTGAAGACTGGGGTGACTCTAGCATGAACCCCACTACAGTCTCAGGTCCAGGAAACCATCTTTGACTCTCACCCTAGGGTTCCGCCCTTCTGCCTTGAGGTCCTCCTCCCTGGTCTGAAGACAGACCCCATTCCCCTGTGGGGTCACAGAGAATGATACCCCAAAGTAGGAAACGTTGGCAGGCTGAGCACTGTGAATTAAAAGAAAATGCAAGTCCTTAGAAGCTGCCTCAGAACTAAGAATTTTCTAACCTTCTCTTGTTTCTCCTTTGCCCCCTCCCCAAGTGCAGGAAAAAGGGGCTCTCTAGAATTTCCTTCTCTGACTAAGGAAACTTCTTTCCAAAAGAAATGCAACTGTCTTAAGGCCCCCTCCCTAGAAATCTCATCAAATAACCAGGAAAGATTAACCACCCATCTGCAAGGAGAAAAGACTAAAAGCTGTCACCAAGCCCAGACTTTTCATCTGTTCTTCTGAGGGTGGCTTTGAGGGATTGCTAGGCAGGCTTTACCTGCATAATAAGACAACCTTTGTTCACAGTGCAGTTTTGCCCCTCGCTTTCCCTTAAATTGCAGTTCCATTCAGCTTCCTAAGAGGACATTTATAGGAAAATGTCTGCCTTCTGGGTCCATTTGATTTCGCTCAAAATTATTTACTAACCTTGAAAATTACCTACCCCCATTTCCCTCTGTCCTATGAAGAGGGTGCTATTTAAACTTCAGTCATCTGGCGCTCTTCTTTGAGTCTCATATTTTGCATGGCTCCTGTGTTTATGTATGTTAATACATTTGTATGCCTTTTCCTCCTATTAATCTCCTATTGTCCCTTGATTTCCAGTGAACAATCAGGGAAGCCTAGTGGAAGTTTTCCTTTTACCCTTACACTCCCAAGTCAGCCCCAGAAGCCCTGTTTTTGAGGCAGAAGCCTTGCTGTAAGCACTCCTGGACAGAGGTCCTGCATGAGCAGAGGTGGGAGAGTGTGCTAGTGGGAGGAGCTGCAAGACTGGATACTGTCTCAGCTGATGCCGGCGCTCATCCCTGTGAACTGGCTGTGCTGCAGTCTGCAGGGCAGCTCCTGTGTGCCAGGGGCTCCACAGGCATCATCTCTGACATATTCAGTGCCCTTGTAGGAAGCCCCTCCACATATCTGTTTCTCAGTTGAGAACACGAATCCTTTAGTGGTAAGAACTGAAGGCAGGCTGGGCACAGTGGCTCATGCCTGTAATCCCAGCACTTTGGGACGCCAAGGCGGGTGGATCATCTGAGGTCAGGAGTTCAAGACCAGCCTGGCCAACATGGCAAAACCCTGTCTCTACTAAAAATGCAAAAATTAGCCAGGCTTGATGGCGGGCACCTGTAATCCCAGCTACTCGGGAGGCTAAGGCAGCAGAATCACTTGAACCTGGGTGGTGGAGGTTGCAGCGAGACAAGATTGTGCCATTGCACTCCAGCCTGGGCGAAAAGAGTGAAACTCCGTCTCCAAAAAACAAAACAAAAAACAAACAAACAAACAAACAGAAAAAGAACTGAAGGCAGTTGCATGGTGCATGGTGCTTTATGAACAGTCAAGCTGAATGCAAATCCAGCCTCAACTTCTTTTGTGCTGCAGCGCTTGAATCGTGATGCTTCTTCCGGGCCCAAGAGTTCTCCTTTTGGTTGGCAAATATTCATCTTTTCAAGCCTTTGTTGGGCGGTTGGTTTGTCAAATGGGTGTAAGGCAATGGTTTTCAAGCTTTTCCACATTGCACATCTAACCCCATAGACACATAATCAAATAGAGGTTATACCTTCATGATTGAAGCAAAAGTGTTATGAGACGAAAGTTACCCTTAGGACATGTGATAAGATCTGATATTTTACAATTTTATTCTTTTTCATTAAAGAAAGAGCTTGTTGATCCTACCCTCTCATAAAGCTGAAAGCCAACATTTGTGAACACTGGCAGGTGGCTGTGTGTCAAGGTGAGGTGTCACCAAGCACACTGTGGTCACTGTCGTGGTGGGTTGGATGTAGCCTTTTTGGCTTCCCAAACTGGAGCCAGTGTAAGTGAAGAATGTAGATGGAGGATTGTCCCAGCCACACACCTGCTCTAACATGTACCCTGAGGGTGTGGCAGGGTTCAGAAGCATCCATTCTGCATCCTGCAGGGACACAGGATTCCCTACAAGGCCTGGGTGCCTCTGACTTAGTCACTCTCTCTGCTCCTAGTTCCTCCTCTGAGCACTGAGAGGGTTGTAGCCTATAACATCCATGGGCCTTTCCTGCTGGACATTCTGAGTTGGTTCCAAGTTAAACTTGACTTCCTTCTCCCTTAACCTTCCCCACTTTTCTTCCTAGCCTATAAAATCCTGCCCAGTTAGAGGCCAGAGCCACGCATGGACAAGCCACTGGAGGCTGAGGCGGGTGGCAGGAAACCGCCTTGGCAAAAATTATGACACATGAGCCATGTAAGCCCAGCGATGACTGGGAGCACCTCTAAAGCCATCTGAGAGAAATCCCCTTTCTTGGTTATTTCTACCCTTGTATTATCTCCTCCTCATTCTATGTTAGATGCCCTCTCCCCTACTCGGGATTCCAATCAGCATCTGGAAAGCACTTCTTGGCTGGAGCCCTGAACCCTCCTGCCTCTCTGGCTTAGGCTCCAGTCCCTAGGGCAGGTGTCTTTGCCTGGCATCCCACTAAGAGCAGAGCTACAGCCTGGGCATGTGTGCCTTCATGCATGCAGTTTATTCGGGACGAGAGCTCAGGGAGTAGGGAGAGGGGCTGAGGGAGTGAAGTGGAGAAGGAGGGGAAGCCAAGACAAAGGTGTGTTGTTGAGCTGATCTTCATCCCACTGGAAGCTTCTGGGGAGTGTGTACGCTGCTGCCCCCCGACCCTGCACCCCACATACCTACCGCATGGCTGAGGGTTGCTGCAACAGTCCTTGACAGTCCTGCACTCCTGAGCTGTGCATGCCTGTGGGACTGGGCTTCTCAGGTGACTGATGTCACAGTGTTGAAGAGGCCCTGGGGCTGCAGGAGAATAAAAGCCTGCAGGGGGCACACCGGGCAATGCTGTGGTTAGAGGGTGGCTGAGGGGTGTGAGATGGGCACAAGAGGCATGTGATACAGCCAGGGCAGCCCCAGCGAGGCCACACAATCCAGATGCTGACTCACATGCACCTGGTGAGTGTGGGCACAGTCCCTGCCCTCAGCCACATCATTAGCTAGCTAGGGAAAAAGACCGGATGTGCCAAATAATTGGTGAGGCCACAGGACCTTACATAATCCAGTTTCACAGCCTGTTTGCAATGGATGAGGATGTCAGAGCTGGAAAGAACTTCAGGGATCCTCTTGTTAATTCTAGTCCAACCTTCTCACTTAGAGATGAGAAAATTGAGGTTGATTTATGCATTTGTGTAATGATTATGCCCGTTTTATAAAGTGAAAAGGGAGAGAGGTTAAGCGACTTCCCAAGGTGGCCCATGTGTTGAGTGATTCACCATGACATCCTAGAGGAGTGGGTGACAGTGGGTGACGGTGGGGTGGGTGAGAGGTTAAGCGACTTCCCAAGGTGGCCCATGTGTTGAGTGATTCACCATGACATCCTAGAGGAGTGGGTGACAGTGGGTGATGGTGGGGTGGGTGACGGTGGGTGACGGTGGGTGATGGGTGGGTGACGGTGGGTGACGGTGGGTGACTGTGGGTGATGGTGGGTGACTGTGGGTGATGGTGGGTGACGGTGGGGTGGGTGATGGTGGGTGACTGTGGGTGACTGTGGGTGACGGTGGGTGACGGTGGGTGACTGTGGGTGACTGTGGGTGACGGTGGGTGACGGTGGGTGACTGTGGGTGATGGTGGATGACTGTGGGTGATGGTGGGTGACGGTGGGGTGGGTGATGGTGGGTGACAGTGGGTGACTGTGGGTGACTGTGGGTGACGGTGGGTGACTGTGGGTGATGGTGGGTGACTATGGATGACTGTGGGTGACTGGGTGACTATGGGTGACTGTGGGTGATGGTGGGTGACGGTGGGTGACTGTGGGTGATGGTGGGTGATGGTGGGTGACTGTGGGTGACTGTGGGTGACGGTGGGTGACTATGGGTGACTGTGGGTGACTGTGGGTGACTGTGGGTGATGGTGGGTGACTGTGGGTGACTGTGGGTGACGGTGGGTGACGGTGGGGTGGGTGACGGTGGGTGACGGTGGGTGACTGTGGGTGATGGTGGGTGACTGTGGGTAACTATGGGTGACTGTGGGTGAGGCAGGGACAGGGTGGGGAAGGTCAGCTTCCAACACCTCCTCCGACTTTTGGTGCCGCCCGCGGAGGGGAGTCCTTGTTATTTTGGGCACATCTAGGAAGACCTCAGGACCTTTGCTAGAATCTTTGCCCATCTCCTGTAATAATTAATGGATATTGATCGGCAAATAAATGCTTAAAGCGAGGGCTCCCTTTAAAGAACAAGCATACGTTCCTGTAAAATTTGGATTCCTGCAATAATATGAACACTCCTTTTCTTACCTGCACTTCTGCTTTTGTCTCCTTAACTTTGGGCACTTCATCTTTCTCTCTCTGGGCCTCAGTTTCCCATTGTATGTAACCCTCCTAGTGCCTTGCATAGATGCATGCTTGATGGCCAACTGGCTGGTTGAATGCATGGGCCAGCTCACAGAACCACCGATGGAAGCAGCCTCAGAAATAATATCCAGTCTCCTCTAATAAAGGTGGAGAAATTGAGGGATACAGAGAGGAAATATGGATTGCTTTCTAAATACCCACAGCAAATGAAGGAGGCAAACGCTTAACTAATACCAGGTGATAAGTGTCATAGCAGAGGTGTGTACCAGGAACACAGGCATCCGCAAGAGAGGCATGGTGAAAACTGTTCATACTGCTTTGGATGGTGAGAACTGAGCAAAAAGACAGCCTTCAATTCCCCAGATGCCATGGAGGTTTTGCCAGCATCATGCTGCCTCCATCCCTCCTCCCTCTCCTGCAATGATCATCAGAGTTCTGCCCACAACAGACCTGGACTCTGCCCGCCTGAAGCAGGACACTGGCCCCTCCCAGAATCTAGGTAGGCTGAAGGGAAACTGGCAGAAACCACAGGCAGCTGGAAAGCCAGCTGAGGTCATAGGGCAGAGATTGCCTGGCCATGGCACTGTGGCCATTGGTGTGGACACCAGGTGCCACCACTGGCCCTGTTGACTTTGCTACTGGGGGCGGGGATGCCACATTGGCCAGCAGGATATTTTATTATTCTACTTTATTATATTATATTATATTATATTATATTTATTATATTATATTATTTATTTTAGAGACAAGATCTTGCTTTATCACCCTGTTCAGTGACACCTCACCCTGACACATAGCCACCTGCCAGTGTTTGCAAACGGTGGCTTTCAGCTTTATTAGAGGGTTGGATCAACAAGCTCTTTCTTTAATGAAAAAGAATAAAAATTTACAATATCAGATCTTATCACATGTCCTAAGGGTAAGTTTTGTATCATAACTCTTTTGCTTCAATCATGAATGTATTATCTCTATTTGATTATGTGTATGTGGGGTTAGGTGTGCAATTGCTGGGCTGCAGGATGCAATCATAGCTCACTGCAGCCTTGACTTTGTGGGCTCCAGTGATCCTCCCACCTCAGTGAGTTGCTGGGACTATAGGCATGCTCTAATATGGCTGGTTATTATTATTATTATTATTATTTTTACTTTTGTGGAGATGAGGGTCTTGCTCTGTTGTCCAGGCTGGTCTCAAACTCCTAGCTTCAAGCAATCCTCCTGCCTTAGCCCCTCAAAGTGCTGGGATTACAGGCATGAGTCACTATACCCAGCCCCCAGAAGGACTTCTGACTGGCCTGCTTCTAGATGTCACTCACCATAGACCCAAATCCCTGGTGGGAGCATCTGACTGTCTGAACTTGGGGTATCTGCCTGCTTCCAGCTGTCCAGGCCAAGAAGAGTAGGTTGGGGCCTTTTAAGCCTTCCTCGAAGAGGCAGGGCCTAGCCCTCCCTGAGATTCACTCACTGGCCCATTCCTGAAACATGAGGAGGTGGATCAGATGCTGGATCCAACCTACTGTGTATTCTATACCTTCCTGGCCCCCTGTACCTACCCTGTGCAGGATGCAGACCTGACTTCAAAGAGCTCACTGACATCAGAAAGAGGCTTGAGACTGAGGACCCAGGAGATGCCAGCCCAGCTCAGGGCAGCCTCTTTCATTCCAAGGGTGCTGGAGAGGTGAGGACAGCTGCTCATTCCACCTATAAATTCTGCAGTGAGCAACCAAGAACCCTGAGACCACAAGGAGATTTGAACAATAAGTTCAGTCCTGTCCCTCCCACTCCTTCCATAAACTGCACTCAAGAAGGACCCATACACTGCAGAATGTCCACCACTGCTAAACAGAGCTCCATTAAGGTGCTGGAATATAGTGTAGACCAGTGCTTCTCAAATTACAAAGCTTGCCGAACTCACCTGGGACTTTTATCCAAATACAAATTCTAATTCAGTGGTTCTGAGGTGGGGCCAGAGGGTCTGCATTTCTAAGTTCCCAGGCCATGCTGCTGATCTTAGATCACCCTTTAAAAAATTATCATTGGCTGGGTGTGGTGCCTCACTCCTGTAATCCCAGCACTTTGGGAGGCCAAGGTGGGCGAATTGCTTGAGGTGAGGAGTTGGAGACCAGCCTGGGCAACATGGTAAAATCCCGTGTCCACTAAAAATACAAACATTAGCTAGGTGTGGTGGCGGGTGCCTGTAATCCCAGCTACTTGGGAGGCTGAGGCAGGAGAATAGCTTGAACTGGGGAAGGGAAGGTTGCAGTGAGCCGAGATCACGCCACTGCACTCCAGCCTGGGCGACAGAGTAAGACACTGTTTCAAAAAAAAAAATAATAATAATAATAATATATATATATATATACGTAATTATTTTTAATAGCGACAGAGTCTCACTATGTTGCCTGGGGTGGTCTCAAACTCCTGGCCTCAAGACATCTTCCCACCTTTGCAAGAGCCACTGTGCTTGGTTAGCGTAGACCCTTTGAGCATCTAAGGTGTACACAGGGAGCGCTGTGGGAGATCTGCAAGGGGTGTGAGCAGGGCCGATGCTGAAGTAGGGAGGCAGGAAGAAGGATTGGGTTACCAGCCCCCTCTCTCCCTTCTCCCCTTTGCCTTCCACACACAGCCTCTTGTCCAGCGACTCCCTCTTCCTGGAAGGGCCTTACTGACGGAGTGCTGGGAAGCCCTCTCAGCCCACCACAGGTCTTAGCAAGGGCCACCCCCTCCTTCAGGCCTTCACCGTGTCTTGGACTCTCCCACTGCCAGAGCCTCAGCGACACTTGTCCTTAGATCCAGGCAAGCGGGCTGTGACCCGGGACTGCACTTTGGAAGGCCTTGCTATCTTCCTCTGGCCATCTCCTTCTCCAGGGCCCGAGAGATCTGCAGAACCCGAGGAACATGCCAACCTGAAGCCTGGGCTCTCCCTTCTAGATCTTTATCTGGCTGTGCTCCACCTGGGATTTTCTGCCCGGGTGGCATCAAGATCGCTTCCAAGCTGTATTGGGACTCTTGGCTGGGCGAGCAAAGGCACAGGTTTGTGTGCACCTGGAGGCTTGAGAGGAGCTAAGGGCGCTGACTGTGGAAAGAGTCTCCATGCAAGGAGCTTGGCTATGAGGGCTGAAGGGTCTCTGTGTGTGTGCGAGCCCCTTGTGGGGTGGGACAGGGCAGGGGGTGGGAAGAGGAGGGAGCTGGACCACAGGCCAAGGCCTGGCTCTCTCATGCCTTCATGTTCCAGCATGAAACCCAAGGAGTCTGAGAATTCTAAATTCTAACTCTCTCCCACTTACATCCTTGCCTCAGTCTCCTCAAATGTCAGGGTGTATCTGTCCCATCCCTGTGCAGGGCCGTCACTCCGTATGCAAGGCCACAACTCCCCGTGCAGGGCCATGAGTTCCTAGGCAGGGCCGCCACTCCTTGTGCAGGGCCACACTCTCTGTGCGGTGCCACCAGTCCCATGCAGGGCCCACAGTCCATGTGCAGAGCCACCATTCCCTGTGCACTGCCACCACTCTGTGCCTGCAGCTGTCCACCTGGCTGACTGTGAGGTCAGCCTTGTTCTCCCTGTCTCTCCACTGCCTGTGCAAGTGTGTAGGACAAAGTCAATGTCCAGTGAAATTTTTTGTATGCCTGAAAGAGGAAAGTTGGTCTGATAGGTTGGATCACACTTAAACCGGTTGTAGTAAGGTTTACATTATAAAGAGCTTCCAGTGAGAAATAATGTTGAAACAATGTTCAGTCCAAGACTTTAACCTGGTGGCTCCCTATTGGCAGAATGTCAGATACTATGGCACCTGGCTGGGTGGATGGGGATTATTTTTTAAAATTAATATTAAAATTGAGTATTTTGATTAAGTATTTGATTAATAATCATACACACGATACAAAAAAAATTCAAAATTGTGCAACATGAGAAGCATTTCTCTACTCTTGTCTCCTCGTCCCCATGGTCCTTCCTTGGAGACAACTCCTGGGATCCATTCTTCTTCTTCCTTTTTTTTTTTTTTTTGAGACCGAGTTTCACTCTTGTTGCCCAGGCTGGAGTGCAATGGTTGGCTCACCGCAACCTCCGCCTCTCGGGTTCAAGCAATTCTCCTGCCTCAGCCTCCTGAGTAGCTGGGACTACAGGCATGTGCCACCACGCCTGGCTAATTTTGTATTTTTAGTAGAGACGAGATATCTCCATGTTGGTCAGGCTGGTCTCAAACTCCCGACCTCAGGTGATCTGTCCGCCATGGCCTCCCAAAGTGCTGGGATTACAGGCATGAGCCACCGCACCCAGCCCCTGGGACCCATTCTTAGGGATCCTTCCAGAGCTGGTCTGTGCTATGTAAGACCGTCATAAATGGTCGTAAATGATGTACCCTGATCCTCACCTTGTTTTTTCCTTCTTAGCAATATATTTTGGGGATTGTTCCATATCAGAACATGTAGAACTTTCATCCTTTTTGATGGCTGCAGAGCATCCTTTATTTACCCAGTCCCTGTGATGAAGAGTTAGATGGCTTTCACACCGTGATTTTTACAAACGTTGTATATGGGGGTTTTGTACATATACGTGAGTGTATATGTAAGATTAATTCCTAGGAGTAGACTTCCTGGGTCAAACGGCATGCACGTTTGTTAATAAAATGTCTACAGGTATTTCCAAATTGCTCTTGAGTAGGGGCTGTATCAAAGTGCACTCCCAACAGCATGTGAGGATGAGGGCGTTTGTTCCATGCAGGGGTATGTGTCATAGGGTTAGGGGCTGAAAAGGTGCAAGTAAGTTTCCCA
This sequence comes from Rhinopithecus roxellana, assembly GCF_007565055.1. Lineage (NCBI taxonomy): Eukaryota > Metazoa > Chordata > Mammalia > Primates > Cercopithecidae > Rhinopithecus > Rhinopithecus roxellana. The sequence goes on along the minus strand of NC_044562.1, from coordinate 134,337,091 downwards.
GGGCTCATCAGAACCCACCAACATGGCATGCCCAGTGCTTGGCCTGGAAGATATTTCGTAGTTCTCTGACTGTGTCATAAGTGCTAATTTTCTGAATGCAAATGTTTTGCCAGGGCTGCTCCTTCCTGATGGCAGAATTGGTCTCAAGGGCCTCTGTTAGCCCTCGGGGCCATGGCTGTCAGGCTGAAGGAGAGACAGCAGGAATGTTCCTCTGGCCATGCACCGCCTTGCATTTAGAGCTGATTGGCCCTGTGGCATGCTCATTGCTCAGCCAACAGGAAATGGCAGTGGCCTAAATAGCTTATTCTAAAACAAGCACTCCTTCACTTGCTCACCAGCCTCATCCATCAGGCTGTCCATCTGTCCATCCATCCACCCACCCACCCATCCTTCTATCCATCCATCCGCCCCTTCTTTCATGCAACATTTATGAGCAGTGGTTCATGTGTGCTTGAGAGCTTTGAGGTGATGGGAAAGGAGAGGGGGTAGAGAAGTGCAAACAACATGTGATGGGAAAGGGGACGGGGTAGAGAAGTGCAAACTAAACATAAGACTTTGATGACTCATGTGCTGATGCAGGGGAATGTTGATTATGACAGGTCACGTTTATTGAGACCCACTGGATTCTGAGGCCTCAGTAGGCACTGGGCTGCAGAAATGGTTTAAAAAGCACCACCTCTTCCCTAAGGAGATCAGGGTCTCCAAGGGAAGAAGGACAGTCATGAAAAACCAATACAAGGGAAATGTCCTCCCCGATGTAGGAGCACTGGAGAAAGGGATTAATTCTTGCTGGGAGTGAAGGAATGTCACATCATTTTATTTTCTTTAAATCAAATTAAACTGGCTGCAAGTTCCCATTTGTCAAGATAGATGAGAAATCTGTATCTGTCAGGTTTGGGGCAGGACTCACCCAGGGTGAGCATTCAGGGAAGAGCCCTCTGGACTTCTCCTGTCATTGGATACTCTGATAAGTTCTTATTCTAGTAGGTGTGTCACTCTGCTTCCAGGCCAGGCTGCAGCTTGGGGTCTTCACTGTGGAGCCTCAGGATTTGATGGCAGCCCCTTTAGGAACCTCCTGTATGAGGTTGGCTATCTGCTTAGGAAGTGGTTCCGGTGAAGGCCTGGGTTCCTGCCCTTCTAGAGACCCTCCCAAACCTCTAAACTTTAATTTCTAGGCCCTGGGGAAGACTTCAAATGCTTCTTTCTCTGGATCCCAACCTTCCCAAACTTTGGTATCCTTTCCTTCAGGGGAAATCCAGCTCCTTCAACTTTTAATTAGCTCAAGCTTTTGAAAACAAGAGCTTTGGTGTGTGCCTTGTTTCCCTGGGTGCCTTGGCAAGTTCTGATTTTGGCTCGCTGAGCAACATAGAATGGAGAACAACCTGAGGGAACAACAGCTTGGTACCTTCTTGTTAACAGAAGACAAAAACACCTCCAGTAGCACAGGAGATGCTGCTCTGGTCCTCCAATATCCCTTTTTTTGTTTTGTTTTGAGACAGAGTCTCACTCTGTCACCCAGACTGGAGTGTGGTGGTGCAATCTCAGCTCACTGCAACCTCCGCTTCCCGGGTTCAAGTGATTCTCCTGCCTCAGCCTCCCAAGTAGCTGGGACTACAGGCATGTGCCATCACACTCGGCTAATTTTTTGTATTTTTAGTAGAGACAGGATTTCACCGTGTTAACCAGGATGGTCTCAATCTCCTGACCTGGGGATCCACCCGTCTCAGCCTCCCAAAGTGTTGGGATTACAGGCGTGAGCCACTGCACCTGGCCCTCATATTCCTTTGACAGTGCCTGTGCACCCATCGCTGGGTTCTGGCTGCTTTGTGGCCCCAGCACCTGTGACCCTCTTAAATGGCTGGCCTTTGAGAGGGTGCCACCATGCTGAATGCATGCACAGACTGCAAGAGTGCTGGGAGCTGGTGTCCTCCTGGGGCAACCCTGAAACAATGACTAACTGGAGCTGGGGTGTGAGAGCCCAGCTCCCTTGCCTTGTCAGTGTAATATATATCAAGCTGAGGCTGGGACTTTGCCTGGAGCACAATTTTCTTCGTTTCTTCCCTCCCACTCTGGCTCCCTTATCCAGTTCTCCTGGGCACGCCCTCGATCAGTTGCATAAATGCCCATCTCAGGGTCTGCTTCAGGGGAACCCACCCTAGGACATCCAGTAAAGAAAAAACACAAATTACTGTCTACTTCTGATGCTCTTCCAGTGAATGCAATGAATGTGTTGTTTCAAAGCAGTTTCCCAGCAGAAGGGGCCCCTGAGCCCACCGAGGCTCCATTGTCTCAGCTGTGTAGACCAAGCAAAGGTAGCTTCCCAGAGCACAGATGAGAAAGATGTGACGGCTTGAGATGACCACAAACTCAGGGAGCTCCTGATGGGGCTCAACTGCCTTAAGCGAATGCCATCATAGTGGGAGAGGCGTGCTAGCAAAGCTCAGGTCCAGAATCAGGGAAATGAAATCCCACTTAACCCTCCAAGGTCATATGTCCCCGAGGTTGTGGGTTCACTGGGGACTGTAGTTAAAGAGGGACTTTTAAGTCTGGATGGAACCTTCTAGGTGACCTTGTCTGGGATAGTGAGGGGCTGGAAGCCAAGGTGTGTGGCCCAGGGTAGCTTGTACTCTAGAAATCAGGAGGGGGACTTGGTCTTTCTGAAGCAAATGGGGAAGGCTTCATAGAGCAAGTAAGGTAGGCACTGAGCTTTGCAGGGTGAAAGGTGTACACCAGGGAGAAGAAAGGGCAGAGATAGCTTAGCCTTTGACTTACTGTGTGACCTTGAGTCATTTTACCTCTCTAAGCCTCATGTTCCATTTACGTAAGATAGGGGCAATAGTTTTATTTATTTATTTATATTTATTTAGATGGAGTCTTGCTCTGTTGCCCAGGCTGGAGTGCAGTGGTGTGATCTCAGCTCACTGCAACCTCCGCCTCCCAGGTTCAAGTGATTCTCCTGTCTCAGCCTCCTGAGTAGTTGGGATTACAGGAGTGCGCCACCATGCCCGGCTAATTTTTGTATTTTTAGTAGAGATGGGGTTTCACCATGTTGGGCAGGCTGGCCTTGAACTCCTGACCTCAAGTCATCCACCTACCTTGACCTCCTAAAGTGCTGGGATTATAGGCATGAGCCACCACGCCTGGCCCACTTGTTTATTTATTATTTTGAGACAGGGTCTCATTCTGTCACCCAGGCTGGAGTGCACTAGTGCAATCCTGGCTCACTGCAGCCTCTGCCTCCCAGGCTCAAGTGATCTTCCCACCTCAGGGTCCTGAGTAGCTGGTACTATGGGTGTCTGCCATCATGCTCGGCTAGTATTTTTTATTTTTTGTAGAGATGAGGTTTCACCATGTTGCCCAGGCTGGTCTTGAAATCCCCGGCTCTAGCAATTCTCCAAACTTGGCCTTCCAAAGTGCTGGGATTACAGGCATGACTCACTGTGGCTGGCCAGTATTACTTAATTCATAGGGTTCTTGTGAATATTAAATAAGCTATGCATGTGAAGAGCTAAGGCACGGCTTGGCACGCAGCAAGTGCAAAGACAACATCAGCCATTGCTGGTATATTTGTATGATGAGGAGCTGAGGGAACTAAAGATTGTCTACTTGAAAAACGCCTACATGTAGGTCAATGCCCAGGTGAAATGGGAATATCTGATGATCACCTCATCACTTCCTTCATCTTTGACTTGGCCAGCTCCCACTTTGGGCATCCCTGTCTGTGCCGTGTCATGGATGCTGTGGCATGTTGCCCAGGTCCCCTTCTGCACGCAGGTACTCATATCCCTGGCTGCTGGAGGAGCAATGGTTGCAACCCTCTCTGGGAATTGCTTTCCACTGAAGGCAGATGTATTGCCCAAACTCACTCGTGCCCTCTCTGGGAGCAGCCCACATTATAGTGGATGAGACAGGGATAGAGGCCAGTCCTCTTGCCTCCATTTGGTACAACTCTGAAAGCCCATCCAGTTTCAGAGTTTCTCGTGGGTTCTTCTGATGCCTCTGTTGGGACTCTGCCTTGGTTTAACTTCTCCCTCTGCCTCCTTTTGCTTCTGTCATTCCCTCCCAAGTGACAACTTCCTGCATCCAAACCCGACCTGATGCATTTTCTCCATATCTGTCTGTATACTTGTTTGCTTCCACCAATAAAACTGGAGAACTTCTTGAGGGCAGGGGCCATGGGTTCTTACCACTGTCTCCAGCACCCACGATAGAACAGTGCAATGGTCCAGGGGAGAAAGTGCCCAGATACAAGGAGTGGCTTCCAGGGGAAGGCAGCTTCTGAGCCGTGGTGGTGCTAGCCCTATGTGCACCCACTTGACTGGCTAGCTAACACAGAGGGCTAGGCTTGTGTGAGGGGCTCCAGGACACATATCCATCAGGGGTCTCTAGGCTCTTAGAGAGGGTGACAATCATGAGCTCTCAAGGGACTCCAAGGGACACCTCGCAAGTTTCAGTGAGGACACGAGTACAAAAGGAGAGAAGTGTGGGCAGTTGATTCCAGCAGTGCAGGGTCTGGCAGGAGGCAAAGCTGACCCTAGAGCCTCCAGCTGAGTGGGCAGAAAGATTGAGGTCCAGTGATCCAAGGTGCAGCCTCTGGTGGAGGAAGTGTGGGGAGGATGGTGAAACCTTTGCAAACACACGCGTGGAGCTGAGAAGTTCGGACAGCTGAACACACAGATTTGGCAGGCATATGAGCAGAGATAAGAGTGAAAAACACAGGACTCTGGCTGCAAAATGTGGAGTGAGAGTAGAGGAAGGCTGAAGATCCAATTGGAGGTGTGGGGAGAGGGAAAGAGAGACCAAGAAGGAGAGCTGAGGAGGTCAGGAGGGCGTGAGACAGGAAGGGAAGTGGGGTCAAATATTGCTTGCAGGTCAAGGAGGCTGAGGCCAAGAGAAGCCATTGCACTTGGCTCTGGGAGGCCCCTCATGGCCTTGGTGGGGCTGGCTAGGGCAGTCACTGAGAGTGCAAGTTTTACAGTCTGAGCTGGGTTTGGACTGTAGATCCTGGGTGGCCTCAGAGAGGTCATTTAACCTCTCTGATCTCTGTGGTTGCTGTAGGGACTAAAGGACACAATCCTGGGGAAAGTGCTTGACACAGAACTTTTCAGCTTGCTATGGGGAGTGCCAGCCATAGTTGACACCAGTCAACAGGTGTGACTGTAGGGGAAAGCCCCGTGCAGGTGAGGGAAAGGGGCCGGAATGAGAAGGGCTTTGTAAGGCTGGGGCCACTATGTTGGGTCTGCTATGGAGCAGGGAGCCCAGGAGTAGGCAGGGCAGATTTGAACATGGGAAGGGAAAGCTGCTGCTGGAAGCAGTGGCCCGTGCCCAGGTGCATGGAGGGGAGAGCCTGGAAGCCTCCCTCGGTCTCTCTAGGCTGGCGGAGGCAGGGCCCCGCATTGGCAGTGGTGTGAACCATTTCCCTTCATCATGGGACTGCTCGTGGCTGTGAAACATGGGATGACACTAGATTTGGTCATTAAGTAAATAGGATAAAGAAATAATTGGGAGATGGATCCCTGCCTGGAAGGAGTGGAATTGTTCCTGAGGCTATTGTTGTCGGCATCCTGCTCTCTGAGTAATCTGCCAAGCCAGGCAAGGAAGGATGTCAGGTTTAGGGCGAATGAGAAACTTACACTTGAAAAGAGCTCAAAATTGCCCATGACAATGGAAAAGCCTTTGTCTCCTGAACAGAGAGAGGAAAAAGACCCTGAATCTTCTCTGGGGCGGGAGGAGAGAGAAGACAGGAGGGTAGTCTCGAGTCACAGGATGTCAAACCCAGGACCCCAGTGTCTTTCCAAGTTGGGGGCACTGGCCAGGGAAGGATCCTGGTCCTACGAGGGTCTGGGATGATGAGGCTGGTCCTCAGGCAGTGGGAGGCTGGAGGAGGGGGAATGTGTGAAGACCACATGCTTTTGCCTGCGAGAGCATCCATCCATGTCTTGGTCTCTGCAATTTACATCCTCCATTCAACCCTCAGCACACCCACCAAACCAAGTTCCTCCTTGCACCCTGATGGGCAGAAAGTTGGAGTGATGATTATCTAAGACAGAGCCCTGGGGTGAAGAACTGGTTTTCTGGTGGAGGGGGTGAGGGGAGGATGGAGGGAGCCACCCCTTCCCTGTCCCCACAAATCCTTTAGCAAAAAATCCATAGTGTTGAGTCAAAATGCCAATCAGATGTGCCTCTCTGCAGCTTCAGGCCTGGACTTTGACCTCAGCCCCACCCCCCACCCCCACAGGCATTCAGCCTGAGCTCCCATTCTGCACCCTCCCCACCCTGGATTGCAAAATGCATCAAAGCAGAAACTGTGCTTTTGCTTTTCCTTATAACTTCTTGTCTGCAAGCTGTATTAGGTGCCTGCTGGTGTTTAAAACATTTTCTATTTTTCTAAGAAAACAAGTTGGGGCACCCCAAAATGAAGCCTCCCAAGTTCAGTCAAACATGCAAGATTGCCCCTCAGTTTCTCCATTCTAGATGAGAACAGCGTGTCCCAAAGGCTTGTGGGTGTCTGCGGCGTTGCACTCACTTAACTCACTTGTTCAAAATACAGGTGCCAGGACCTCCCCATGAGCCACAGAACCCAAATCCCCAGAATCAATAACTTTCTTTAAATAACTAGATGCTTGACTTGAAGGGAAATCTCTGTTTAAAGTGCTGTATCCCTCCCTAAAGACAGATTGTCCTACATGAAGCAGCTACATGCAAAATAAATTATAAGAGCGTCCTTGGTTTTGCAAAAAATGAAAACCATTGCAATTCTCCAAACACAATAAGAAAGGAATTTTTTTGTTAAACATTGAGAGCAAAACAATTTACTAGAAGATAGGGATGCAAGTTGAGTGAGCAAGCCAGTAATGGAGAAAGGAGGAATTTTTACAGAAGCAGTTTTTCCTCACCCCATCTGCATTTCACGTCTATTAAAACACATGTCATGTAACTAAACAATAAAAGCAATATGCTTGTGCACCCACATTAGTGGCTTTATGTATGGTTAGTGAGATGAAAGGACAGAGAAAGCTGTGCTGGAGTCATCAGGACGTGGTAGAGCCCTCTTGTGAGCTGCTGGAATGCATCAGTTGCATGTACGTTCTCTTGCTGGTGCAGCCCATCCAGTCAGAATCTGTCCCTCACAGTAGATGTTACTGAATACTGTCTGCTTCTTAGCTGAAACCTTACCATAGGACCATCCTGCCCTGCTCCTTTCCCATTAACAAATAAGTTGTTCTCAGATCCTACCTTTTCCCTTGGTTTCTCATGGATCATGGCCAGTGCTTGGGTGTCCACAGCCACACCCACAAAAGAAGTGCCTGTTCCACCCAGGGGAATAAAGAGGCAGCCTCAGTAGAAATCTGCCTTCCTCTCTTTCTTTCCCTTCTTCCCTCCCTCCCTCCCTCCCTTCCTTCCTTCCTTCCCTCCTTCCTTCTGTTCAATCTCCTGAAGTTTGTCGCTTTCTTCCTCTTCAGTTCCAAGCTGCTGAAGCAATGGCCCTGATGTTGCTAATGCTTGCTCTTCTTTCTCTTTCTTTCTTTCTTTCCTTTCTTTCTTTCTTTCTTTCTTTCTTTTCT